>NC_072787.1:19320459-19646113 GCF_022539595.1 Amphiprion ocellaris | reverse complement strand
TCAAGCAACCAAATATAGAAGAGTAAAGACTGAAACAGAAGTCTACATGGAGGGTTCAGTGTGAGTCTATAAAGGAGGCATTCAGGCACAGCACTGAGCCGTAGGTCATCAGGATTTTGGAAGCCCAAAAATATGCTTTGAGTTGCGTTTCGGTGCACTTATATAGCAAATGATAATACCGACTGCTCAGGAGCTGAGGACAGGCGCTGCTTTAATTCACAAAATTCAAGAAAACAATGAAAACAAACACGTAAATCATCAAAACCAGAGCCTTCAGAAACAAGCATTTCACTGCGATGAAATATTCCCAGTGTTCCCAGATCGGAAGTGTCTGGGTGTGGGAATATAAAAAGATCCAGGCAGGAAAAGTTTTATTTTTGACATCACAGCTGCAGGATTGGGTCCAAGTCATGGAAGTGGGAGGTGGAGGGAGGGATGTGAAGTGTTTCAGGAGGAAAATGAGATTTTCATTCACAAAGGAGAAGAGAGCTGTGTAAAACGTTTGCACATTACTCAGACATATAAAGAACTCAGTTATCTTATGGTCACTGACAACATTTAATAATATTGCAGTGAGGCTTTCATTATATATATTGCATTTATTAGACACTTGGCATTTACATCTGAGAAATAATAAACGTGTCCCTATAAGACAGATTGAGCTTAAGAGAACTGATGACCAGTGAGTTCTCTTAATGCCAGAGAAAGCAGAGCAACATATGCTGGTGATATCATCTTAATGTAGACACCTGAATAAATCATGGAGGAATAACTGTGTGTTCAGCTGTCTCGTCCTTTACTGTAGGTTTTACGATTTGTCCTTTATATCAGCGCTGACAGAGAGTAATGAGTGAATCATCATTTACATCACGTGTCCCTTTTAGCCTTTAGAAAAGTTAGACAACGCTCAACTGCCACCAATCAGGAGCGGATCCATTATCTTGCACGCTTTGAAGTCATGAACTATATGACCACATCCTGTCTCAGTGTAAAAGGGAAAGTCCATCAATCAAAGTGTCCTTTGGGGGAGCTATGAAAGGCCTGACATTACGCAAACAGTAATCTGACTCGCCCTACCTCCAGAGGGGCCCATGTGGTGTCACGTTGGCCCCCATGCACCGAGGGCTCGCAGCGGGGGTCTGCGCAGGCCCGACCAGGATTCCTGCATCAATCTGGAATTGTCTCCTCGTTCGGAGAAGAGAGGCCTAATGGGAAAAAATGTACCACCTCGACACCACCTCCCAGGGCTGCCATAATGGAGCATCCATGGTCATTAATGGAGCGTACCTCCCACCTCAAGAGTCCCTATTCAGTCTCTGTCATCATTCACGGCCATCACTTCCTCAGAATTTAATGGTTTTGGAGGTTCCTTTTATCCCATTGTCTCTACGCCTCTGTGTCTCTTCCCCATTTAGGAGCCCAAACTAGAGGACAGGCCTGTTAGCTGGGCGTTGGGGCTGACCTCTGAACCCCTTCACTGGAGACTCCTTCAGCTTTCTTTTGGGCCTCTGTCCCCCTTGCCAAGGCAAATCAGACCCCAGGCGGGTCACGGAGAGAGGGAGCCACTGGGGGTCTCATTGTCTTCCCATTCACATCATAGACAAGTGGCCCGGAGTGGACATCAGACGCTCCCTATAGCCACACACACTGAGGGGACAATGTCCACACAAAGTGACAGCTCCTATTGCGAGAGGAATGCATGTGAATCGAGAAGGTTCAAAGAAGCACGCCAGCGAACCAACGACATGGGAATATTTGATTGCCAAGCGCTATTTCCCCCTCTTTTATCATCTGACGGCAACAATGAGGACGATTACAGTCAAACAATTTATTGTAATGTAAAGTTCATTATGTCAAAATGCTTTAAGGAGGAATCCATATGAAGCTGTACGTTGCATCCTACGCCCGCTTTTGCTCGAAAAATAATAATAAAAATGCTTCAGGAAATCAATCGGTGAGCATCAGAGTTTATGCTGCTCTTTGTGCTTTAGGGGGCAGGAGAGAACCAGAGGAAAAAGATTGGCTGGACCGCACAGGCAGGGCCGAGGGGTCGAAGTGAGCCGGTGGCTGGGGGTGAGATTAGGAGGCAGCTGAGGGAGGGCACGTGGCCTTCCTCCAGTACATATTCCCGCCATGGCCCAAGGCCAGGAGATGGGGATTAATACGGACTAAAAAAGGAGGGCTGGTGTTGCTGGCAAGTGTCTGGCAGTCCATCATTTCCATGCATTTCATAGTCACCTTTTTTGATGACAGCGTGTATTTGAATGCATGCAAATCAGGATTAATTTAAGAGGACGGCTTCACTCATTTACTCACAAATCCATTCAATTACCCTCCCGGACAGTTAGCAGGCTTTGCACTTTTGCGGATCCATACAATAATTGCTGTATGTTGCTAACGTGTGCGCTGTAATTTGGTCCTTTCAAGAGAGCACCACAGCAGCGTATTCTCCCCATACGTTTCCTTATCACTCATTTTCTCGTCTATTCTCCAGCGGTGACGTGGTGAGATTAAAGCACCAAAGCCTCCTGTAGATCCATTGACCAGCCATTCATCAGCTCATCGCAGGACATACTGCTGTTTTGTTAGCGCCGTGAAAAGCAGCTTAAGAGGTTCATCCTTAGCAAAAACCTGCTGCGAGTTAGAGCTGGACCTGAAAGGCGTCTGTAATAGTCTTTCCAGGGTTTGGAAGAGCTTCTTCCAATCAAAGTGTAATCACAACCGCCGACCAGGCAGCTTCTTCTGTATCTGTTAAACAAGATGGAAGCAGGTGATAAAAGAGTATCTGAGGGGTTTAAAGGCTGGAAGTAGCCCTGCATGAATAATCCTGCATTTTTTTCCTTCATCTAATAACATAAGGCGACTCGCTCAACTAAAATTGCCACACGAGGCAATAAAAATGAAAATGAACTTACTATTGCGTTTATTATTTTTGCGCTGTAACCTGGACAGGTTCTCTTTGTTCTTCAGCATGAAAGTAATTAAACATTAGGCCATAAAAACCACTGGATGTGACACGCACGTTTCAACTGAAAAGTGAGTGATTATTCATTATTCTGGCAGATTATGGTGATTAACAACTTTTTTTCTTCATTGCAGAAAAATATGCTATTAATGGATACGTGTGTGATCCTACTTTACTGCTGTAAGTCAAAGTGTAAAGTAACAATCAGGAGACAAATGGCTTTAAATCCGCTTTTTTTGGAATAAAATGTACAATTTCCTGTTTTACTGACAATTTTAAAGTATAATTACAGTTGATTTAAAGCTATTTCCCATTAATCTCTTCGAATTAGTAGAGCTTCAGGGAAGAAGTTACTGGACAAACCTCACACAAGAAAAGCACTACACAGGGTGCTCAGTCGTTGTGTCATTTCCAACGGCTGAAATCTTGAACAAATTTGTGCCAGACGTCACGGCAACATAGAATGTTGCCATTTAATCTAGATGTACCCACAAACAAAATGACCTTTCGTTGAGCACAGGTGTGTGTTATGCATGTGTACGTTACGTACGGATACCGAATCGAGTGACCTAAATATATAGCAGGTGGCTGGAATTGATGGGACTCAGAAACACCCCCACAATTTAGTCAATTGTTCCTTGTATCATTTCTGATGGATAAGTCCTGTAAGTCCTCAGCGGTGGATTTGTGGTAGGATTCACAATCATGTGATCATCAGCAGGCAGCTGACGTAGTGTTCATTTGTAGTCATAGTTACAGTGACACCATGCCGCTATCTCGCAATGATACAGAAATTTTTAACAAATCCGTGGATCCAGACTATAAGCCGCATCACTGCCAAAATCTAATCACTTGGTCCTTGTGTCATTTCTGACTTTCCCTGAAGATTTCATCCAAATCCGTTAGTCCGTTTTTGAGTAATGTTGCACACAGACAGACAGACAGACAAACACACACTGATGGTCACATAACTCCACCGTTCCTTGGAGGAGTAATAACTCAAAAAGGGTTCTTAGAGGTATGTCTTTGCAGAGTTTGGTGTGGGTTTAACTGATACTTGATACCTGCATTTACACTTTGTTTTAGTTTAATTTGTGTACGGTGCAATACTTTTGCACGTTTATAAAATTTTTGCAACTTGTCTGACTTTCTGCTGACAGATTTGCGTGCAAATGACTTATGACACCAATGACAAGCTCCCCATTTGTTTAAACATGAAAACGTCTCCATTTTATGTAGGAATATCTACAATATTGTGTAATATTTTTATTACATTTGGAGGTAAAAAAGAGGAAAGTATTCAACTATAATAACAACAGGAATAAAGATGTCAGAAATCCCACAGGATGGTTCTTTGAAGACCTTTTCTGAGAGGTTCATCAAGTAACCTCTGCTGCAGGGGTTCTTCAGAAGGAATCCCAAAAGGTTCCTCAAGTTTCTTCTAAGAGTCTGTGTTTTGCTAACTTTCAAATTCTGTTTCAGGCAAACAAAGCGGATCATATAAGGGCCACTAGTAGAAACTCTCTGCAGCTTTCCAACAAAAACACTTATTTTAATATTAATCATTTTAAAGGGATTGTTTTGGAGTCTGACTGAGAGGAAACGCAGAAATTAGCTGCCTGGAACTGACATCTTGCTGACTGCATTCGGGACTTAATCTGCATCTGCATTCAATTTAATCACCTGCATATTGTTCGCTGCATGCTGGTTTGCAGGAGGGTGACTTTTTGGAAACTCTGCAGCTAAATGCAGTCGTGGAACATCATGGAGATAATCACTAGTCATGTCAGTGGTGCACACGACGAGCGGCGGAGTCAGATGGAAGATGAGACTCGGAGGTGGAGGCAGAGAGATGACAGGAAATCCTGAAAGATGACATATCTCTGGAAGCTGCTGGTGCTCCTGCACTCACTGCTCTGCTGATAACCGATGAGGAAAGCTGTGGCGTTGATGCCAGACTTGAAAATTCTCCATGTCTGCCTCCCAGCTGTGGAGCGACAACTAATGAATCTGCAGCTTTAAAAAACATTCTGAAGAGAAACTTTTTAGTAATAAACTTCATCTATATAGTGTATTAGCAATTAACAGAAAGAAAAATATCCTAAAAAGACAAGAAAGAATGAAAGAAAGGTGGCATTTTACCTCCCAAATCAACCTGCTTGACACAAACAAGCCAGCATGTGAAAACGAACACGCAAGTGATGAGGTCAGCCAGCAAGTATGTCTTTACCTTCAGGCAGAGAGAAAACAAAAATTTAAAATGATTCATTCACCTTCTTAGAACTGCTACAGGAAACTGTGGTTTTCACTGTTAGAGAGTACAATTAGTCTGACTCACAGTCACAGCAGCCACAATAATGTGAAATACAGCAAACCTGAATTATCCTGTTGTCCTCATTTATGGGCACCAAAAAATATTGTTTCCTGTCTGAAAAAAATCCAAAAATTCAGCAAAAAAATTCCCCAAATTTCTGAAAATTTGCAAAACCTTCAGGAAGAAAATTCCAATAATTCCTTAAAAGTTTCCCTTAAAAGTTTATTTTAAAAAATCCACCAGATTTGGTTAGAAAATTCTTGTAAATATTTTAAAAAAGGGAATAAAAATCTTCATAAAACCTAAAAATATCTAAAGTGATTACATACGTGTCAGTAAAATTTCTACTATTTTCTTTAAGAACATTCACATAAAAGTCAACCAAAATCCAGTGAAATTTGCTGGGTTTTGGTTGATTTTTTTGTGAATCTTCTTAAGAAACATTTCCTTTTTTCCTGCCAAAAAATGTTCCAAAATTTCCCAAAAATGTTGGAAATGTGGACATCAGAAGTTTCACTGTGAAAATCTATTTTTTTCCACATTTTCAAACTTTGCAACGGGTCAATTTTCACCCGCAGGACAACACGAGGGTTAACATAATTAGGAAATGTGTGAAAAGATAAAGAGATATAATATGCATCAAACGTCCTCTGCAACATTTTATACCAGCATTGAAAAATCACTTTAATGCCTCTAATAGCATTTAAAAGCCATCTTACTGCTGATAATAAAACACAAATGACTTTACTTTAATTTGCAGTCAACACTGCATGACTCGTGAAGTTATTAAATATGTAAATTACAGTAAACAGAAGTCATTTGGAACACTTCACTACATATAATGATGCAGAAACGCAAAACGGGCTGCTGCTGTTTAAATAATTCACCAAGTGTCATTATGATTATATGGGTGAACCAGTGGAACAAGCAGATAATGTGAGGAACAAACGGTTAATACTGGGAACAGCAGGGTTTCCCCCCTTTTTCTTATTTTCCCACACTGATCTTTGTGGCTCAAACAGGATCAACTGAGCGCTGAGGTGTCTCTCTTCGCCTCCTCACCTCTCTGCCTCCCACTGTTGCCGCGTCGACGTCATGGAATGTGTGATGTCATCGCCAGAGCACACACACACACACACATGTTCTCACCTGGTTTCCACAGCAACCAAACCACAGCAGTTTCCTCTCCACCACATGTCACAAGACATGTTCGGTGAAAGGCCTCACGCGTACCTAGAAAACATGGTGAATCAAGCCGAGCCCCGCAGAGGTTGCACAAATCATCCGGGCTGCGATGGACAACAATAGCTCCTAACGTCCTGTTTCTGCCTGTGTGACTCACAGCAGCTAAAAGTCGAGCGTTCTGAGGGTTTAAGAGTCGACGCCTTTCACTAACTGCTTTTTAACACATCAAGGGCTTCAATTTGTGACACGTTTTTGGCAGCAAACTCAAGACCTGGCAGTAAAGAAAAAAAAAAGATGAAGAAAAAAACCCAAACTGCTTTTCATTTCAGAATCCTAATGAGCTTCATCTTTCCCTTTCACCTCCTTTTCACACACAGCAAAGAAACACGGCACCTCGGTGGTGCATTAAATGCACCGTTTACATGGTAGGCTGAAGTTTCCAACATGTGGCTGGACTAAAGTCAAACATATCTGTGTAAATACTGTACACAAACACACCGCCTCCTCCTCAGGCTAAAATGATTTCTCTAACATTGACCACTGACTCACATTCACCTTTACATACATCTTTACAAGACAGTTCTATCATTAAGTTAAAATTATTTTTGACCTTTCAGGGCTTTTTTTAAAATCCTAATAGGGTTATACAGTTTGCTCAAAGTTATTAAAGGTTTTTATTTAATGTAAATGTTTCAAAAAAGGGCAGACATGGAAGCAAAGGAAGCGATTATAAAGTTTTATGTACATTGAAGATTTATTATTTTATCATTTTAAACTGAATTTTGTAGTATTTTTTGCACACAAAAAGTACATAAAATATCTATTTAAACACACATAAAGCCACATGTGTGCTGAAATTCCAAAATAAAAGCGTTCTACAGCCAGTGCAACCAATACCACGTAATTATCTGAGATATTTTAAAGGAGTAGTTTGACATTTTTGAAATTGGAATTGGAATTATTTGCTTTCTTGCAAAGCGTTTGAGAAGAAGACTTGTTTGTTATCAGAATCAATCTACTCATCTCACAGCAACCTGAAATGTCAAACTCCTTCAACTCTCTGAACCTCAAGCAGTTTCTGAACACTTTACTTGCTCCTGTCACACTTTTCCTCCCTGTGAATAATTTATCGCTACAATATAAAATCCTGCACCTCTGTGGAAACAGCATAACCATGACTAGAAGTAGAAAGAATTTAAAATGTCTTATGTGCAGTTAGAGACAGTTATAATGCCATAAATTATACAAAAAAACCCACAGAAGTTACATTTCTTTTATTACTTTATAAAAAATACAAAAAACGTGGAAACAACATGTACAACCTAAGTACCCTCAAGTACTTCGAAAGAATACTAGAAAAATGAATGATGGCTCTACATACACCAGGTCTTTAAATGCTTTTCTGCTTTCATACTTTTATCCTATCTGCTCTGTGTAAAAAAAACTGGCAGTTCAGCCAAATGGTCTCTGAATTGTTGTCACACAACTGTCGGTTGCAGCTGAGTCATTAATAACTTTGTAGCTGCATCGAGAAGTGTGGAATTTTTTGTTTTTTATAGAATTCAGTTACTGAACAAACTTCATTTTTGGCACATATAGAATAAGGTAATTTTGATGAAATATCCCAGTTTTTAGCTAGAGTTGGTTAATCTTTCCAATCGATTAGTGATTCAACCATTATTTTTCAGTTTTTACAGTTTCTGGCTGATGAATGGTGTGATTTTGCAGTTTTCTAATGATACTATTTTGGGGTTGAGAGGGTTAAATAATGTTTTGTAATACATCACAACATCCAGTGATCCATCACAAAATGCTACAGGTGTTTTTCTCCTCTCACAGACTGTAGCAGCTTCATTTTCAGGCCCAGTTTTCCTCCCATCAGTCCTGCAGACAGCGTAAAGGGCTATGAGAACATTTGTGTTCTACACTGAAACAATGGGACAAAAGGCGACACTGGACTGACGTTGGTCGACTCTCTAGTGTGCTTTGTGTCCAGAGAGAAATACTGTAGAGCATTAAACCACTTAACTGGCTCAGACTGACAAACAGCTGGTGATGGCAGTTAATCAGAACCTTTTCTTTTCTTTGGCGGTTGCCACACTGTGCGGTTTGACTTCTAATAATACCGACCCACATGATCCAAGCACACTCTGCGTGCACGCACACACGCGCTCGCTACACTCGGCCTGCTCGGCGCGGCGCCAGGCCTTATGGGTAACTGGCATGGCTGGTTATCTCCATGGCAACAGGAATGCTGGCCCGGGCAAGCGCCAAGAGAGCAGCTGGTAGGTAGTGGCAGATTAGTCTTCGAACAGATTTACAGCCAGTCAAGTACTGCATGCCCTTTGAACAGAGGAAGAAATTATAAAGAAGCCATTAGAGTGAAAGAAAACAAAGACAGGATTGTAGTGGAGCTGAGTGAGTCCACTGACGGAGAGCAGGAGAAACCTTTTCCGAGCTGATCTGCCAGCTCGCTGGAGGTGTTGAGTGCAAGTGAAGAGCTTGTGGCTCGAAGCGAACGATCAGAAAAGAGCTGAGAAAATAACACAAGGCTCCTGCTGTGATTCAGTGCAGTCGATCTGATATAGAGAGGGACGGATTTCAAACCGATTTATTCCGCTAAGTTGGGTTATTACTCAATTAGCCAGTCTGTTAGGCACTCATATCTGATTTCCACAGGTTGGAACTTGGCAGTGTGTTTAGAATTATTATAAAAAATGCCTTCCGCAAAGTTTACATCTTGAAACATTTGTTACTTCACTTCATCATCTAAAAAAATGTTGATTAAATATATCTTTAGTATATTTTTTGTTTTTAACTAAAATACTACACTTTTTGCAAATGAAATCAAGTTTTCATGATGAAAAGCTCCAGGACAGCATCCCAGTGAGTCTTAAGGGAGGAATTTTCTCACCTGTTGTTTCCAAGGTCAAAAGCGAAACTCAGTTTTTAAGCCAACATTGACTAACGCTAAATCGAACATCTGAAACATTGCTATCAGCAAATCGCAGCAGTTGCAAGTGAGGATCTGCATTATGCAGTGCATCTCACTGAGGGTTTGCACTGTCATGTCAATGATTTTACAAATTCATGTCCTTTGTGACAGTCACGCCTCTGATGCTATCTCATGTGGTGAAGCTCCATCACATGTTGTAAATCTATTACACACTGAATGCTGAACTGGAGCTCGACTTCAACAAATTATATCTTAAATTAAATTGCTGTATCTGTGAGGAAAAATCTGATATTTAGATAGATATTATGTTCCCCAAATCATTCAGCACTAATTTCTTCAATTCTGTGTAAACACCATCTGCTGATGAAGATCAGGTTATATGAGTGAAAGCCACTTAAACAGCTGCTTAATGATAGAATATGTGGTTTTAGATTAGCGTTGTTGATATTTATATAGTTAGCATACTTAGACTGATATAGCATGGACCAGATTTACCACCCCTCTGGTCTGTGCACGAGCTTTAACATGGACAGAACAAGCTGGAATAGTGATATAAGGAGGGTGAGCAAGGGACAGACAGATTATGGACGATCAACGTTGCTGATATTTGGAATTTTTCTGATTGTCTGTATCTGTATTTTTACTGACCAATTATTGATTAATTAAATGCTCTACTTCAGATCTGATGCAGCTCTTCTCTGACTGTCTGTGGTCACAGAAATGTCTCTCAAGCAGAAACTGCAAAAACTGAAGAAGAAACAAGCTGCTGCCACAAACCAGGAAATCAACTCCTCTCACAGTGGCTAAGGCTGTGCTAACGGCTAGCAGCTAAGTGAGGAGGTTGCCACAGATTAACCCTAGACAGAGTCTGGAAAACAATAGCTAATAATACTTTAAAGATACGGACCTTAGTGGACAATAAAAGTGATAGAACAGAGAAAGATTAAGAACATGGAGAAGAACAGCAGACAGAACTGCAGCAGACAATCTCAGCTGATCACACATAAACAGAGGAGAACGTCATATTAAATCACTCCTATTTCTATTTTACATATTCAGTTATAGTCAAATGCAGAAGCCTAGTTATGAATGATAGGTCCTCACCTATCACATGCTATCAAAACATTATATTTAATGTAAATCGGTTTCAAATATCAGCTATTGATCCTTAGTTTGACGCACTTTGTTCCCCATTTACAGAGGCATGACTGTGTATGAACATCAGATCTTTTTAAACACACATACACAGAACAGAATGTGATAAAATAAAGTATATTGGACTAAAATTACATACCTCACCTTTAATTAACATTGTGGTTGTTCTAACATGTGTCTCTGTTATTGTCCAGAGAGACTACTTACATCCAAATCTTGGCAGCGTTTGTAAACTGACACTTAAATATGCATTGGACTGATTCAGTGTTCTACTGAGAAGCTGAGTCTGTTTAGAAATTAGGATTTATTATTAACTGATGTTTTTTTGAGCAGTATTAGGTGTCTGAAATTTATTGGAACTGAAGTCAGGGAGACTGAATTTACATCCGACATTGTGATAATAGATGAATAATCCACCTCAGCTGTCATATTTCAGCTTCATCTTATTCTCTTTGAAATAAGTGAGTCTGGTTGATTTGATTCTGCAGATTTTGTCCTGTCGCTTCTGTAAAACCAAGAGCTGCAAAAGCTGAAGAAAGGAAACTGAAGAGCAGATTCATACTCAGCCTGAAAATGCACACAATATGTCTGCATTTTCAGGCCAAATGTGCCATATTGTGATGCTATTCTGTGAAATCTTTTAAATGGGATCTAAAAAAAAAAAAAAAAATCCAAGCAAAATGACGACAGATTCATGCCTAACTAGAGTCAAACCGAGCAAAAAGCAGCTCAAATGAACTTCGTGTGATAATTTCAGCCCATGCAGCTGCTGTCTGCATCCCTAAATATGAAACTGGTGTTTTGTTTGCCATGTTTATTAATACATAATTCAAAATGCAAGCCGCCGCAGCGTGTAATAACGTTGCAGTCGGCTATGCACGCCCTCCTGGTTTCATACACTTTTTGCATATGCGGTTGTTTTTATGACTTTTAAGAAAATGCCAAAAGACACTTCTCAGTGACAGAGAGTGATTTAAATTCCAAGCGAGTGTTTTTCAGTCGAGCTGGTGTCCATTAGAGTGTTTTATGTCTGCTGCTGACACAATTTACTGACTTTTATTGCACCCTGACAGAAAAATATTAGCATATGACGAACGGAGACATCATTTTGAGTGCTGCTGTTGCGAGTGATGATGAATGGAGCTGATGAGTACAGCAGCTCTAAAATGATGGCAGACAGTAGCAGATGTTTTTGGGGTTGATTTGATCCAAATTGTCCGCATTATGTGACACCGCAGACTACCTGAGCTTCATTCACTGGACAAAAAACATCAAATTATATTGAATTGATGATTTCTAATAGCACTAGCATCACACAGCCATCCGCCAGCAGTCAGAGCGGGTCTGATGATTACACTGATTCACTTTGACTCGCTGCAGTATTCCCAATCCAGTCTGACTCAGGAATATCTGTCCTTGCTAACAAGCCTCCCCTTCTGCAGAGCTCATCATGTTAACACTTCGCTGAACGCTCCAGCAGCCGCAGAACAGATAAAAGGGAGCATAACCAACAATGAAGGCGGTGATTAGCGCACCGTGTAAGTCCGCATTTAGCAGTCAGAGCTTATTTGTGCAACTTTTTTCAACGACTGCGAGGCAATGAAGGCGGTTAATGTGTGTCAGTGGGTGTTTTTTTGGCAAGAGGTCAGGAACGCCTTGCAGCAGGCCACGCACGTAACGCAAACTTCTAAAATACAATTGACATTACTTCCATTATCTTGGTATCGGCATGACCTCGTGTCGGCTTATATAAACACCTTTTCGCTGAGCGGCAGCAGCTCACCAGAAGTAAAACAGATAAAGGATTAGGCAGGATTTGAGCCCCCAAATGAACAATTAGGAACAAGTCTAGGCATGTCCTGGCAAACGGCCCGCTGCCGTCCCATCGGTGGGTGAGCATCAAGTGCAGCATGAATCCACAGACTGTTGGGAGATTCTGTCTCTCTGCAGACCAGCAGCTGCCTCGTGCAGCTGTCCAGGGATGCAGCTTGTGAGGGAGGCAACAGAACTGGTCGAAACGCACCACGAAATCAGAGCAGGTGAAAAAAAAAGGGAGGCTTGTTGCATTTATTCCTTATTCATCCACAAGTCCAGCTGGAAACCTCCTGTGCTTCCAAATAAGTGTCAGATTCTTATTAAGCATAAAAGAATCCACAGATACTAAACTGGCCCACAAAAGCAGGAGCCCGAGGGGTCAGAGTAAATGGGTATTTGGAGAGACTGTTAACGTGGTTTTGTTGGAAAGTCCATAAAGGAAACATAAAATGACTGCAAAGACACTATTACAACTATTAAGAAATGATTGTAACATATGCAAAATGATCAAGGAGAGACAGAAAACAACTATATAAAATGACACCAATTAATTGCAAAGACATAAAAAGGCAACACAGAGACATAAAATGAACACAAACAGGCATTAAAAAAAGTTCAGAGAGACATAATGACAATACAAAGATAACACGACAACAAGGACAGTGAGAAAGACAATAAACTACTGCAATGACAAGACAATGCAGATGCACAAAAGAAGCATAATGCCACAAAATGACAACACAGGAAGACACAAATAGACTGCAAAGACACAAAAGGGCAACCGAGGAGACAGAAAACAAAGACACAAACTGAAACAACACAACTGCAAAAATACTAAAAGACAACTGAATAAGATAAAAACAACTGTAGAGATACAAAGGATGACACAGAGATACAGACTGATGACAAAAACACAAAAAGACAACATAAAGATGCACAAAACTATCACAGTGAATCACAACACATTTGAAAACACAAAAACATTGTGAAAACGTCGAGAGAGACACTAAACAACTACAGAGTCAAAATGACAACACACAGAGACACAAAACAACTACAGTAAGTCACAAAACAAGTGAAAAGACAAATAAAAAGTTGGCAAGGAGACAAAAAAAGACAAGAGACACTAACCCACCCTGACAATAACACACATATAAAATGACAATGCATAGAGACACAAAACAACCCCCAAAGGCACAAAGTGACCATCGTGAGGCACAACACGACTGAAAAACTAGATACAGACAGCAAAGAGACACAAAATGACTTCAAAAACACCCAAAACAACATTCTGCATCTCCTTAAATCTCCTCGGATTCCTGTTTATACGTAGAGTTGGGGGCCGTTTTATCGGCTTCAACCCTCTGCTGCACAGAACTCATCGTGTATCAATCAGAACAGCAAAAAATAAATCTTTAACAACATGGAAACGCTCTGGAGAACGGAGCCAGTGTCTCTTAAATCCTCCTCTTATGTAATTCTGTAGCTCGTTCGTTGGTGCGGTGCCTCCAGACCTAATGAAAGAGCTCACAGAGGCGTTCAGAGTCGACATGAAAACATGTAATTCTGCACATCGGGGCCTTTAAGATGGATTTTAGCTTGACACACATGTAGAGAATATTTGAGATAAGTTGGGTGCTTGTTTCCAAACATGATGGAAAAAGGGGCATCGCTTGACGCTCATTGGACGTCCGTCTTAAAATCAATAAAATACTGATTTCATTACTTTCTGTGCATAAAGCAACACTGCTATTTGAAGAAACGACAGCGGAGGAGGAAATGGAAACCACATTTCTATGAACTCTGCACATGTTGCTGCTGAAAGATGGGAGACGATGTAATCTTTTCCAGTTACCTGTACAGTAATAGGCACGTTTTCCATCTAATTATACATTCAAATGAAACAAGGTGAGATAAACAATAGGCTGCATTCTGCTCCTTCTCCTTCTTCCTCGTCTTTTTATAGACACCTTTCTTTCCCTCTTCCTTTCTCTTATGTCTCCCTGCCATCCCCTTTGACATGGGGTTTAAACCGAGCCGTATCATTAGGGAGTCAAGAGCATCTCTGTTGTGCCTGTGAGGTTTCCCCTCTCGGTTATATAATGATCTTCCCGTAGGCCTCTTCTGGTGTTGGCGGCGCTCCCTGCCTGCTAACCCGGCCCAGCTTTGGCACCACTCCAGTCCAAACAGAACCCACTTTGTCCTCGACTCTGTTTTTGGCACCAGCTGTTCGTGCACGACTCCAGCAGCTGACTCCTTTGTTTTACTTACAGCCGCCTTTTTTTCTTCTTACATCACCTTCTTTTTTTTCTAACTCCCCTCCTCCTCCTCCTCCTCCTCCCCAGTTTGATCTGTTTTTCAGGCCTCTCTCTCTCTCTTTCTGTTTTTCTCTTTCTGTCTTTTTGTCTCGTTTTCTATTGACATTTTTTCCAGCTCTCGCCTCGAGCCCTTTTTTCCCCCTGCTGTCTGCAGGAGAGGCTGTTAGCGCTGTGATGTATGAGGGCAGCTGACGCCCACCTGCTTCCCAGCAGTCAGTCTGGAGGACTTCTCTAAGCTCCACTATCAGCTATTGGCCACTCACTCGCCTCTGTGGACGAATCAATACCAACTGTCACACCTGTCGAGGCTCCCGGTAAACACCATCCGCTGGAAACTATTAGTGAAATCTGACAAATGAAGATACGGCATAATTATATTTCTCCAGCGCTGCCAACATTGTGTCATGATTGGTTGGCCCTTTGCAACTTCATGATAGCCTTCTAAAGCTGGATTAAATCCTATTTTATGGAGGCAGGACAGCGGGGTCGTTAGCGGTGATTTACGGTCTCAGTAAGTGCTTTTATCGCCGTTGATTTGAAACAGTAAAATTCATAAGGGGAGGAAATTGGCTTAATAATTGAGAGCCACTAAAAGGCGATTCTCCAATAATTGCTCTCCTCTCTCGTCGGCAGAATAACTGAGAATCTGTCTCGGCTTTTGCAGCCGGTGACCTTCTTCTCATCGGAAGTAAATGATGATCCTGTAGAGCTGACGTGGGATTAATATCGCTGCTGATCAGGTGGTTTTAGTTTCCACACTGGTTCTGACACACATTGTTTTACAGTTAAAAGCAGCCAGATGGTTTCACTCTAAAAAATGGACACTGGGATGAAGATAAGTCTGACCCTTCATCCACCTCTGAGCTGAAAAAAACTCAGGTCGAACTTTTCTTGTAGAGGAACTAGTGATAAAAATGTCAGATTCTCCTATGATAGTCGTTCATTCACCAACTTGTTCACTTCACGTTAATAAGCCACGTGACCAAAGTAAAGGCCTGTAGTTCAGCCACAACTAGAGCTGCACAATTAATCCAATATTAATCATCATTATTATTCTCACTTCCCGCAATTGAATGAACAGGATTGTAGCACCTAAGTCAATACTTAAAGCCACTTTATTGCTTGATCTTTATGACACTTTTTCGATTTATTTTCTTTCGTTATTCATCATTTAAAAAACTTTGGAAAAAAATCCAAAAATTCTGCAAAAAATTCCCCAAATTTCTGAAAATTTGCAAAACCTTCAGGATGAAAATTCCAATAATTCCTTAAAAGTTTCCCTTGAAACTTTTATTTTAAAAAAATCCCCCAAATTTGGCAAGAAGATTCTTGTAAATATTTTCAAAAAATGAGTAAAAATCTTCCAAAAAAAAAAAAAATCCTAAAAAATATGAATTTTGCTGGATTTTGGTTGTTTTTTTGTGTGAATATTCTTAAAGAAAATATAAGAAATTTTACTGATATATATATATGTAATCACTTTGGATATTTTTGCAATTTTTTTGGAAGATTTTTACTCTTTTTAAAAAATATATTTACAATTTTTTATTATTATTTTTCTTATTTTTTAAATTTTTATTTCTTGCCAAATTTGGGGGGATTTATTGATTTTTATATATATAAAACTTTTAAGGGAAACTTTTCAGGAATTATTGGAATTTTCTTCCTGAAGAGTTTGCAAATTTCAGAAATTTGGGGAATTTTTTGCTGAATTTTGGGATGTTTTTCAGACAAGAAAAGAAGATTTTTTTGGTGCCCGTAAATGAAAACAGCAGGAGGGTTAAAGAATAAATTTGACTGACAAAATATATTGTTATAGTTTTGTGCTATTTTTGCCAGTTAATATTAGTTGTGACTCATACACTTTTATTTGTCAGAGACCATTGATAAAAACATTAATCGCATAGGAGAAGAAATGCATTATGTGAGATGCAGCTATCGGGTTATTACTAGCTGCAGTTGCTGAGCAGAGAGCTGCAGACATAAAATACAAATATATATCCAAGGTGGTGGTGATTAATTTTCTGCGTTGCGCTGCAAAACAAGCAAGAAGGCAATTTTAGATGTTAGAAACTCGTTTATTAGGATTCAGTGTTGTATTTGCATTTCTATATGAATGTTTTATGCATATAAGAAGGTGAAACATCAACTTTTATTGGAGTAGATGATGTTTTTGTTGGTGGGTTAGCCTGAATGCTAAAGAAAGAAGTTGGAAATAGACAAAAATCTAACATAAAAGTCTAAAACTATGAAATCAAGCCAAATTGTTGGACTCAAAATGTTACATATGTTTCAACTTTTTCGATTTTCACGGTGCAGTAAAGGCCTTTAAAGCGACGCCTTCAGTCTGGGCGGGTTACGCAGGAAAGGAAGTCGCCTATTATCTGCAAAAGGCACACAGAAAAGAATCAATTAAATTGTTAAAGCTCACAATTGCAGAGAACAATGTCATATTAGAGACGGCTCTTCAGAGGCTGTCAGCGCTCATTTCCATTTTATCACAGAGGAGGAGGAGAAAGAAGAAGCAGCTCAGGGCTAAAAAGAAAAGAGCGAAATAGGACAGTGTCAATTCTGAGGTCAGATGTCAGTCCCACGACGACTTTATTATTTCCTCCATACGTGTCTGGGCATTAGTCACGGGGTAATTGAGCAGAAGGGTATTGATTTGATGTCCAGGCTAATTGTGTGCTGGAACTGAATGGCTGTGTAACTGGCTGACGTGACAGGTTTATGGTGTGGTGGTGTATAAACTTTGAATTTTATGTAGTACATCTGTCAGATTGGTGTGCGAGGAGACAGCTACCTTCTTTCTCGATGTGTTGCAAAATTTGACCCTTCTCCTCCATTTTCTGGGTTGCCAGGGTGACAAATCTCGCCCTATCTGATATATTCATCTGATTGGTTGGCTGAGAAGGTGCAACAGTAAAGAAATTAAGTACACAGCAAAGATATGTTATCAGAAACAAACATTTCTCTTGAAACTTCACTAAAAATACAGTTTAGTTTTACAGATTTTTTTTTTTTGGAGACAGTAAAAAAATACAAGTTGATTTATATGTCAGACAAGACATATTGCCCCCCTTAATCCCACAACTTCCACTATAAGACAAAAAAAATATTAATTAATGAGCTCTAGAGTTGTTGGCAGGCAGATTTTTGTTTCCTTTGTACAGAGCTAGGCTAGCAGTTTCCATCTGTTTTCAGTCTTTATGCTAAGCTAAGCTAACTCTCCTGCTACAAGTTTGAAAATATGTTGATTTGTGATACAAACAAATCTATGATGTCCCTTAAAATGTAAATGAGAATGCAGTTTGCTTATGTAACAATTCCATTTTTGGGAAACTCAGCTGGCTTTGTGTAGCCATGGTTCCAGATTTTGGGGTAATGTTGTTTTTGAAAACACAAAGAACAGTGTAAAGTCATTTCTAATCATTTCAGAGGACAGATGTGTGATAATAAATAAAATCCAGTGAAAGGGAGAATCCCAGAGGTTCAGTCTGGAGCACAAAGGGCAGAAATGAAGGCCAGTGTGGGTTAAGTGTGAATGTTTTTGCTGCAGTTTTGAATAAAAGAGGTCGGGTCAAGACGCAGTTATTTAACTTTTTATATTTATAAAGTAGGAAAAGGTCAAGAATCCTTTAGTTTGAACTCCTCTGATGTTGTGTGTGGAGACGATGGTTTGGCCAAATGGGAACCAGATGAAGTCCAGACTGAGCTTCTGTCACTGCGAGCCTCATCTGAATCTGTCAAATGAATCATTTTAAATCTGTGCCACCGTCAGGCCACATCGACCGTCTGATCAATCGTGCAGCGGGTGCTGTCTGGAGGATAAATCGCCGTGGTAACAGAGTCGGCCATGCTGGACTGTAGAAGGGAAAGACTGACTCATCACGCTCAATAAAACAAAGAGCAAACAACAAGTGCGTCAGGGACGGATGTGCCACAGCTATAAATGTCAAAAGCATCATTTCCCAGGCAGAGATCACAACAGAACTCTCCAGGCGGGATGTTACGACAGGGAATATGTTACAGCCGGATAAACTCATGATCATTTTCCATACCTGAAAGACAGCTCTGGCTGGTTTTAAGCTAAGATTTATACATAAATGTCGGTTTCTCAGGTATCCTAAAGCATTTATATTCTGTACTGTCCACAATAAGAAATGTCTATGAAGTGAGATTTACAGTTAAAGGTTAGAGGCTGCATCACACCGTCTAGTTTTAATGCTAAATGTACTATTTTTAAGCACTTTCGTGATCCGTTTAAAGATCTTAAGGAGAACTGCTGCTTGTGTGCATGCATCATGGGTAATGTAGGCAGCAGGTTTTAAAGCAGGAAGAATGTATGACATAAAAAATACAATCTTTGCATCGGTTTTGATATTTTTCTTCCATCAAAGACTTTTCTGTAGAATATTATCATTTCTCACCTTTGCATTGTGGATATTTTGCCTTTCTGTCTCTCCATTGTGGAGAACTTTGTGATGTGATCTAAAAAAAAAAAAGAAACTTTTATCTGAAAAAAAAAGAAATTTCTATTTTTTTGTATGTTCGTAGTGAAAAGCAAGTTCCACTGTAAAATTGAGAAATATGCCTGAACTCTAGCAGTATTTCTCAAGTATTGACCTATTACAGAATTTTTTTCATTAAAAAGGCTGCGTTGTTGACACACTCACTTGCATTGTTCAAGAACTTAATCGTGTCGCTTCATTTCCTCGCAGCTGCCCACAGTCAAGCTCAACCTTAAGTTTCCATATCTGAGAAATCTCCACTTTTAAAGACTCATAAAATACTGAAATTAGGTCCTTTTTCGCAAACACTGAAAGTATCAGTCAGTGGGAGTTTGGTGCAAGTGGGCGTAAAAAAAAAAAATCCCTGTAACACTACAAAGTGATTTATGTGGGAAGTTTCAAGAATAAAAACATAATGCTTATTTTAAGATGTGTTTCTTTGCTTAATTCAAAGGAAACACGTGTCAGAGAGTGAAAAGCCTTTTAGTGGGTATTTTGCCTCTGGTATCTTCACTGATATGCTGCCTGTTTGATTTACTGTTTGTTAACCGTCAGTTTCTCTTCTTCAAACAGGCTGCAGAGAGAAAGTCCTCCTCTTGACTTTAGGACTCAGCAAAAGAACTCAGCGCCCACCTAATAAATTACCTGTAAACCGGTTCAGTTTCTTCGTTTTCAAACCGTAAAGCTCTTAAAGTCTTAGTTTAAACATCTCTAAATATCTGTAGGAGATTTTTTTCTTTGGGCTCATCGTTCTTCTTTGCTTTTCACACTTTAAGAAAAACAAAATCACAATCTGAGAGTGAATCAACGGCAAAATATCACCGAAGACGGGATCCTGCATTTTTTTTTAAATTTCTTGCCTTTGTTTGGTTCTCAGGATGTTGATGAGATGAACACTGTAAAAAATGACTGTGTAATTGGAAGGATTTTTTTCCATTTCATTTTATAGATTTTTTGTCCAACGTATGTGTGAAATACACAAAAATATCAATAATTTAAAAAAAAAACACAGAAAAATGTGATACAAAAACAGACAAATAAAAAAAATGCAAAACCTACAAAATGTAAATTAATGTAATTTTAAAAAATTGTTCCCATTTTATGTTTCAGATTTTTTTCCATGTGTGAAACGACAAAAATATCAAGAAAATTACAAAAAATGAAAATTCTTATTCAAAATAAACAAATAAAATAAATCCTGCAGCCATAAATTAATGTGTAATTTTTACAGAATTTTTTCCTATTTTATTTTACAGATTTTTTCCCATATGTGTCAAATACGCAAAAATATCAGTAAAATTAAAAAAAAACCCTGAAAGGTCTAATGTTAAAAATTTAAAAAAAACCAACAACAAAAAAAAACTGCAACAGTAAATTAACGTGCATTTTTTCCAGATTTTTTCCCATTTTTATTCCAATTTTTTTTCCCATATGTTCGACATACACAAAATTTTCAGTAAAATTACTAAAAAACCTGAAAGGTCTAATGCAAAAAACAAAACAAAGAAAACATGCAAAACTTGTGTGTAATATTCATTTTCCCAATTTTACTTCACAGACTTTTTACCCATGTTTAAAAGATGCAAAAATAGCAATAAAACTACAAAAAAAATGCACCTCAAACCCCCCATTAAAAACCTGTAACTGTGAATAATTCTAAAATTTTGTTTTTTAAACAAAATGAAAACATTTTTTGCAAGATTCTTATAATTTTACAAATATTTCCTCTTTTCAGATTGACGAAACTTAATTCAAGCTTAGTACTGCAAATATATTTCTAAAATTTGAAAACAATTAATGACAGTTAACAGTATTTGTTCTGCAATTTCACATAAATTTGTTTAATAAATATGAGATATCTTGTAAAATCAAACAATTTTTCAGGGTTAGGGTTTATCCATGTATAATAATTTCTATAAGCACTGTTTATCTTTCATCAAAAATGAAACTAGCCAGATTGTTTTCGCACCAGCTGCCAGAATATTACTTTCCTTTTTTTATTTTACACTTTTTAAAAAAAATGTACTTGTACAGTCCAGTGTTGGCAGCTGCTGCTTTTCGTTGCTGAAGTATATGTGTATTATGTTTATTTTAACCTCGCCCACTGGTGGAGGTTAAGGGGAGGAAGCTGTCATCAGGGCGCCCTCCTTCTTTCTTTTTACAAAAATATAAAACAGCTGCATGTCTGGAAGCCTGTTAGATGTAGGAGACATCAAAATAAACCAAAGTAAATGTATCTATCTGAGGAAATCCTTCAGATGGCTGGAGTTTCTCTGTTGGTTTTGGTAGATAGAGGGAGCTGCTCTCCTGTAGTTGACCTGACTGTGATTGAGTGACTCTCACTGTGACAGTTTGATGACTTTTCATAAAGCTGCCTCGTCTTCCTGAAGGGTCAGTTTGTGTCCCTGTCACACGCTTTCCATTCATCGCTGACTTTTATTGACGCGGCTCCATCGGTGGAAAACTATCTTTTGAAGCCATTAATTTCACACTGTATTGGTTTTAAGATGAATCATTTCATGCCGGTTCTCAGCGACCTTCCTCCAGTTTAATTTTTAATGACGGGAGATTGGACGGTCAGCCTCGGCCCTCGTGCTTCCTCTCCTCTGTCTACAAGTAGTGGTATTGGCTTTATTTGATTTGAGGACAGTTCAAATGAATGCACCGAGTGGCCATCTGCTCTAACCTTGTTTCATCGACCATAAACAGGCCGGCTCCATCAGTGAAAAAAAAAAAAAAAAGAAAAGTCTTGGCCAAATATTTGCTGCTCTTCGACCCCATTTGGTTTAGTGTGTTCTCTGTTTGCATTTCAATGACCCACGGTCAGTGCCAGAACGATGGCACGTGTGTCCCTGACGAGCTGTCCCCTGATAAGACGCCAGCAGAGGAGAAAGGCGCCGAGGCCTTGTGGGATCGGAGCAGGGTGAAGGATGGAGCAAACACAGACCGGCTGCTGGTTCACACACATTTACCAGTGAAACTCTGGTATCAGTCTCCTCACACACATCGCTGCTGCCGCCACTGCTGCTGAGTCCTGCTTCCTTTTTGTCCTGACGTCTACTACCTTTACCGGCTCACAAAGCATCCTCGGCAAAGGGACAGGAAAAGCATCGGGGCTACAATTGTTATTCATTGCTTTATTATCTGAATGGCACTCGTCGATTAAGTGACACCTCCTCAGCCAAGCATAGTATAGTGCCTTTAATCCCCAAGCCTCCTAATTACTGCTCATGCAAATCACAGATCAGAGCTCACCAAATATTTTGTGAAAGAGAGAGAGAGGGAGAGGGAGAAAGTGAGGGGATAAGGGAATGCAGTTTGTGCATGCACGGCTGTGTAGCATTTCTTTTTATTTTTTTTTCCCTGAATTTCTGCAGATATGGAATTAGCTGAGGAGGACGGGATTGTGCGGATTAGGCGGAGAGATTTTACCAAACGCGGACTCCCTATGTGTAATTCATTTTGGCGTCCTTGAAATTGCCACTGTGAGAAATTCAGCAGCTGCAACAGCAGCGCCGAGTCCTCAAACAGGCAGAATACACCCCCCAGCCTCCACCTCCCACCCACAACACCCACACCGCCGTCACCACTCCCACGTTTCTCTGAAGCACGATTGCATGAAAGCTGTTGGGAGTGTGAATGCAATGGTTTGGGTTTTTGTGAAATTTGCAGCTTCTAAAAATATTTGAGCCTTTTGTGGTGGGAATGGATGACATATCTCAGTTTGATGCCTCCCAATGTGCACCTCTAATCCTGTGAAAGTGTGTTAAAGTGTTGGTTTGCCCAAACCACAGAAAGCACCCCGGACGCTTCCCCCCCTTTAGCTCTATCTTACTGTGGAGCTACTTTTGCTTTCATCTGCAGAGGTTTTTCAGATATTTGCTACAGAGATCCCTGCTGCCACTTCAAGTTAATGAAAGTAAAGGGAATTTCTTCTTTGCTGCTCACAACGTTAAAAAAGTGACAACTGAAGAGCACCTTGGTGGCTTTGAGTGGACGGACGCACACAGTTTCATCCACTGAGAGTCCTCTGTCATCTCTTTCCTTTGATTTTTCAGTTCTCTTTCCTCTGTCGCTGTCCAGTAAAGGCATACAATCCCTCAACAATAATGGAAAAATAGAAAAATATCAACCTGAAACCTCAACAGCTGCTTGTTTTTTCAAAAGCAGTGCCTTAATTAACCTGAGATAATCAACAGGACTGGCTGTAAACAACTTTAATATGAAACTATTTTCTACCAGCGATGTTTTCCCAATGATGTTCTGATAAGTAACCGGGACACTGTTGTTGTCGTTGTTGTTAAGATCTGTGCATGGAATTTTCTCGGAAATGAGCATCACAAACAAAATTAAATTCACCTTTATTACATTAAAGCAGCTGCAGGATTCTGACAGGCAGAGAGAAGTCTGGTTTCTACTTGATACCTGCAGTATCTGATTTTACCCTTCGATAGGAGCACAACAACAGACGTGTCACGTGTCCGTATGATTCCTTAATTATATTTCAGTCATCAACCATGTTTCACTTTGGATTATGCAGATTGTATTCAATACATTTTAATGAATATTGTTACACATGTTGACCTTTGGCCCATAAATATTGCACACACATTTTTAATACAGTTTCTTCTGCACGTCTGTATATTTAGCAGTATGTATTAACCGATCTTAAATCTCCTGCACCGTAAATATTGCTCATTCTTTTCTTTTTTCCTTTGTTTTTCTGTACTTACCCTGTTTTTGCACTGTTCTTGTATATTCATATGTGTTATCTCAGTAGTAGACAAATAGATTCTGTAGAGGTTAATCACAGCACTTGGTAGAGACCCAGGAACTATGAATTTCGTTGCACTGATAACTTCTTTAACACTGCAAATGAAAATTAAGTCTCTGAATCTTTAGAATTACAGAACTGAATGTTTATATGTGAGTTCTGACTTACAGCGAAAATCGCGTTATGTCGCGCCGTAGTAACACGATTCCGATGTAAGTTGAGACCCCCCGTACATGCTAGCTACCTATGTGTCTAAAAGTGGCACTGCACTATGTAGTTTTTCTGTGATATTTTGTTGTTGCGATCTGAAAAAACAGCTCAGCATGGGTGTAACTAATCACCTAAGAAATAATTAGATCCACAGTGCAGCAGCCTTCATCACGTTCACCACATTCTGTTGTTATACAGACTTGACGTCTCTCATCAATCCCCCGATGTTCTCGCTTGTATGCACATGGTTTGCAAAATCTGGAAATCTTCATTAATACAGTTAGATATATTTAGAGCTTCATTGTTTGACTGGTCTGTTTTAGCTGCATGATATTCCAGTGTCAGCTCTGTTTCAGCACCCAGCTCTGGGATGGTAATTTGAGAAAATAGGTGTGTAATGGTTTTACATACCGCCTGTCGAGCGACCAGGTTATGTTTTTAACACCCTCTTTGGTAACCGTGTAAACTGGTATCATGTCTTTCGCAAGGTGAAAATTTATTACAGCTGTTATTCTTTCAGCTGGTTGGAACCTTTCTCATAAGTCTGATCTTCGTTTCTGCAGCTTAAATATTTCCATATGACACGTTGCATTCCTTTTTGCAACCAAATCTTACTTTTCAGAGGCTCTCTCCTGTTCCTCGCTCATCTTGCTGTGCACACATTTAGCCTGCACCTCAATAACTAATAATGTATCATTTAAAAATGAACATTCAGATAATATATATGTGTATCAAATTTACTCTGAAACCTTAAATCAGAGTAAATTATGACCCATCAGACTGACTTCTGTTGTAGATTAGTCATGGAAAATGAGAACTGTGTGAGTTTTCTTTCTGTATGAAACAGAAAAAATAAAGCATAATGGTGTGTTTTAGTTAATTTGCTTCAAATTGCACTTCCTGCAGTGCGTCTGTTTCAGATGTCAATGTTAAAACGCTACATTGTGCAGCCCCACTAACTAGATAAATATCGATAATCTTTCTCCAGAATCACAAACGCCTTCTTTAAAGGAATAATTTTAAAAAATGTGCTCATCTGCTTTCTTGCCGAGGCTTAGATGAGAGGATTGATAGCGCTCTCTCACTGAATGAAGTGGCTCATTAAAAGGCGACTGGTCTCCTACAGCTATATTTCTTGCAGGGTGTCTTCAGAGACAGAAGAGCAGCAGATTTAAAAAAAAAAAAAAAAAAACTCATACCAAATGAATTATAGAAGACAGTGTCAAACATCAAGGTTAGTAGCGCAGGCAGCACTGATACACAGCTCAGGGAGGCAGGTGTTCATAAACCTCTAACACGCACTCATAAAAAATCATTGCGCTACAAGATAAACACAGTTACACTCCTTCTCAAGGCCACTTAAGGAAAAATTGTGGGATGTTTTTTTTTCTGAACCAGGATCTGAGAATGATGCTGCCACAAGTTGCAGCTTTAAAAATACATAGACGTGTGATGATAATTCACGGAGCGTAACTCGATGCCGCGGCCGCACCTGTGATGGGGATCATAAAGTTCCCAGCTGCTGGCGTCCATTCAATAAAAAATAAAGCAGAGAACAAAGTGTCTCAGCCTGTGTGATGTGTAAATTCGCTGCTTGTCATGTTTCTGTCTCTGCAAAGCCCAGGGAGGGGGGGAGGTCTGCCCCTAAGTTTACAGTAAGAGGATTATATCACCAATCACCTGATGTCACTGTAAAGCCACAGCTCCCCCTACAAACCCCCCAGGGCCTCCGTTGGTGCCGCCCATCGTGATCCCACCGTCAGTCCACAGGTTGAAAATATTCCCCCCTCGGGCCGACGATGACAGGAGCTTCTGCACATGCTCAGACGCTTGTTTCAGTCTGTTTGAGTGGCAGAACAACTGAGGATCTACCCACCGGAAGTGAAAGGCCACATGGCGAGCAAAGGTGCAGCATGAAGCCATCGGGCCATTTGTTCTTTGACCCAGAGATGTGCCTTTTTGCTCTGAGGAGGATTTCCCCTGGAAATGTCCACTTTGTCATGTCCTACAGTCTGCTCAGCACCCCGCTGACACCCAGATTAGTTTTGCTTTTCACCCCTATAAACAGTAAAGCTGTTTCAACGCTGTGGCTGGTTCCCCTACATTTTCATGCCCCCTAAAATGGCTTTTCCCACCCTGATGTTCAGGGTTCCCCCCAGAGGGTCACATAATGAGCCTGAGAGGTCAAGAAATGATTTACGGTGCAGGAAAATATGAAGAACTAAAGGAGAAAGCCCATTTATTCTAGGCAGGTCTTGGCCCTCAGGCAGAGATCAAAGAATGAAAGCTGCACGCTCACAACTCGTTATTTATTTCAGCTTCCGAAGATCGACGTTTTCTGCAGAAACTGCCTCATTCAGGATTCTTTGCTTGTCGCTCTTTAGACAAACAACTGCAGTAGAGTTGTGAGTGTGCAGCTTTCCCACGCTTTCTAGGAAAACCGACATAACGTGTTTCTGCTGCACTAAAGCGTTTTTTTCTAATCTCTAGTGGATGGTTTTAGCTGTTTATTCCTCTAAATATCCTCCAAATACAGCAGTGTGAAAAAGGTAAATCATGCCAATGCTACCTTTACAGTTAGGGCTGGTATAATTTTAGGGGTTTATTATCTAATCTGATGAAATGACCAAAAGAGGCAATACTGGACATTGACCTTTATTATGCAGAGAAAGTTCTGGACAGTTTACTGGTCAATGACATGTTAAAATAAATACATTTCTGTATTATTGACCTTCATTCATTCAGAGTTACAGACATTTGACATGACAATAAAAGCAGTGAGTACACATTCTTTCAGTATTTTTCTGCAGAGGTTAAACCAAACATTAAAGCAAAATAATTGAAAAAGTAGAATTTTCTGTCAGTTAAACTTATTATATCACCTGACCCCACGTCTCTCTTTACAAAGATAAATCTCATTTGCTGTGTCTGTAGCAAGACCTCTGACAGATGGATTTAATAGTACATTTTAAGAACAATCAAGGTCTCCATATTGTATGAATTTATTTCATAATCCCTGCTTACTGGTTGGAAAAACGTAACACCCAACATATTCGGATAAACTAAAGCACTCGTTGATTGATTAAAGGGATCAAAACAACAGATGTTTATGGAGGCAACCTCTGACTGAAATCTCTGGATGTTACAGACAAGCAGTGGCAAGACTCGTCAGTCTGATAACTGAGAAATGAGTTTTGCATATTTCTGATGAATGGTCTGACTCCACCTCATTGTTACTCTGCTATAGGAGAAGAAAAAATGTGGCATGTTTGTATTTCCTTAAACCAGTCATAGTCTGCTTGTGTTGAGCTAAGCAAAGGTTGGGGCATCGGTGTTTGATCAAAAATAGTGACACGTGGAATAGTTTCAGTGCAACATTTGCATGCAAGGAGGTGAGCACTATGTAAACAAGAAAAGCACTCAGTGACCGCAGTACTCCACCAAGATTGCTCAGTCATTGTGTCATTTCTGACCGATTAAATCTTGAAAAAATTCAAGGCAGAAATCACGGCACTATAGAATGTGGACATTTAATATAGATGTACCCATAAACAAAATGACCTTGCGCTGAGCACAGGTGTGTGTTATGCATGTGTACGTCATGTACGGATACCGTATCACGTGACCTAAATATGTTGCAGGCAGCGGGAATTGATGGGACTCTGAAAACCCCCACAATTTAATCAATTGTTCCTTGTATCATTTCCGACGGATAAATCCTGATAAGTTGGCAGTGATGGATTTGTAATAGGATCGCAATCATGTGATCATCAGCAGGCAGCTGACATAGTGTTCACTTGTTGTCATAGTTACAGTGACACCATGTCGCTATCTCACAATGATACAGAAATCTTTAACAAATCCGTGGATCCAGACTACAAGCTGCATCACTGCCAAAATCTACCCAGTTGGTCCTTTTGTCATTTCTGACCTTCTCTGAAAATTTTATCCAAATCCACTATTCCGTTTTTGAGTAATGTTGCTAACAGACGAACAGACAGACAAACCATCGATGATCGTCTCATAACTCCACTGAGTAAAAATGGCTCATTCACAGAAAAAACTAGCAGAACTGTCTTCCTGCAAGATCCAAATTTTCAGTGTGTTCTAGTTGTTTTCTGTAGCTCTTAAAAAGGAGAAGAAAGGAGAAAACTGCATAAAATGCATTGTAGAAATGGCAAGTTTATACCCTACGTCTACATCCGATAAGTCACATTACTGAGAAAATGGAAGTGATGGTTCCTTCAAATGTGAAAGGGTCTATTTTGACCAAAACCAAGATGTTTTCCCGAACGTAACCAAGCAGTTTAGTTGCATAATCGCAAACAAACAATGACTAAAAATAAAATAGATATAAAAATAAACTGAATTATAAGCTACATAGTTACCTAACAGTTCGAGCTCATGACCTTCAAATGTGAATTTTGTAACACTGTCCCCACAAAATGATATTCCTATACTATTATACTGCATTCCAAGTTAGGTGTAAACATAATTATTGTGGGTTTGCATCAATCTATCTATCCAATCATATATTAAACAGGTCGGGACATGTCATCTCGATTACCCAGAAAATGCTTGAAAATTGTAGTGAAAGGGTCGCATTTTAACACAAACTATGACATTTTTTCCCACAGTAACCAAGTAATTTTGCTGCTTAACCTTAGCCAAGCTTAAAAGGTGTCCATAATTCTCTAAACCGAGCTCTTGTGTCTTTACCTAACCAGAAAGTGAGTGAAAACCAGAGATAAGCGATGAGAAGACAAACTCCGGTTTTCTGAGGGCAAGTCCAGTTGCTAGTTCCCTTAAAAAAATAGTTGTGAATGCATTTTAGTTGTATAGGAATGTAATTTCAAGGAGACAGGGTTAGGATTTTGTTGCTTATCATACCCTAATTTGCAAAAAATGCTCACAAATGTCTCTTTGAGAGTGATTGGCAGTCAATACATTCCATCCTTTAGCTGTGTGAACATGTAACGTAAAACAAACTGCAAGTGAAGCTCTCTGCTGCTGTCAGCGTCAAAGACAACAAGGATTTCTGCAGCCAGTCTAGTCGGTTTAACATTCTGCTGTTCTCAGATCAGCTCCAGTCCGGTCCTCTTAAACACAGATGGCTCTCAGGGAGGGACGACGTCTGCCGGGTGACTGACTGTTTGCCATCTCAGCATTTTGCTTGCGGTTAAGTGAAGGCCGTTCATTGTGCTTTGGGCTCCAGTGTCTGACTCTTACCTGGGATTATGTCTCTCCATTAGTTAATCACCCTCACACTAAACCTCCTAAGCCCAGCGCTTGAACAATAGAAAACATCTCATACAATTAATCAGCATTTTACAGCCTCGTATTATTCGTACGGCCGATAAATTTGTCATCTCTGCTGTGACATCTGCTGAGTTTTATCTCTTAGAAGGGAGTCTGGCATCCACATGGCAGACATTTTAAGTAAATTACTGAACACATTCCCACCGCTGCAGGCATGATCACTTTTATTGTCGTAAAAAAGCTGCTTTGATGTGTGAGGCTGTAACACTTGGCAGGCAGTAAACATCCCAACTTGAAGGGAACACGGTTGCGTAGTTATTTCTAGATAACACTTCTGTATCACTCACCCTTGATTGACCTGTTGCTCAATTTACCCAGAGTCCAAAGCACTGGGTCACTCTGACCACATGTGGTGGTCACACAGAACGAGTAAAATCCTAAAAAAACCCAGAAAAAACAGCTTTCCGGCATGAGCTCATCGCATTCGGCAATGATTAATGAAGTTTCCCCTGATATGGTGACATATCGAGTGTTCGGTTTTGTCACAGAAAGCACTTCTTCTGTAGCAAATAGTGATGATGCAGGAAATTCTGGATAAATAAATTTATACGACAATAAAAAAAAAAGAAGCCAGTAAGCTGACAGTAAGCTCCAAAGTTTAACAACCCGCAAGCTCTTTATTCCTGCTTTCCCAAGTGAGACCAAAAAAAAAAGAGAGCGAAGGCATGAGAGAGTGTTAACTGTCTTCTGTAGAGCCATTCATAGTCTCTCTACCGCTAGAAATGCTGGTGAGGAATTCAGGGAATGCAACTTCTCGGCAGAGATCAAAAGGGTTGAACATTAACTGCGCTGAACTTTTCAGCCCTCCAGTGCTGCTCCCAGGGACTGCCTCTCAAGTTCAAGGGTCCCGCAGGAGCCCCATTCAATGCTCAGTGTCAATAACAGGTACGTCACATGGAGCGGTTACACGTGAATCATCCACTTTTTTCCTGCACCCGACCAACCCGCTTCAAGCCGCACACATTTATATACCAGGAAACTCACAAACGATTACCTTTTACTCTCCGTCCGGGGGCGGCGTGAAGGTAATAAACACAACCAAGCGCGGGAATAATCAGCAAAGCATGACCACGATTATTTTTCTTTAAATCCTCTGCAGCAGTTATCTGAACTTCTCCGTTTTGCAACATGTGTTTTGCAAGAGCTGCCAGGTTTTAACCCGAGGTGACAACCGCTCTTGAGATGAGCTTTCAACACCGATCTAACACCTGCAGTATTCAAAGCCTGCAGAGGTTTGTCTTTGTCGGACACTTTGAATAAACCTGACTGGGTGCCTCCCGTATCTAGAAACTGTCAGAGCCGCCCGCAAATGAGTGGGCCTAAAGATAAATGATGCAGATTAGCCATCATAAATAAGTGATCTTTGCACTGAGATGCCTCTTGGTACTCACAGTCCACCTGCTGATGGCATTTAGGGCAAGACGTTATTAGTGAATGAGCAAATTCGATTCACGCCGGTTAAATTTCCTTTGCTTTATTTCAGGCCTCATAAGGAAAGGATTGAAGAAAGGGAACACAGTTTGATTGATTGGACAAAAAGTAAAGGGTACAACTCATCCAGTGTGCACACACACACCCATAATACAGCTGAGGAGGGATTAGTGTCAAAAGCTACAACTATCGTACATACAGTATCTTTTTGCGAAGTCTTTGGCAGCGTTCCCAGGTAGTAAGCAGCTACTACTGAACAGGACTTTGGGCGGGTGCCATGTTTTGACAGTGAGGGATGGGGACATCCATGCAGCAGCTGTGGGTCTCTGTCACAGGGCAGCAACGGGAGGTAAGATGGTTCACTGGGTGACGCTGTGGTCGAGGCTCAACCAGCTTCCTGCTGGGGGGACAGATTTATGACCCAGCAAATGATATGTTAAAGCAGGATGCTTCGAGGAGCCGGAAGCCAAGGCGTGGACATATCTGCTACATCTGCTATGCTTGAACTTAATATAACAGTTTGCGCCATATTTAAAAATACACAAATATAATTTCCAGATGGCATCTATTTAGGGTGGATATCCGAATGCGTTCATGCATTGTTGCCCTCTACATTCCAAATATAAGAAAGATGACCTGACAAATCACACATGGACATTTAAACCTGGCGTATTTCCCGTTAACGTGACTTGGCCCTTTGCTAACTCCGCACTCTACGCCTCTGTTGTACAGATTTAGAGAAACAAGAATTCACACATTTCAACTCATATCATGGTGACGGCACAAGTTTCCTGCGGCTTTCAAAAAAACCCTAACTTTTCTTTGAAACATTTTAAACGTTTATTTTTGAATTTGACCACAAGTAAACTGAAAAATAGCCATCTACATCATGTATTGAGTATCTACATCTACGACAACTTGCTGGCCTCCACTTTTCAGATAACCTTTCACAAGCTTCTTCTGTTATTCCTGACAGAACTGCAGTGACAGATTCAGGTTTGTAGGCCTCCTTTTGGAACATCCTTTTTTAGTTCTGCCCACAAATTTTCTATTGGACTGAGGTCCTCCAATACCTTGACTTTTCTCTCTTTAAGCCATTTTGCCATGTCTTCAGAAATGACTGGAAGTCATTATTCATCTCAAGACCAATTTGTCTTGAGGTGTTGCTTAAATACTTCCTCATAAGTTTCCTTCCTCATGATCTTACACTATAAAAGTTCAAAAGTTTGGGGTCACCAGGCAAATTCCTGTTTAAAACTCACACTTTTATTCAGGCGCTAACATAATTGCACAAGAGTTTTCTAGTCATCAGTGAGCCTTTCAGCACCATTAGCTAACACAATGTAGTATTAGAACACAGGAGTGATGGTTGCTGGAAATGTTCCTCTGTACCTCTATGGAGATATTCCATTAAAAATCAGCCGTTTCCAGCTAGAATAGTCATTTACCACATTAACAATGTCTAGACTGGATTCCTGATTAATGTTATCGTCGTTGAAAAAAAACTGCTTTTCATTCAAAAAGTAAGGACATTTCTAAGTGACCCCAAACTTTCGGTCAGTAGTGTATGTGTTTTGTGAGGTGCACCAGTCCCTCTTGCAGCAAATCACCGAACAAAATGATGCTGCCTCCTCCGTGCTTTACAGTTTTAATGGTGCTTTTTGACTATAATGGTCATCATTACCAAAAAATTAGATTTTTGTTTCATTAAGCCAAAGGAAATTTCTCCAGGAAGTATGATCTTTATCTACATGTTCAAGTGCAAACTGTAGTATGTTTTTTTGAAGCAGTGGCTTCTTCCTTGCCGAGAAGTCACTCAGGTTATGTCAATATACACAGATCAGGCATAACGTTATGACCACCTGCCTGATATTGTGTTGGTCCCCTTTATGCCGCTAAAACTCCTCTGATGGATGGGGATGGATACAGAACCTCTTGGGATGCCCTGTGTCACTGGGATGGTGGCAGTGAATTCTGTGGGTCCTGTGGGTTGCAGGGTGGGACCTACCTAGATCAGGCTTATCCTGGCAACTGGCATCAAGGACTGCTGCTGTCATTGCAGGGTTGGGAGGGGGTGCTTGACCTGCAATGTTTAGGTGGGTGGTACATGTCAGGACTCAAGGTGTCCCAGCAGAATGATGCATTATAACAAGACGATCGATGTTATTCACATCACCTGTCAGTGGTCATAATGTTGTGGCTGATCGGTATAGGACTTGTTTAATGTACATGTTTAATCCAGCGTCTTTCCATGGTTCTTTCTTTTGTTCTGGGATTAATTTTCTAACCAAAGTACTAGAATTGTAATTTAGTAAATTATTGATGAAATAGTCACTGAAACGGTTAAAAAATGAATTTTAATGACTTCCTGCTAAGTGTATGCAAACTTCCAATTTCAACTGTAGATTGCTAATAAAATGAAGAAACCTTAAACAGCATTACCACTTCACAGATTTATACATTGTAAGTAAATGTAGTTGCTGTCTGGAGCTGTTGCTGTTCAGTTTTTTTTTTTTTTGCTCAGATTCATATATTCATTGGCTACATAAATCTGAGGCTCATAACAACTGAAGCGTTTGATATACAGTGTTATAGGTACTGATATAGGACTGTTTTGGTATTGTTTTACCTCAAATCCTAAACTAAAATTGGCAATTTTAAAAGTGACAGTAGATTTGATCTTATTCTGTATTTTAATGGACGGACCACCTTTTGTTTACATGTTTTTTACAAACTCACACACACACAATAATAAGGATTTGGGCAGGATTTTGTTATTATATAATGTAGTTTTAGTCAAACAGTGCATTGCTTCACAATTTTACATACAAAGACAATAAAAATTCCAGTATTTTCCTGAAACAGACACAAATTCCCTGAGAAAGGAGACTCAGCTGTTTCTGATTTCTCTAGTTTTTTTTTTTTTTTTGATAAAAGCAGTTATGCATATGATTATATAATATTAGCTGTATAGACAATCCATCAGATGTGATCAAAAGCTCCTGAAAGCACCTTCAGTGGCCCTTGGGGACTGGCAGTCACATGCACTTGAATATTTGACAACCCATCAAAGACAAGAACAGGCTGAAATGCAAGAAAAAAAAAGAAAAGAAAAAGCTGCTCATAATTAGCAGGGGTGCTTTTTGCCCCCTAATTTTACAGACTTTTCATGAACCATCGAGGGCGCTTCTGCCCTTAGCCATTGGTAATGGCTGACCCTGGTTAGTGTGTGTGTGTGTGTGTGTGTGTGTGTGTGTGTGTGTGTGTGTGTGTGTGTGTGTGTGTGTGTGTGTGTGTGTGTGTGTGTGTGTGTGTGTGTGTGTGTGCTTATGTAAATCATTTCGTCTGATTTCTTCACTCATCTTGCAGTCTAGTTATCAGATAACTGTCTAAAAGCCTCACAATCTCCCCGACGGAGGATGGTCCTGGAGCTGTGGGATACGTTCTGCTGATATGTACAGGTTTACTCTCAGGTGTGAACCTTGAACCTTTTCTTTCACTACAAGGAGAGCAGTGCGGCTTTAGAGACTCTGACTGGAACGCAGTACTCCGCCAAGGCTGTCCATTCCCCCATGTGACATTGTCAGAAATGCAGCATTTTTGAGTAGAAATACAGCATTTTTTAATTGGTTATTGATGAACAGAAATCCCAGCAACATAGATTTAATATAGATGTACCCACAAACAAAATGACCTTGCACAGGTGTGTGTTGTGCATGTGTACGTTATGTACGGACATCGAATCGCGTGACCTAAATATGTAGCGGGCGGCTGGAATTGATGGGACTTGGAAACACCCCCACAACTTAATCAATTGCTCCTTGTATGATATCTGACGATGTCTCATTGTAGCTCTTTGTGGCCATTTTGCCTGTTGTAGTTGTTTTTTTTTGTCTGATTGTAGTCGTTCAGCCTGTCGTAGATGTTTTGTGTCTGTTCTTAGTCATTTCCTCTCTCATTGTAGTTGACTTGTGTCTCATTGTAGTTGTTTTGTGCCTATTTTTTGGCATTTTTTCTCTTATTGTCATTTTGTGTCTGACTGTAGTTGTTTTGTGTCTGATTGTAGTTGTTTTGTGTCTCATTGTAGTTGTTTTCTGTCTCATTGTAGTTGTTTTGTGTCTATTTTTAGTCATTTTCTCTCTCATTGTAGTCATTTTGTCTCTGATTGTTGCTATTTTATGTCTTTGGAGTTGATTTGTTTCTATTTTTGTAATGTTGCTTGTAATTGTAGCCATGATTTCAGTTGTTTCGAATATCTTTGTAGTTGATTTTTGTCTCTTTTTTGTAATTTTGTAAATTACAACGTTTTAGATGACATACTAAGCTATGATGTTTTAGTGACGTTTTGGATGACATACTAAACTATAACATCGTTTTCCACATTTAGGATGGCATCCTGTGACATTTTTTTCCAAATTGTTTTTTGGGACCTTCTGTTGGTTTTATTCAATAGGTAAGTCCAGAGGAAGACAGGAACGCAGGGAAGACCTGCAGTAAAAGATCATGAGCTGGAATTGAATCCGCATCTCTGACACAGTCCTGTTTATGAGTCGCCCTCTCAACCAGTTGAGCTACCTGGGCACCCTTTTTTCTGTTTTTGGACGACATAATAAACTTTGACGTTTTTGATACATTTTGGACAACATACTAAACTATGACGTTTTGGTCACATTTTGGACGACATACTAAACTATGATGTTTTTGTCACATTTTGTACGACACACTAAACTATAACATTTTTGTCACATTTTGGACCACATACTAAACTATGACATTTTGGTCACATTTTGGACCACATACTAAACTATGACGTTTTTTTGACATTTCGGACGACATACTAAACTATGACGTTTTTTTGACATTTCGGACGACATACTAAACTATGACGTTTTTTTCCACATTTTGGACGACATACTAAACTATGATCTTTTTTTGACATTTTGGACGACAAATTAAACTGTGACATTTTTGTCATATGTTGGATGACATACTAAACTATGACGTTTCTGTGACATTTCGGACGACATACTAAACTATGACGATTTTGTCACATTTTGGACGACATACTAAACTATGACGTTTTAGTGACATTTTGGACGACATACTAAACTATGACATTTTTGTGAAATTTTGGGCGACATACTAAACTATGACGTTTTACTGACATTTTGGACCACATACTAAACTATGATGTTTTTGTCACATTTTGGACCACATACTAAACTATGACATTTTGGTCACATTTTGGACCACATACTAAACTATGACGTTTTGGTCACATTTTGGATGACATACTAAACTATGACATTTTTGTCACATTTTGGACGACATACTAAATTATGACGTTTTGGTCACATTTTGGACCACATACTAAACTATGACATTTTGGTCACATTTTGGACGACATACTAAACTATGACGTTTTTGTCACATTTTGGACGACATACTAAACAATTTTTGTCACATTTTGGACCACATACTAAACCATGACGTTTTTGTCACATTTTGGACGACATACTAAACCATGACGTTTTTGTCACATTTTGGACGACATACAAAACCATGACGTTTTTGTCACATTTTGGACAACATACTAAACTATGACTTTTTTGTCACATTTTGGACCACATACTAAACCATGACGTTTTTGTCACATTTTGGACGACATACTAAACCATGACGTTTTTGTCACATTTTGGACGACATACTAAACCATGACGTTTTTGTCACATTTTGGACGACATACAAAACCATGACGTTTTTGTCACATTTTGGACAAACATACTAAACTATGACGTTTTTGTCACATTTTGGACCACATACTAAACCATGACGTTTTTGTCACATTTTGGACGACATACTAAACCATGACGTTTTTGTCACATTTTGGACGACATACAAAACCATGACGTTTTTGTCACATTTTGGACAACATACTAAACCATGACGTTTTTGTCACATTTTGGACGACATACTAAACTATGACATTTTTGTCACATTTTGGACCACATACTATACTATGACATTTTGGTCACATTTTGGACGACATACTGAACGATGACATTTTTGTCACATTTTGGACCACATACTAAACTATGACGTTTTTGTCACATTTTGGATGACATACTAAACTATGACATTTTGGTCACATTTTGGACCACATACTAAACTATGACGTTTTTTTGACATTTCGGACGACATACTAAACTATGATGTTTTTTTCCACATTTTGGACGACATACTAAACTATGATCTTTTTTTGACATTTTGGACGACATACTAAACTATGACATTTTTGTCACATTTTGGACGACATACTAAACTATGACATTTTTGTCACATTTTGGACGACATACTAAACTATGATGTTTTTGTCACATTTTGGACCACATACTAAACTATGACCTTTTTTTGACATTTCGGATGACATACTAAACTATGACATTTTGGTCACATTTTGGACCACATACTAAACTATGACGTTTTTGTCATATTTTGGACCACATACTAAACTATGACGTTTTTTTGACATTTCAGACGACACACGAAACTATGACGTTTTTTTGACATTTCAGACGACATACTAAACTTCGACGTTTTTTTGACATTTTGGACGACATACTAAACTGTGACGTTTTTTTTCACATTTTGGACGACATACTAAACTATGACATTTTTGTCACATTTTGGACGACATACTAAACTATGACATTTTTGTCACATTTTGGATGACATACTAAACTATGATGTTTTTTCCACATTTTGGACCACATACTAAACTATGACGTTTTTGTCACATTTTGGACCACATACTAAACTATGACGTTTCAGTCCAATTTTAGAAATCTTCAGGAGAGGATGTCTCCTCATCTTCAGGAGAGGATGTCCCCTCATCTGTCATCATTCATCTCTAAAATATTCTTTAAGAACATTCACATAAAAATCGGTGAAGTTTTTACGTGGACAAAATTGTTGGTACCCCTCGGTTAATGAAAGAAAAACCCACAATGGTCACAGAAATAATTTTAATCTGACAAAAGTAATAATAAAAATTCTATGAAAATTAACCAATGAAAATCAGACATTGCTTTTGAACAGTGGTTCAACAGAATTATTTTAAAAAATAAACTCATGAAACAGGCCTGGACAAAAATGATGGTACCCTTAATATTTTATTGCACAACCTTTTGAGGCAATCACTGCAATCAAACCATTTCTGTAAGTGTAAGAGAAGAAAAAAGACAAAAACTAATATTTTCAGCTGAAGACAGACTTTGTGATTTTTCTGCTCACATCTGTTGTTGTAAACTTACTCTTTCAAATAAATAGCCTCCTAACCCCCTGGAAACCAGCGTTTGTCCTGTTTTTGTGTTGCCCCTCGGCGACCCTAGACAGCCGGGTCCTAATGTTTTTTGAGCAACACACCATACTATGACGTTTTTACAATGATGATTCTACTATGGAACCAGTTTGACATGTTCAGGTGTTCTTTGTGTGAAAACTCAGAGATTTCAGGTATCAGAAGGTGGTTTTCAACTTTCTTTATTAACTTTCTGCTTCAACTTTAAATTAAATTTACTTCACTAAGCCAGCCCTCTGGACTTCCAGTAAGCTGTGTTCCTATTGGCTGTCCAGGTGGCTGCTTGGTGTTATCAGGAACACCTGAGCAGCTCAGTGTCTTCCTGCTTTATTTAGCTGCAGACAAACATTTCCTCTGCTTCTGTTCACCAGTGAACCGGGTTTGGCTCCATTGCTTTAGTTTGTGCTTTAGGCGTTGGCTTGCAGCTTCCAGCAGTAAAATTGTCTTTAATGTGTTTCTTGGTGTGTTTTAGGGCTTTGTACTGGATAGTTGTCTTGGTAAATGTGGTTCTTTAGCCACAGTTAGCACATGGTGCTAATGTGTGCAATGATTAGTGGATTTGGTACAGCTGAGTTGTGTCTTTATCTTGGCTGTAGTGAGTCTTCAGAGGTTTTTGGTCAGACACATTTTGTGTTCTTGGTTGTCCAGAAGGTAAGAGTTCCTGTCCTGATTCTCTGTTCTCAGAGGTTCTCTGGTAGGCTGCAGGAGACTTTAGCGTTTGGGTTGTGCTAGTTTGGTTTTTGTATGGTTTCATTTGGACGACTATCTTGAGGCCCCTCCATGTGGTTTAGTGAGGTTTTCTGGACAAATTCTACAAAGCAACCTGCAGCAGAAGAGACTTTGTTGGTTCTTCTGTCGCTCTGCAATTTCCAGTTTCCTTAGACTGAATATCAAGTTTATATTTTAAATGATTTCCCATGTGAGCCCAAGAAGACTTCAATAAAGTCCCTCCATCCCCTGGACACAACAGATTTTATTACCATGTTAAATCTTTCTTTTTTAAAATATGTTATTGAGTTTTAATCATAGTTTTAGTGTAGTTTTTTCTTTTTGCTTGTTTAGTTTTGTCATCTGTGTGAAAGGTGCTAAACAAATAAAGTTGAATTGATTCACTGAACAATTGACTAACTCATGATTGTGACAACAGAAGTATTTTCATTGTGATTTAAGGGTTTGTTTAATTTTTAAGGTTGGGGTTAAAATCTTGACAGAAAAAAAGATTAAAGAAACAAACTACAATAAAAAAGCAATTAAAGGAAAAAAGCATTTAAGACAAAACTTTTAAAAAGAAAATTAAACATTAAATACAATTAAATTATATTAAACAGACAAAATACTTAATTACATAATTAAACAGAAGATACAAAACATGTAATTATGAAAATAAACAAATTTGTTTTTAAACAAAATATTAAACATTAAAGATGAAATATTATAGATAATTAAACATTTAAAAAATACAAAACATTTAATTAGATTATTAAACCTTTAAAAAGACAAAACATTTAATTAAAAAATTAAATGTTTATTTAGAAAATTAAATCCTAAAGACAAAACTTTAAATAGGAATTAAACAGAGAATACAATGAAGCATTTAAAAAGAAAATTGCACATTAAAAGGTGGTAAAACATTTAAAAAGAAAAACCTTAAAGATTTAATCGAAAAATTAAACATTGGGAAGGCAAAGGAAAATTTTCAAACAAGCCGATAAAACATTTGAAAAAAAAAAACAAACATTAAAAAGACAAAACATTTGGAAATCAAATCAGACATTAGAAAAGAATAAAAGGTGAGAAAAGAGCAAAACTAAACATTTAAGAAGAATCAAACTAAAGACAAAACATTTGAAAAGACAACAGTTAGACTTTAGAAGATCAAAGTAAACAGAAGAAACAATAAAACGATCAAAAAGAGCAAAAACAGATCAAGGTGTTTTCTAGTCTGAAATGAAAACATCAAGTTGTTTTTTCAAACATTTCCTCTTTCTATGTTCTTGGTTTGATTGTGGACAGATTTACTAAGAACTCATTTCAGAAAACTGATTTCCAGATAAAGTCTACTAGTAGTTGAAGGCATTTATCAAACTAATGTTACCTTCTGATCATCAAAAGCTTTACTGTTCAGTGAAGAGAATCAAAGTTTGTTAAGGATTTCTAAAAAACCCTCAGGTGAAAGTCTGAGAAGAACTCAGATTGATGGTCTAAATGTGAAATCAAGACTCATGGTCACAAGTTTTAAGGCTTCTGTTAACCATAAAGTTCAAACTAACAGAGAAGTACTGAGAAACTTTTAAAACCTCAGTCCTCCGACTGTCTGAAGGTTCAAACTAACAGAGAACTACTCAAGAACTTTTAAGATTTCAGTCCTCAGACTGTCTGAAGGTTCAAACTAACAGAGAAGTACTGAGAAACATTTAAGATTTCAGTCCTCAGACTGTCTAAAGGTTCAAACTAACAGAGAAGTACTGAGAAACATTTAAGATTTCAGTCCTTAGGCTGTCTAAAGGTTCAAACTAACAGTGAACTGCTCAGAAACTCAGAAGATATCAGTCCTTGGACTGTCTGAAGGTTCAATCTAACAGAGAACTACTGTGGGACTTAGAAAATTTCAGCCCTCAGACTGTGTGAAAGCTCAGGTCCTGAGGACTCGGGAGGTGTGGAGGCTTTGGAAAGTCTTGGAACTGAGGGTTCCACCCTCCAGCACAAAGGCTGAAGCCCAACCTCCTGAGAAAAACGGTCAAGTTGAAACTCGAGTTAAAAAAAAAAGCCGAAAACGCCAAAAAATAGATGATAAATGCGCAAAAAAAAGAAGAATTAGTATCTGAGTGGTTAGCTCAGGGGGATAAGAAGACAGACTACCAACTGGAAGGTTGCAGGTTCAAGACCCACCACTGGCCTTTTTCTTTCTTTGTCTTTGTCAGGATTTTGATAAAAATTAAGAATGGTCTGGTCTTGAACCAGCGACCTGCAGCTCCATAGGCAAATCCTTAACTCACTGAGCTACAGATCAGATGAAAAGAAATAAATTCGTCGTCCCTTTGGCATCGTAGTTCCTAAAGTGACCACATGGGCGGAGCCAAGGCGGAGTCTGGGTGGAGTCAGGGCGGAGAGGAGGCGGGGAGGTGGGTGGCGGCCTCCCCCTCTCTACTCCCCCACCTCCCACCACCACCCACCACCACCCACCACACCTTCCCCCGCCCGACGAGTTCTTCGAGTCTCCACGAGTTCTTCCAGTCTCCACAGGTTTTCCCGAGTTTCTGGAGTTTCCATGAGGTCGGAGGCAGAACAAGTTGTGATGAAGAGGTGTTAAAGTCGGCCAGGATGGACTGTCAAGTCAAGAGCTTTAAATTTCTTACTGTCATATTTTAAATATGACAAAAAATATAAAAATAAAGCATTTTGAGACAATTTGACCTGTCACATTTCGGATGACATACTAAACTATGACATTTTGGTTACATTTTGGACGACATACTAAACTATGATGTTTTTGTGACATTTTGGACCACATAATAACTTATGATCTTTTTGTGACATTGTGGACGACATACTAAACTGATGTTTTTTATGAAATTTGGACGACATACTAAACTATGAAGTTTTAGACGACATACTCAACTATGACGTTTTTTTTCAGACCCTTTTCTTGGTTTTACTCAATAGGTAAGTAGAGAGGACCACAGGGAAGGCCTGCAGTAAAAGGTCATGAGGTGGAATTGAACCTGCATCTCTGTTTATGAGTTCATCTCTCAACCAATTGAGCTACCTGGACATTGTTTTTGTTGGACCACATACTAAACTATCACGATTTGGTCACATTTTGGACAACATACTAAACTGACGTTTTTGTGATATTTTGAACGACATACTAATGTCTGACTTTTTTTTTTTTTTTTTACACATTTTGGACGACATCTTAACCTATGACATTTTTTACACATTTTCTCTGTGATTATACATCTAATTATAGTAATTTTGTGTCTCATTGTAGTTGTTTTGAATCTCTTTGTAGCTCTTTTTGTCAGTTTTTGGTCACTTTGGTTCACACTATGTTTGTTTTGTGTGTCATTGTCATCATTTTGCCTCTTTATGCAGTTGTTGTGTCTCATTTAATTGTTTTGTGTCTCCTTTTGCCATTGTAGTAATTTTGTGTCTGATTGTATTTGTTTTGCATCTGTTTGTCTTTGTGTCTTTGGTGATTTTTCCTCTAATTCTAGTTGTTTTGTGTCATTACTTTAGTTGCTTTGTGTTTAATTGTACTGATCTTGTGCCTCTTTTTGCCACTTTGCCTCCTGTTGTAGTTGGTTTGTGCCTTTATTTGGTGATTTTGCCACTTATTGTAGTTGTATTGTGCCTCTTTTTGTCATTTCACCTCAAATTATAGTAATCCTGTGTCTGATTGTAGCTGTTTTTAATATCTCTGTAGTTGTTTTTTGTCGGTTTTTGGTCATTTGGTTCCCACTGTAGTTGTTTTGTGCCTCTTTAAGGTAATTTTGCCTCTTATTGCAGTTGTTTTGTGTATCTTTTTGCCATTTTTCCTCTCATTGTAGTAATTTTGTGTCTGATTGTTATTGTTTTGCATCTGTTTGTAGTTGTTTTATGTGATTTTAGTGATTTTTCCTCAAATTCTCATTGTTTTGTGTCTCATTGTAGATGTTTTGTGTTTTATTGTACTTATTTTGTGTCTGTCATTTTGCCTCTAATTGTAGTAATTTTGTGTCTGCTTGTAGTTGTTTTGTGTCTCTTTTTGGTAGTTTTTCCTCTAATTATAGTAATCTTGTGTCTGATTGTAATTGTTTTGAATCTCTTTGTAGCTGTTTTTTGTCGGGTTTTGGTAGTTTTTTTTCCCACTGTAGTTGTTTTGTGTCTTTTTTTAGGTAATTTTTACTCTTATTGCAGTTGTTTTGTGCCTCATTTTAGTTCTTTTATGTCTCTTTGTAGATGACTTGTGTCTCCTTTTAATAATTTTGCCTCTAATAGTAGTCATTTTGTGTCTGATTGTCGTTGTTTTGCATCTCTTTGTCATTGACGTGTCTATTTTTGGTCATTTTGCTTCTCATCATAGTTGTTTTGCGTCTTTTTATGTCGTGTCGCTGTGAATGTACCATTTGTTATTTTATGTTTTTGACATTTCAACACCAAATGTTACAGTCATTTCATACAAAGGCTCTGGAGGAGAAGCTCACGCTCACAGACAAGAGGCTTCCCAAATGACGTTGCGGTGTCAAGTTTGTGGACGACGTAGGTCAGGGCTCAGCTGAGGTGGCCTCAAGCCCAACACCCAGTGGCGTTATTTCATGCCAAAGTTAGTAATGGCATGCATACTTGCGTGCACAGCAGAGATACAGAGGGCCCTTCATGTACACGCCATCCCCGAGTCTCCTCCTCTGTGAGCTAACACAGCCGACCATTCAGCATCCGTCACACTGCAGCACATGATCCTCACACCCACAGCCGGCCTAATCAGCCTATTTACGAACGTGGTGACATATAAAAAAGACATTTCGTCTCGCGGTGGTGACTGTGCACAAAGACAATAATTGATTTGTTTGGTTTAAATAATAAAAGCTTCTTCATGAGGTCAGGGGTGTTATTCCCCCAGAGTCATCGTTGCGGACGCACTCTTTTGCTGTGTGTTAAATCATCAAACATCCTCTCTTCTCTGACCTCTTCCTGCTGCTGCGTCTGATCACTTGACAGTGAAAAGAGAAACACTGATTTCAGGCGTCGGTGGAGCTGCACTCGGTGAACTCTGTCTTTTTTGAGCCTGAGCTGTCATTTGTGGATGCACATGATTCTATGATTCTATGCTGCTTCTCCAGGACTATACTCACCCCAAACAACAGGCGCTACATTAGATGGGAGATGCCTGAATGCTGCTGCACTGAAAATTACAAGCTTTGATCCAACTGTGGTTTCAGTGCGAGGGAGAGAGTCTGCGCCGTTTTCTTGCGTCACAAGTTTCTCCACGTTGGAGGAAACATTGTACATCTGGACAGCAGCTTCTTCTTCTGTGCTCTCATTGTCTCTTGACAAAGCCTCCGCGAGTCAAGGGAACATTACTTATTTAATAAAATTGATTGATTAATGCGGCCGTATACATTATTGAATCAGGAAGTCCTGTGATGTCATGTTGGAGTATTCTGAAACCTCTCGTTTGTTACCGGCTACGTCTGTCTGCGGATTTCTTTCTGTGTGAATCACAGCAGCCCACTCAGACCATAAATGAGCTACCAGTGACTTACTGGAGACAAAACTGCGAGTGTGACCTGAAAACCCCACACGGACTTGTGCCCAATGTTCCCTGTAATTTTTCCTGAGTGTGAGCAAACACACAAACTCCCTGAGCGTCCCTTGGACCACTGTGAGCAACATCAGACGTGTGCACTGTGGTCACACCAGCATCACATCCATTCAAGTTACATGGTTCATTAAAAGAATCAAATTACAGCATTTACATTTCTGTTAAAACACTTTGTCAACAGGAGCCAGTTGAAGGCTGCAGTGATTTTAGTGACACTACAATGTATAAGAGTGAAGTTATTGAATATTTGTCTCTCTTTACTGTTGCAGTGGTTTTGCAAATTGCAGACGGACCCTGTTCACTCCATAGACACCAATGTTATTCCTGTAGCTTGAAAGACAGCTACTTTTGATAAAACTGGGCTTGTAGCACATTGTCTGCCTTGCAACAATGGGAAAGAGGCACCGTTTATGTTTTGACAACCTATATCTAATGAGTTATTGATGCTGGAAGTCCGAATCTGTGAATATCTTTCCAACTTTACTGAACTTGGGGCCACTACCACCTAAGGAGTGATATATTTAATTTTGAAAAAAGCATTTAGCCATACTTAAAGCTTTAAGTGCTTTATTAACACAGAACTAAAAATTTTGTATTGTTTTATTATCACAGGTTCTGTCTGAAAAGAGGTGGCATCATTTTAAACAGTGAAATCAAACTAATAAAATGTAACGACCAACCAGTGAGCAATACTGGAGTCTGCATTAAATATTTATTATTTTATTTATAGTATTAAATGTTTATTAAAAACTAAAAAGCCTTTTAAAAAAACAACTTAGGCATTTATTGAGTCACTAAAATACTGTAGAGTACAGACCACATCAGCATGATTATAAGCATCCTCTGGTAAATTAACAACCAGATACTGATGTCTCTCACCATATGGACTTCAGGAGATGACTGGGGGATGATAAACTGTGACCTACTGGTTGGGTTCTCTCTGTTCTCATGTTTCTTACATGTTTGTCCCCTGACAGCCGGGTCCTAATGTTTTTTGAGCAACACACCATACTATGACGTTTTTACAATGAGGGTTCTACTATGGAACCAGTTTGACATGTTCAGGTGTTCTTTGTGTGAAAACTCAGAGATTTCAGGTATCAGAAGGTGGTTTTCAACTTTCTTTGTTAACTTTCTGCTTCAACTTTAAACTAAATTTCCTTCACTAAGCCAGCCCTCTGGACTTCCAGTAAGCTGTGTTCCTATTGGCTGTCCAGGTGGCTGCTTGGTGTTATTAGGAACACCTGAGCAGCTCAGTGTTATCAGGAACACCTGAGCAGCTCAGTGTTATCAGGAACACCTGAGCAGCTCAGTGTCTTCCTGCTTTATTTAGCAGCAGACAAACATTTCCTCTGCTTCTCTTAACAACTGAACCGGGTTTGGCTCCATTGCTTCAGTTTGTTCTTTAGGCGCTGGCTTGCAGCTTCCAGCAGTAAAATCATCTTTAATGTGCTTCTTGGTGTGTTTTAGGGCTTTGTACCAGATAGTTGTCTTGGTAAATGAGGTTCTTTAGCCACAGAGCACATGGTGCTAATGTGTGCAGTGATTAGTGGATTTGGTGCAGCTGTGTCTTTATCTTGGCTGTAGTGAGTCTTTAGAGGTTTTTGGTCAGACACATTCTGTATTCTTGTTTGTGAACCCACGTTGGTTGTCCAGAAGGTAAGAGTTCCTGTCCTGATTCTCTGTTCTCAGAGGTTCTCTGGTAGGCTGCAGGAGACTTTAGCGTTTGGGTTGTGCTAGTTTGGTTTTTGTCTTCTTCTTGAGGCCCCTCCATGTGGTTTAGTGAGGTTTTCTGGAATAGTTCTACAAAGCAACCTGCAGCAGAAGAGACTTTGAGCGTTTTTAGGAAGTTCTGGAGACCAGACTTTAGAGCAGCAGAAACATTTGTCAGCAGTTTGAGCAGGAGAAGGTGAGCTTCAGAGTAGAAATGAGAAGGAAACCTTCTTGACCCGTGTGGTGAGGTCCTGTACCAAGAGTTTGAGCAGGTTGTGAAGAGTCTGTAGTTCTTTGGTCTGAAAGCACAAGAAGAGTCGACTCATTAAAGGAGAAAACAGGAGATATTGTTGGTTCTTCTGTCACTCTGCAGTTTCCTTAGACTGAATATCAAGTTTATATTTTAAATGATTTCCCATGTGAGCCCAAGAAGACTTCAATAAACTCCCTCCATCCCCTGGACACAACAGATTTTATTACCATGTTAAATTTTTTTTTTTTTTTTTTTTTTTTTTTGAGTTTTAATCATAGTTTTAGCTGTAGTTTTTTCTCTTTGCTTGTTTAGTTTTGTAATCTCTGTGAAAGGTGCTAAACAAATAAAGTTGAATTGAGAAACTGAATAATTGACTAACTCATGATTGTGACAACAAAAGTATTTTCATTGTGATTTAAGGGTTTGTTTAATTTTTAAGGTTGGGGTTAAAATCTTGACAGGAAAAAAAGATTAAAGAAATAAACTACAATAAAAAAGCAATTAAATCAAAGGGGAAAAAACATTTAATATAATAAAACTTTTAAAGAGAATATCAAACATTAAATACAATTAAATTATATTAGACAAAATATTTAATTAGATAATTAAACAGAAGATACAAAGCATGTATTTATGAAATTAAACAAAAATTTTTAAACAAAAATATTAAACATTAAAAATGAAATATTTTAGATAACTAAAAAATTAAAAAACACAATTAAACAAGAATATTACACATTTGGAAAAATATAAAACATTTAATTAGATTATTAAAACTTCAAAAGTCAAAACATTTAATTAAAAAAATTAAATGTTTAATTAGAAAATTAAATCTTAAAGACAATAAAACTTTAAATAGGAATTAAATAGAAAATACAATGAAGCATTAAAAAAGAAAATTAAACATTAAAAGGTGGTAAAACATTTAAAAAGAAAAACCTTAACAAAGATTTAATCAAAAAATTAAACATTGGGAAAGAAAAGGAAATTTTTCAAACAAGCCGATAAAACATTTGAAAAAACAATTAAACATTAAAAAGACAAAACATTTCGAAATCAGATCAGACATTAAAACAGAATAAAAGGTGAGAAAAGAGCAAAAGTAAACATTTAAGAAGAATCAAACTAAAGACAAAATATTTGAAAAGACACCAGTTAGACTTTAGAAGATCAAATTAAACAGAAGAGACAATAAAACGATCAAAAAGAGCAAAACAGATAAAGGGTCTTAAAGCGTTTTCTAGTCTGAAATGAAAACAAGTTGTTTCTTCAAACATTTCCTCTTTCTATGTTCTTGGTTTGATTGTGGACAGATTTACTAAGAACTCATTTCAGAAAACTGATTTCCAGATGAAGTCTACTAGAGTTTGAAGGCATCGATCAAACTAATGTTACCTTCTGATCATCACAAACTTTACTGTTCAGTGAAGAGAATCAAAGTTTGTTCAGGATTTCTATAAAACCCACAGGTGAAAGTCTGAGAAGAACTCAGATGGATGGTCTAAATGTGAAATCAAGACTCACGGTCACAAGTTTTAAGGCTTCTGTTAACCAGAAAGTTCTAACTAACAGAGAAGTACTGAGAAACTTTAGAAACTTCAGTCCTCAGACTGTCTGAAGGTTCAAACTAACAGAGAACTACTCAAGAACTTCTAAGATTTCAGTCCTCAGACTGTCTGAAGGTTCAAACTAACAGTGAACTACTCAGGAACTCAGAAAATTTCAGTCCTCAGACTGTCTGAAGGTTCAAACTAACAGAGAACTACTCAGGAACCTAGAAGATATCAGTCCTTGGACTGTCTGAAGGTTCAATCTAACAGAGAACTACTGTGGGACTTAGAAAATTTCAGCCCTCAGACTGTGTGAAAGCTCAGGTCCTGAGGACTCGGGAGGTGTGGAGGCTTTGGAAAGTCTTGGAACTGAGGGTTCCACCCTCCAGCACAAAGGCTGAAGTCCAACCTCCTGAGAAAAACGGTCGAGTCGAGACTTGAGTTAAAAAAAAACTCGAAAACGACAAAAAATAGATGATAAATGCGCAAAAAAAAGAAGAATTTGTATCTGAGCGAGTAGCTCAGGAGGATAAGAAGAGGACTCCCAAGCGGAGGGTCGCAGGTTCGAGACCCGCCAGCGGCAGTTTTCTTTGTTTGTCTTTGTCAGGATTTTGAGAAAATTTAAGAAGTGTCTGGTCTTGAACCAGCGACCTGCAGCTCCATAGGCAAATCCTTAACTCACTGAGCTACAGATCAGATACAATAACATAATTTCGTCGTCCCTTTGTCATCGTAGTTGCTGAAGTCACCACATGGGTGGAGACAAGGCGGAGTCTGGGTGGAGTCAGGGCGGAGAGTAGGCGGGGAGGTGGGTGGCGGCCTCCCCCCTCTACTCCCCCACCTCCCACCACCGCCCACCACACCTTCCCCCACCCGACGAGTTCTTCGAGTCTCCACGAGTTCTTCGAGTCTCCACAGGTTTTCCCGAGTTTCTGGAGTTTCCACCAGGTCGGAGGCAGAACAAGTTGTCATGAAGAGGTGTTGAAGTCGGCCAGGATGGACTGACTTTTTACAGCGACGAGAAGGAAGACGACTAGAAGAGCAGGTCTTTAACCACCATCCATGAAATCCATGGAGTCGACTCCAGAGAAATGAAGGGAGATCAATTTTTATCAACCTCCATCCAGATGTTCAACTTGATATCTTTACTTGGAGATTTTTAGCACCACAAACCTTTAGTATCACATTTTATTATCATTTATTAGGACTTTAATGGAATCCACCAGCAGATTTAGTTTTTGTTGACAAACTTTATTCTCGTCATCATGGGATTGTAGTATTTAAAACTGTTCCTTCTATTTGACCTCATGTTTATTAGTTTTAGTGGAGAAAGTTTTGTCAGTCTCTTAAAAACTAAATAATAAATTGGATTAGTCAAGAGGTTTAAATTTCTTACTTTGTCATATTTTAAATATGACAAAAAAAAAAACAAAAATAAAGCATCTTGAGACAATTTGACCTGTAATTGGCGTTATATAAATAAAACTGAATTTAAATTGTATGTATCTTGTAATGTTGGAGTAATTCAGACATATATGTTAGAAAACACATTTCTTTGTCCATTAATCTGTTGATTGTTTTCTCCAGTAATTCCCTTCTTGTTTTGGTTTATAAAATGTCAAGCCCAAATATATTCAGTTTACTGTCATGAAAACCAAAAAGATTTACATTCATGATGCAGGAATCAGACAGTTTTTCACTTTTTATCTTAGTTCAGTCAGAAAGATAGTTGATAATGTGTGAATTGTTGCAGCTTGTGAGCCGTAAAAGGTTTTAATCTTTGGGGCCGAGTGTCAAAAAACCTTTAGAAACCATCATCAACAAAACACTCAAAGATTTGAACATCATTAAAGGGAAATCCAACTTTTGCATGACAATGTCTAATTAAAGGACATTTATTTCCAATGTAAACGTGTGATATTCATCCTCTGGAGCTTTCTCTTCACATCGTCTTCCACCTGGACTGGTTTGGTCGGGAGCATGTGCAACAAACATTTGAAAAACTGCACTTTAACATCAATGAATGACATTGAAGTTTAATCTCTACATAAATGAGACTGAGTCTGGATGTGCTGCTCTTTCATTAACTCCTAAGTTTAGGGAAAGTTAAAACAAAAGAGGACAGTTCAGATAAGACTTGAGAATGAACTTATTTTGAACAAATATCTCAGAATTTCTGAGCTTCAGCTCCTCTAGCAAGATATTTTAACAACAAGCAACTCAAGAGATCCAGAAGCTGGAGAGAGTTAGCTTTAGCTGAGCCAAAGAACATGTGGGATGCTAACCTAGCAAACATTTCAGACTTTTCTCTGTGAATTCTGAGAAATAAATTCCTATTTAATGACAGAGCTACACATCTTAACTCAGTCTCATTAAAACAGACTCTAATTCAGTGTCATCCATCCATATTAAAGTGCAGTTACCCAAAATGTTTGTTGCATGAGCTCCAACAAAACCTGTCCAGGTAGAAGGCCACTTTGACAAACAGGAAGTGGACGATTCCAAGTAGATTTATAGAAGGGGGAACCGGACTGTACTAAGTGTGGTCGAGTGTAGAGGGGTGTTTTGTGGGTTTTTAAGGCTGATAATGATTATTAGTGAGACATTTGTAGTAGATATTCATTTGCAGTTAATGAGAGTATTTAAAATCTTGGAGTTAAACTTAGAAGAACACAAACTAACAGAAAACTTTGTGGATACGTTTTTGTTTTGTTTACAGATGTTAAGTTAAAGGAGTTTTATTCGTGACGTATAACCAATCAAATCACTCCAGAAGACAGAGCGACCACAGGTAGATAAAGGTTCAGAGCCAAAGTAGCACCATTTTTAAATGTATTTATTACCGTAAATCAGTAAAAAATAAAATACTGATAATCAGTAAATCAGTCAGCCCACAATTACTACAATTCTACAATGTATGTCTTTTTCCTTTGATTTGTTATTTGTACAATATACAATGTATATGATGCCGTTTTTTCATACCAAAGGCTATACTATGATGTTTTCTCAGAGACATACCATGCTACTCTGTTTGCGCTCCTCCTCTGTTGTTTTCTGGATTGTACTCAGCTTCATGCCTTCGTCCACCCGGCCTCCGTTGACTCGTCCCGCCTGCCGTCTCTGGAGCTGAAGCTGGATTGGAACAGACCAAAGTACAGTCCAATCACGATGCCAGCTGCCTCTCAAAAGGCTCCTTCATCTGGCAGGTGGCGGCACTTCTTCTGAGGGGAAGCTGAGCTGGCCCTGCAGAACTTTGGAGATGTGTTCCAGTGGTTGGTGGATGTGTGGGGAGATAGAGAGGAACCTTTGAATTGTTCAGAAAGGAAAACAGGAAACCCATTGGTAGTTTTAGTTTAGGGTGCTACTGCGGTGTGTTTTTGGGTCTTAAGAGGTGAACAGGAAGAGTTTTTTTTTCGTATTGATTATCTTTTACTTTGTTCCTGGTTGGAATGCCCATCAATGTCAACATGAAGTTCACTTTTAGTTCTGTTCATTTATTTTTATTTTACTAACACCCATTTGCTTTTAACCCCCCTCACATGTTGTGTTGTTGTAAACTTCCTCTTTCAAATAAATACTCATCTAACCCTCTGGAAACCAGCGTTTGGACTGTTTTTGTGTTGCTCCTCACCTACTGACAGCTGTGGACTAAAGGCTATACTCTGACGTTTTTAGAGCGACATGCTATACTATGATGTTTGTTGGGCGACACGCTATACTATAGGCTTTTTTAATTGACATATTACTGACCTTTTTTTTGTTTTTTTTTGTTGTTTTTTAGTAACATAAGAATTCGAATGTTTTAAAATTTACTATACTTTTACTTGTGCAATGAAATATTATTCTTTGGCATTTTTTAGACAACATACTATACTCTGATGTTTTCTTGAATTACATATTATTTTGACAATATATTGCACTATGACATTTTTTGAACCACAAATCATACATGACAATTTCAGGCAACATCCTATCATTTTGCGCTTTTTGAACCACATAATAATCTATGTTTTGTTTTTTTTCTTGCCGACATGCTGTACTATGAACTACAGGCCATACTATGTTATTCTTGAGTAAAGTATGCTATACTTTGACATTTTCTGAACTACATCCTATACTATGGCGTTATACACAGAGTGCTTTGGTTACATGTTGATTTATAATCTAGATTTTTTTCTGTTTTGTTTTTTGACAGGATTACCACAGACCTGACTGTGAACACTGTTGACACCCACCTCAGGGAGATGTTGTCTAAGATCTCAAGGCTGCTTGGTTGTGGTCTTTCTGGCACGTACTCTTCCAAGATGAGCCGGGAAGTTTAACACTGATGGAATAACACCAGGTCTAAGCCGACAAACTTCCAATTCCTCCTCAACCCATAGTCTCTGGGAAACCTACATGGAGTAAGAAAAGTAGACAGAGAAGTAATTAAGTCTGTACACAACATATTAAAAAGAAATCATGCTAATAAATTAAGTGGAGACCAGAGCTATTTAATCTGATAAGTATAACCTTGTTTAGTAACATTTCAATTATTTGAGAGCAGTCCTAAAGAACTGCCTGTAATCCCAATCATAAAATGGGTTTGGAGGAAGAACATAGATGGTAATCTGGATATACATGAGTTTGGCTTTATAACTACTATTGGTAGTATTGGTGGTAGTAATAGTAATGTGACTACTCACTACTGCTGCTGATACTGGCACTGCTACTACAACTTGTAATACTATTACAAATGCTGATACTACTTCTACGACTAACAGCTGTTTATACTACTACTGCTGCTTGTACTTTTAGTATTAATACTACTGCTTGTAAACTATACTACAGCTACTATTAATCGTCTGGTATTTGTTTGTCAAGCTGTTAGCTCGCCTTAGCGTTTTGCTAGTGGCTAACTAGTTAGCTCTCATAGACTGGAAGCTCTCAACAATGAAAAAAGAGCCAAAAACTATTCTTACCTATGAAAAGTCATTCCAAGTTCCCTTGTCTCAATCGTACGACGTAGTGTGTAATTATATGCAGCACAGTGAGCCGGCATACTTGTTTCCGTTTTCACGCTGTTTACATCAACGGAATGCACTGAAACTTTGCCCCCACTAGCTTAGCCTCGCAGTAGCACGTACCTCAAAGGGGCGTGTCCTATCTACTCATTCATATCTATGAGAACAACAGTAGCTGCACATAAGGACGCCTGTCAATGACGTTGATTAGCTGCGTAAATACCATTATATACAGTCTATGCTAAATACGTATGTGAATCGCATCATTGGCTGCAGCAGCCAGTCACTGGTCACTCACTGACTCACATTGAAAAATAGCACAGAATGAATTGTTACGTGTTTATTTACAATTTAGGTTGGATTTTTTTTTTTTTTTTTGTGCGCAGTGCAGATTTTCTGTGCACGGAGTGTGTCAGCAGTGCGCAATTGCGCACGCGCGAAGCTTAGAGGCAACAGTGCTTGTGCCCCAGTTAAAGTATTTGTGCTGAAGTTCTTCCTGATGCAACCATAAAATTGGAGTTCTGCGGGATTTTTTTTCAAACCTCACAAACAAAACCCTTTTTATTTCAGCATTTATGAGCAGGATGTATTTTTTATAATACCAGTTTATGAATAATCTTGACTTTATATCCCCATATTTGTGATTCATAAACAGCAGAATTATTTAGTAAACAGTTTATTACACACTATGATGTAGCTGTAAGCTGTTTATTAATTTATGTCAGCAACGATAAAACCTACTATGAGCACTCATAAGTTGATTTTGGTGTATAAACAGGCCATTTATGTCGACAAATACATTTAAACACAGTTGCTGAGTTGAATTTTTTTTAATTTTTCTTCATTTTTTGCATTTTTTGTCTATTTTAGTATTTTTTTAAATCTATTTTGTACTTGGATTTATATTATTTGGCATTGGATTGGTCAGCAAAGAAAGAATTCCATAGTAACAGGAAACGTGTTTCTTTACTGTGCACAGGATAATAAACTTTGAACCTTGAGAAATTGTCATGTTTGACAAATACTGTATATTTTTAAACACTGGAAAAACCTACAAATCTCTATACTTGTATTATAATATTAAAACCTTCACCTAAACATTTGCATACTGCCTAACAATGCTAAATAGAGGAGTTGATGATACATAAATGAACTCACAAGCAGCTCTTGAGGAAGAGATGGATATTAACAAACTTCATACGTCATTAGTTTCAAAGTCATGTTGTATTTTTATGCAAAAGTACAGAAACTGTTTTAAAAAACTGAAAGAATATCCGGGTTCTCAACTTCTGATGGTCCTTGAACCAGTAATCTGTGATGTGCCGTTCCATCGGGAAAATAACCAAAATAGTGGTAATTAAAATCACTTTTTTTCTGTGTCTGGTTCAAACATTTGCCAAAAATAAATAATTTGTATTAAAAAGATTCTGTACAAAACAATAAATTCTGCACTCTTTGGTGCAACTGTGAAGCCATTAGTGACTCAGCTGTGACCAACATTAACAGGACAAAAAATCTGGGAGTTTTTGTCTGAACTGGGTTGAACTGCAGGTTGTGTTTATGCAGAGCAGAGAGGAATCAAGTATGTAAACAAATTAAGAATGTAAGCAGTTAAACATATGAAGTATGCAGTGTCACTATTTGTTTTGGTAACACCTCTCTGGACTCAATCTGGACTCTATTTCAACTTTTTGAGGAATTTCTGTAAAATATTCATAAAGTTTATTCAACTTTGTTCTTTTTTCCTGATTAATGGCATTATGAGGGCGTCATACTGCTCAGAAGACATTTTTGAATTCGCTGTCCTTTTAGCCAAGGCTGCGCTGTTTGCAGAGAGGACAGGACTTTAGATTGCATTAAAAAATATGTCAACAGTGAGTAAAAATGTAACAGGAGCAAAAACACCCAGAGGCTGCTTTGATTTTAAGAGGGTTAAAAGAAAACGACAGCAAACACGACGTAGGCAGCTAATTTAGAGATGCATCAGAGGAAATGGTGGTGAATCTGTTTACAGTGCAGCCAAACGAGCTCATGACATTTCAATAAAGACGTCAGTCAACAATAATTACAACAGAGATCTGATTAAACACCGTGTGCTGTTTTCCACACAACAATAGAGTAAAGTTCATAGAGTTGCTTGCTGTGGCGGCTCTTTCATCTTGTAACATGAGTTTCACTAATATTCTGTCTGCATTAGGAGCAACTTGAATGGACAGTAAACTGTCAGGCAGATATCGGCTAGGAAAAAATGAAAACCTAATAATGGAAGCACTAATAATGGAAACTACTACACAGAGAGTACAACTTTCTATCAACATCATTAATAAATATTTCATAAATCCGATTACAGCTGTGTTATATTGTCCAACATCCAAGTCCTGAGGGTTTATATTTGAGGACTACATTACTGGCAACTGCACTGAATCATACTATTTGTGCTGTTTACTTTATTACTCTAAATCCTGGGTTTAACCCTCCTGTTGTCTTCATTTACAGGCACCAAAAAATATTGTTTCCTTGTCTGAAAAAAAAAACCAAAAATTCAGCAAAAAAATTCCCCAAATTTCTGAAAATTTGTAAAACCTTCAGGAAGAAAATTCCAATAATTCCTTAAAGGTTTCCCTTCAAAGTTTTATTTTTAAAAATCCCCCAAATTTGGCAAGAAAATTCTTGTAAATATTTTCATCAGCGAAATTCACTGGATTTTGGATGATTTTCTTTTGTGTGAATGTTCTTAAGAAACATTTTTAACATTTCATTTTTCCACCAAAAAATGTTCAAAGATTTCCCAAAAATGTTGAAAATGTGAACATCAGACGTTTCACTGTGAAAATATTTTTTTTTCCACATTTTCAAACTTTAAAACGGGTCAATTTTGACATGCAGGACGACACGAGGGATAAATTTCAGTGTTACCGGGTCACAAATATGTTGCCCAATGGCCCAAATGTGCAAACGAAGCCCACAGAGCTGAAGTACTTTGGCGCTCGTCTGTGAAGTCAATCCTCCCCGAGTAAACTTCAAAAGGCTCGGTCATTAATAATTCCGATTTAGGAGGCAGTCCGCTCGATATTTGCAATTCTGATAACCGATGCTCGAACTGCAAGCAAGGACAGGAGGTGGAAGCGGGAAGACGGCGCTGGGGAATACGATCCGGGGAGGTGAGAGGTGTCGACTGCTGCAACTTTTCCTAAATTATACCTCAAAATGCTGACGACCTCAAGGAACACTGCAGCCACGAGGGAGTTTCCAAAATATCCCGACAAATACCCCCTAAATTATCCTCACACAAATTAGCCTGTGTGTTTTGTTGATGCATATTTCATGCGCTAACCTTAATGGGGTTATTCCTGTATATTAACCTCTGGCTTGTTATATTAGCTTGTTAATTAGTCTGCGCAGAAAACCCGAGAAGCTACAGCTAACCTCCAAAACTGTAAACGTGTGTCGAGACAAAGAGGAAACTGCTGTTTTATTTTAAGTCGGCGCTGCAAAGAACATGCTCGGTATTCTGTGAAGGCGAGACAAGCGTCGTTCCTAGAAGTGATGAACATGCAAGGACTGTGGCAAAGTCAAAACACATGGCCTCCACTCAACATATGATATTTAAAGTTACACAGTGGAGCGGTTTACCACATTCAATTGAGAATACGCGCGCTGACTTCCTTCTCAAATTTCGGTGATGCAATTTCCTATAGTCTTGTGCAATTTGAAATGTTAAAGCTTGAGTCTTTAGTGAAGAAAGATGAAGATGAAGCCCTCAAAAGCTGCGTTTTCTGGCTTTAAATGTGGAAAAAAGCAAAACGGGGGGAGGGAGGTTGTTGTTGTGAAACTGGTGCCAGTAAGCAGCTCTGAGTGATGTTCGTTTGCTTAACCAACATTCACACACTGTTATCGACTGGCCCAGGAGGGGGGCAAAGAGCAGCAGTGACACCCACCAAACCACACAAACCCCCAGCAGGTAAACAGACAAGCGAGATCCTCTCCTACGACTGCAAAACCTCCACAACACGCTGTGTGTGCTATAAACAGAAGTTTCAGGAGAACTAAATGATTCACTGTCTGCAACCCGATCGCTCTGTCTTTCCCCTTTCTCATGGCCCCGTCTAAATGTCAGCATCTGTGTAAACGCTAAGGTAATTCGCTCGTCGGCTTCCTGCTGTGAGCGTGGAGAGAGCCGAGGACCGGCGAATCACTTTCAGTGCTCACATCCTCGCCGGATCAGCTGCTCCTTTCCCTGATGTTAATTATTCTTCATGGATACCAGCACCTGTCATATTTAAATATTTGTGGTTTTCTGAGGAGGCGGCGTATGAATGTACATTTCTGGTATGCACAGTGCTGCATAATTCAAAAGAAGACGTGATTGTTTTTTCCCCTACAGCACAATGCACAAGTTCACTGAGGTTGATAGTGAGATACAGTGAGTGGATGAGCAGAACTGAGACCTTCAGTGACCAGGGGAGGCCCCAGCACTCAGTACAAAGAAAAAAAGGCCACCTTATAGGAGCAGCACTACTTCTCAAAGCCAGGTTATATGCATAAAGAGAGCGGCAACTTCCCCTAACCATGACTCAGAGTGAAGATGCTGAACAAAGTAGATGAAACAGAGCAGAATTTTTCAATACCCATATGGCTGTACATGTTCCACAGTCATCAACGGCATCGCAGTGTTTTCCCAGGAATCAAAAAATAACTTGTTGAGGTTTGTGTGACAGCTGTGGTGTGAGAGTGTGAAGTGACTTTTTTAGTATTGAGGTGCAAAATGAGCGGTCAGAATTCTTGTAAACAAAAACATGCATGCAAATGCATCTCAAGATTCGCTAGAAAAGGCATTTATTGGAAAGTCAGTGCAGCTTAATATACAGTAAATATACAAGAAAACTGTGTTGAATAAGTGTTGCATTTAATATAATCTTTTAGCACCAAGAGAAAAGTATGAAACAGCATTATTGCATGATGTTTGGGCGAACATGTGTGCTAAAAGCTACATGACAACAATAGATGAATGTACAGACACGTGATAAAAGTACAAAAAGCCCTGAGATCCGTTGCTGCCGGAGGCTACCTCTGCAGACACATACATGTGGATTCTTCTCTTTGCTTACACCCTAACGCAATCATTTGACATGCTTGGCATTACTCTTTCTCACAGTCTTGTCGAGCTCGCAGATAAAACGACTGATAACAGCTTCATGTCTGTACATTAGCCGGGAGTCGATTCCCACAAAGCAAAATCAGACTGAAACACCAATAAAATGTTGTCAGACAGATGTTTAATCTAAGTAGACGCCCAACACTGAGACAACTGAGACATCAACTTTTCAACCTTTGAATCCATTCAGTTCAGCTCAGTTTTATTTATACTGCGCCAATTCATAGCAAATGTTGCCTCAAGGCTCTGCATAATGACAGAAGAAGTTCATTTTGGATTCCTGTAGAGCAAGCACTTGGAAATAATGGGGGCGTAAGTGTTGACATGAAAAAAATTTCTGAAATTTCCACTTTGGTGCTAAAAAGTCCAGAAAATCAAGCAGACATGGTCGTCAAGCCAAAGTCTGCCACTGAAATGTGATAAATATAGCGCTGTATAGAAGAAACACTGTATATTTAACCCTCGTGCATCTATTTTGTCATTACTTTTTGTTTAAATACACTAACTATTGATAATTAGAGCAAACAAATCTCTCATAGTTTGTGTCGTTTTGCTCTGTTTTCTTGGTATTTATTGATTCTTGTAGCTGGAATCTGCAGTAATGAAGCTGCACCACATGAAAACTACCCCAAAACAGGCAGATTTCTTAAAATATCATTCTTGTACTTGTTCTGAAGCAGAACTTTTACTTAAATCTTGCAAGTTCAACAACATAATATCACATGTAAGTTGAATGCAGGATCTCGTCTACAGGGAATTGACAGATTAAGATCAGAGTTTATCCTTTTGATTTTTGGTCTGTTCAAGATTGGACCATTTGTCTCAAACCTTCAGCCTCTGTAGGAACTCAGTCTGTTTTTCCATTAATGTCATATAAATGTCAGGAGACGTCTGGAGCAGCAGCATACAGATCTGACGGAGATAAATTCCAATCTTCCACAGTGAAATTCAACCTAAGTGAAAGCTCAGCTCGTGACACAACCTATATTTCAGTTCCCAGAACTGAGCAGCGCTGCCCGACTGAGCCTTTTGATGCAGCGCTGTTTAAGTCTACACAAAATGACAGCTTTGTATACTGCTGCTGGTCGGGCTGCATAGCGCACGCTGGCGACATTAAGATCACTTTCGGTCGTATCATCGTTATTTGTGACTTTGAGCCAAGGCTTTGATTAAAGGCCGCTGTTTGAATTCAACTTGGAACTTTATAGCCTTTTACTGCGCCTCACAGGGACGCAGTGTTATTTTAAGAAATCGTTTTAACCCAAACAGAGTGATGGGTTTAAATGAAATAAAAGTGCCTGATTGGGCATGGAGGCCGACGGAGCATGATTCCTGGAGAGTGCTTTCCCATGTGTGGGCGGGCAGATCAGTTGGAAAGGAGCAAGTAGCAGCCTGTGCTGGTGTTTGACTCCGGAGAGGGCATACTTTTGAAGACACTCCTGCCAAGTTGCAGACCTCCCACAGCTGTCTGACTATTTTTTACAGCGAGCCTGGGAACGCAGGGCGAAGCGCTCACCTGCAGCAAGTCTGGACACTTTTTAATCTACAGATTCTCCGCTTCGGGGAGTTATGGGAAGCATTGCACCTCTAAGATCTGTGCAAAGTGGAAAAAAGAAAAAAAAAAGATAGATGAGATAATCTGCCGTGAGGGCGGCTGTATAATATTACTTGATGGTGGAGATAAGAACATGCAGTCACATAGAAACATAAAGGCACACGTGTACATGTACACATCCATGTGCGTATACAGTAGACCAGATCCTGTAGATAAAGGGATTAAATGACTGGCAGTCTGAGCAGTCATTTTAATTGAAGATTTGCTGATGAAGATGTACTAATGCTTAATGGGCCTTTTCTATTTTTATCTCACTATACACTCATTGACCTTTAGTAGTAAAAGTACTGGGCTGTAAAGTCACAGCAAAGCGATATTACAGTTATTAATACCATTAAATAAGCCATTTCTATCCTCTGAAATCTGATCTATGGAGCCATATGTAGTGGGAAAACACCACTGCATTCTGGGATTTATGGGGTGTACTAGATCAAAAGCTACAAGATTGCAGTTTTGCATGCAGTTTGTCCAAAAAAAAAAATCAATGCTCCAATTAGTTATTTTGGCACATGCATGAGCTATATTTGCATTTATGCTGCTGCCCTGCTAAAGAGGAAGGTAAAACTCATGCAGCGCTCTGTTTGGCTCAGGCAATTTACGGTGTCAGTATCAGAGGTTACACCGGGTTGCTGGTCCTGAGTTCACAGAGTGCAAATTTGTGAATGAAGCAGCGCCTTCCATTTATGGTGCTGCTAGAGTTGTTAAGACAAGAGGAACTTAACATAATACAATGGTTTCCTCTCTGCAGTTTCAGCTGCTGCTTCCCCCTCGTCAATGAGTTTAAAATCCACTGTACTCCTGCTTGTTGCAGTCATGAATCAGCGGCTCATTGTGATAAAGCAAACAAGTGTTAAAATGTGTAAATACATTAATATTTGTTCTTCAAATGAGAGCAAATACAGAATTATTTGCTCTTGAATTAAGTCGATGCCTTGCAGTCTAGAATACATATCAATGAGTAACTTCATGCAAACTGTCCATATCTTTATTAGTTCCTGTTTCTGATGAGTCATAATGTTTTTATCTGTGGAAACTTGACTGTTAGTAAAAAATGCTTTTACTTTTCTGACTCTCCACTTTGTACACAGAAGGATGCTTTTATAATGCACCGCCCTCAGAGGTGTGATGGTGAACATTGTTCACTGTTTCCTGAGTAGCTTTAAAACCAGCCAGTGAATCATGGTTTCAGGTATTCGTGCTTCTCGTGTTTTACATTTGAGTGCTTTGCATCGCGCTTCTGAGTCAGACGGCAACGATCCTACTTGCAGCCACAGTAAATTCATACCAAGCTCTGGAAAACCCTGCAGGCTGTTTGACGACACGTGAAGACATTTTCAGATTCCTCAAAAACTCTTCTGTTTGGCTGCACCGCAAATAGTCTGAGTGCTCTGCAGTGAAGAATATTTTTAAACATTTCCTCAACTTGCCTAACCAAAAAACAATGGTACAAAGATGGAGATATCTCATCGCTTTGTAGTTCATTTTAGTGAAAGTGAAAATTCTGCAGCTGTCTTTTGAACTGAACTGACGACCAAATTAGACAAATCATCTGAAAGCTCCAAGCCTTATGATTGAAATGATTCCACACATTTAAATATTCCACTGCCACATGATTCCAAGATTTTAGCCATTTTTAGTAAACTTTATCTACAAAATGCTGCTGTTTTAGCGTTGTACAAAGTAAGAAGATTTGATTTCTTATTGCAGTTGGCAACAAAGTTGGAAAACTAGCTGAATGATCACCTCCAAGAATTCACCCTAAGAAATGTGTTCAGGTCCAATGAAACACATTTATGCAACAGTTAAGACGACTTGTAATGAAGGAATTAGCTTTTCCTCTTCAATCAAAGGTATTTCCAATTTCCACTTGTTTATATTTACTGAATGGTAGCACAAGTCTTAAGCTTGTCTTATGGGTGACGCCTCCTCACGCTGTCTTTCTCAAGTGGAACATTTCTGCACCTCCAGTTTTTTCTAACAACACTGATGGAGACTCGTGAAAAACATGGCAGAAGAACAGGAGCAGCACAACTTCAGAAATCCAGACACTTATACGATTCATCACACAGAGATCACCATGGTAACCGGGTTATGAACGATTTTATGGCGTGAAATGAAAACTAACTGCTGAAATGCAACTATTCAGTAAAATACCATGTCGTATGTGGCGTAAACGATGGCTAACTTCTTCTACTCTAGTTTAGTGCTGCTGTTAAAAGATCCTTTGAATTACTTTATAGAGTGAAATATACAGAATATATGCAAAAGCCTTCCTTAAGTGTTTTCATTGTTGGCCAGTGGCAAAGACGCTTTTAGGAGAAATACATTTCAGAAGTATTAGCAACGGTTAAAGGTTTTAGCATCATTCGTGTCAACGCTGCCTAATGGCAACCCACTGAGTTTGAATCCAGGTGAAAAGTCACACCTGACCTGTGCCGAACTCACTCTGCAGCCGGCTAGCGAGGTGTGAACGCATGTTTCTCACCTCCTGGTGTAAAACGCAAACAATGGCGTGGCTGCCGGCCGGCCAGAGTGTGGGATTTAGCAAGTGGCGGAGCGTTGAATGGGAACGAGCAGACCGCCGGCGCTGGTGAACAAACACAGCAGCCACATCAAAAGACAGACGCGACGACAAGGTCAGACATTTTCCCAACCTGAAACAGTCTGGATGACGACAACAGAGAAAGTTATTATGATGGAGATGGATCCATTTGCACTGATTTAAAGAGATAAATGGCTGTAAGGAGAGTTTACATTTTGATGTAATCTTTATTGTAGATCTACTACGGTGTGAATGGTTGTGAGATGTTAAACAGGATTAGGAAAACGCTGTAATTTACAGTTTATAATGAATTCCTGATTTTTTTTTTTTAACCTCCTCAGGACATTTGAATGGTGTCATAAACCATCACAAGTATTCTTTTTTAAAAATCCTTAGAATAAAGGTCTTCCCGTGATGTTTTAGTACAAGTTGTACAGTATATGTATGGGTTTTTACTACATTTACAAAAATTATGACATATTACTACAGGTCTGTAAAGCATTCTTTTGCTATATTTCAAGATTACACAAGCAAAATAAGACAACATGCAATCTATTAGGTAGCATATATAAGACATATATAGTTATTTATTATCTTTATTCTGTTTTTTTCCCTAATTTTTAAAAATATAGTAGTTAGGTACAACAGAATTTTATCTATCTATCCATCCATCCATCCATCCATCCATCCTCCAGTGGAAACATAAATCCATACATACCAAATAACTAAACCGAAAAAAAATTAGCATAAACCAACTGCTTGCTAGCTGCACCTTCATAGTTGCTGTATTCCCAGAAATATCCAACTATCCGTTTAAATGATGAATGTTTGACCCTTTGGTACTGTGCCAGAGAGAGCCTTTGGACCTACGTGTTTCCCCGTTTGTTTACCTGCCCACGTCTTTCACCTCACCTTGCTCCCTTTTGTGACCCAGTAAAAGAAAGAGTGACATGTCAAGCTGGTTTACATTAACATGTAAACAGGTTTACTGGGCTGTAAAGCATCGCAGCACACTGGAAGCACATGAGATGCCGACACAGCTACTCACCAGAGACTGTTGCACAACGAGGAGGATCCTGAATTCTTGCTATCAAACCCAAAGTCTGCTCACAAACTCTGGTTCTGGGCTGTAAAACAAATTTATTACAAACTTAAGAAGACCAATTACCTCTCGGGTGGATACCTTTCAAGTGTTACGTAAAAAACCCAGACATTTACCCCTCATTAAAAGCTCCCACAGTGGATCTGTGTTAACATGCAGGCCGGTGTGTGTTGATGAGGTGGCATGGCGGTGGGAAACTCAGTCATCCTTCACCAGTCTGCCCAGTTGTCTTTGGTTTTTCTGGTTGCTGGGTGGGCATCCCCTGTTCATTCATTACCTGAAGTCCTGCAGCAATTCTACGTGGGATGTGAAGCACGACAGCACATTCCTGTACCTCGCAAAGAAAAAAGGAAAAAAGAAAAAAAAAGGGAGTGGGAGTTGACAGGGTTTATTTTAATGAGCTTTGTGTTTGTTTAACCTCCTCTCTGTTCTTCCCAGATCCAACCACGGCTTCACATTAAAAGGCGTTTTTTCACACGGCTCGACCCGGCCTGCTTTGTTGTTTGCTGCAGTCGACTTAGACGACGACCAAAACCTCTCAGGATGAGTGTTTCAGGTGAAAGCTGAGTCGGGGAATTTGAAGGAGGGGTCGAGTTACTGGAGTCGTTTGTAAAAGGGAGATAAAGAAAGCAACGGTGGCAGGAGGATATCCAGTCTAGTGAGCATGACTAACCGCTCAGCTGACCACATCCAAAGGTCTCTGCCGGGCTGATAGGAGAGAGAAAAAAAAAAAGGATGTTTGGTGAAGTTAATGACATGAGCCCACACCTGCTCTGTAGTCAAACCCGGACAACTGTTGGACTGTAAAAGAAACACTGCAGCATTTACAAGAAATGCACTCATTTGGTGCCTTTCTGAGAGTCATAGAGAAGATACAGAAAGGAAATGGTTAGCCTAGCTTAGCATAAACAGCTAATTGTTGTTTTTAGTCTTTGTTTTTCCTACCAATGAAACAAACTACACATTATACTGGGTTTTTGGCAGCATTACTTCTTATTTATCTGTTCTAGTTTTATTTTAGCTTACCTATTTTAATTACATGAATCTTAATTATTGCTATTCTATTAGGCACTGTTGTTAGCCTGTACTCCTTACGCACCTTATAGTTACTGCTCTTGGTTTATTTCCATGTTACAGTTAGTCTTTCTTAGCAATATCTGGCACAACAATTTTCTTCAGGATTAATAAAGTTCTAACTTATTTTATCTAAATGCTAAGCTGAGCTAATTGGTGGTGTAGTCCCGAAAATGTATATATATATATATATATATATATATATATATGACTTTCAGATGTACACAGTCAGGTCTGACCTGCTTAAGTAAATTACTGATCTTAAAATAACTTCTCGTTAGCTCATTTCTGTCTAACATTGTACTCATTGCTGCAGATATGGAAAATCTGAAAGCGAAAGCAGCTGTAATGTTTGTAGTAATCGACAGTTGCACAGAAAAGTTGCAGAGTTACAATAAGCAGGGTGGGTCAATGACACAGTCTGTAAACTGTGATTAATATCGAGACAGACGGTTGGGGGTCATAATCTCACCTACGCTTTCATCTTAAAATACATTTTAATCTTTTTTAAACTCGTCTTGGCGAACGCCTACAATTACACAACCGGGAAGTCTTGCGGATTCGACAGGTGAGCCAATCGCCTGCGATCAATGACTGGTTTTGTTTGTTTGTGGTACACCAGGCCAGACACTTCCTCTGCCACCTTCATAGAAACACAACCAAACCAGACAGTCAAATTATTCATTTTCATATATTATATATATATAATATTTTCAAGATGACATAAGAACACGTAATCCATGCTGAACAGTATCGACACGCAACCATTGTGAAGGACGTTATTGGCTGATTCTTCCTGCTTTAATTGCGTTCAGAAGCGCAGTTCTTGTATGTTTGCTGAAGATTTATCCTTTATAGCATCGTAAAGCTGCTCACTACAGATGAGATTGCGACTTGTACAAATATGAACACTCCTTATTCCTGTGAAGGTGTGGAGCCAATGTTATTTTTTCACACAGGTTTTTACGTCATAGGTTCATTTAAAATCAAACTGATTGTCCTTTTTTATTAATATCGCAACCTTCCCATACTTATAGTTTAACCCTATGAACCCCAAGCAGCTTCTGAAGGGGTTTTTTTCAATTTTTTTTAATGAACTGTGAACTGATTTTTCACTGCAATATAAAGTCCTGCACCTTTATGGAAACAGCACAACCATAACTAAAAGCAGAGAATTCAAAAATGTTGTCTGTGCAGTATGACGCAATATAATCATAAAAAGAAGCTAATTTTACAAAAAATTAAATATAAACCTGGATCCAACACGTGTAGCATTTCTCCAAGTGCTCACAGCTGAAAAAAAGGTAACTTCATGAGCTATAGATATTTTACTTACATTTGTTTCCATACTTGTCTCCTATCTGCTTTAGGTAAACACATCCTGCAGCTCAGCCAAAATATCCCTGAATTGTTGTCATGTGACTGTTGGACACAGCTGAGCCAATAAAGACTTCTCAGTTGCGCCAAGGAGTGCAGAATTTTTTTTGTTTTTTTACAGATTCTGTTTATTTTGTGTGAATTTTAAATGACAGACACGTAGAATGAAGTGGTTTTGACGAAATATCACAATTTTAAGTTTAAATTTGGGTCATTTTAAGACAAAACTGCAAATCAAACACGAATAGTTCAATGACGGGTGAAGATTCCTTCCGTTTTTCCATTTTTTTGCTCTGATAAATGATGTAATTATGGGGACTTTCAAAGATTAACATGCCTTCTAAACCTGCCGGCGGTTTAAAGGGTTAACATGGTTTCAGTCTGCACTGTAACTGAGACTCAAAGGAATTCAGTCGACCCAAATCAGCTGTGAGCAACATTTAAAAAATGTACAAAATGCTGCAGGACAACACCTGATTCATAAAGCAATGCCTCTGTGTTGTGGTCAGGGTTTCGTAACGAGTGTGGATACAGTGTCTGCTGTGTGTAAATGACCCTGGTGAAAAGGGCATGAAGCTCATGTACAGATTAAACACTTTCACTCCCTGCAGCTGTAAACAGGAGGAAGTGATGCAGAACACCCAGGACTGTAATGAACACACTTCACTTACTTGTTGGACACTAAGAAAAAAACACGCTCAGTAAACATGCTGCCAGACTGAGAAATTTATTCAGACAAGTGTGCAGCTTTTTCCAAACATTCAACAGTGTCAATTGCCAGAAGAGACTTACAAAACTCACAGGGGATTATGCAAGTAAAAATTTATGTGGTTTTTAGAAATGATTGCAAAGCAAATTCCTCTCCCCTTTCACCTCAGTGTGGTTGGATTTCATTGACATCACAACTTCACAATGAATTGAGGCCCAAAAGTCTCACTACTCCCAGCAACTATGGATTCATCAAGTGGTGAGAGTTTGACTTTATTTCTCTACTTCATTTTGCTTGGGCACAAACATATTGTGCTTTCCCTTATTTTTTGTCATTAATATGTTACAATGTTGGATGCTTATATTAAATGTGGCCACAATTTTAGATAACATCTGCTCTAAATACAAGGTTTCCAACAGTTTTTCCACTTAAGTGGATTTCTTTCTGCAGTCATCAGCAGCAGTTTGCTCAGCTGGTATTTTAGCACATTTTAAACAATTTTTACATGCAGCTTTTGATTGAAAGACTAAATCCAACCGTTAGGACACAATCAGCAGGTAACGTGTAATATTTAGCAAACAAAGATGTCCTGCTGCAATATTACTTGCTCACTTAGTTTAGGCTAATAGTCCAGTTTGGATTCAGGCTTGAACTTTGATAAGTTGGTATTTCTGATCGAAAACAACGAAATATGTTACTGGTGGTGCTCACAAGAACTGGGGTGCAGGCTTCCAGATGTGAGCCAATCAGAAGAAAGGGGGCTTTCAGGGAGGGGCTGGGGAGCTCTTAAAGAGACAGGAGGTAATATTGTGTTTTTCAGACAGAAACTCAACTGATGTTATCTTGTTAAGATGCAAGTTACAGATCTTAGATTAGCTTCTCTTATTGAGATGTTAACATTTACAGTTTAAATCCGGCGGTTACAACATTGTATTGTCCAAAATTATTGCAGCAATACGACATAAATAAGGTTTTATTAAATCTGTGAATCATGCGAGGCTAGTCTAGAGAAGAATAAAAACATAGAGCTGAAAATGAGCATGATATGTCTACTTTAGCTCTTTATATAGTTGTGTAATACAGACACCTCCTCTGACAACCTCTTATTTAGGGCGACACTACATGACCCCTGAGAAAATACTGAGAAAAGTGATCAACACTGTCCCTTTAAGCAGATCAGCATGACAGTTGTAACATTAGGTACTTCCCAACCACAATGTAGAGCACCACAGGGGCCCATTCAGGGTGTATCTGTGTCCTCTCACACAAAAAAAGGGGGAAGTAGATACTATTAAAAAACCGTGTGTGTGTGTGTGTGTGTGTGTGTGTGTGTGTGTGTGTGTGTGTGTGTGTGTGTGTGTGTGTGTGTGTGTGTGTGTGTGTGTGTGTGTGTGTGTGTGCTCCATTAAGATGCAGTGAAACTGAATCCAGCACTGACTGCTTCCACCTTTGCATCCTCCCTATTCAGATCAGTATCTTCAGTGGCGTATTGGTGCAGCAGCTGTGGTGAGGTTCGGCCTGCATGAGGGTCCTGCAGCAACGCCACCATCCTGCAGAAACACAGAGAGGAGAAAAGAACGTGTCAGAGTCCCGAAATGACTGTCTGCAAACGAGCTTCTGTTTCATAATGCCAGTTATCGAGAAACGCTTTCGGGTTTTCAAATGAGCCGCTCCTTTCATTATGAGCTGGGAGTCATTAGTTGTAAATTTGCTGTGAAATTCAGATAACAGCAGGGAAAAAACCAACACAAACACTCAACTTTGCTCACCGCCTGAGCAGAAAGACAAGAGTGTCCAACAGTATGCAAGAAGAAGAGATTAAAATAATACTGTAAAGCTTCCAGTTAGTAAGAGCAAGCGACCACAGATTTTTTTGGAAACAATTAACACAAACTGTTTTCTTTCACATTTTTTCCACATATAAGCAGCTTTAAAGCTAAGCCGTGAAACTTTTAGTGACTAAGACGAGATTATTGGATAAAAGTTAAAGCAACAGCACAAGTACAGCCAATGAATCAAAGAAGTGACTCAAAAATGTTAATTTCTAGCATGAACTGATAGTGTGAAGATGTGTTTTATTGATTATTGACAGTCTATCCCAGTTTGTTGCAGCTCATTATGTTGTTTACAATAAAATCTATTGTGTAAATCTACAGTTCTGTCTCTTTACTAAGGTTAAAATGTTCCGTTTATGATGAAAGTGTTTTGAAGTGACTCAAATGTGTGGTCATTTTAGAGGATCTGTTACACTACTTCTGAAAAGTTTCCCAGTTGTTTTATCCACTACATTTATCACATTGGGGATAAATATAAGAAACAGCTCCTTATAATGCAGGATTTCTTTCACTGTACTTGGATTACATTGCATTAGGTTCATCATGTGTCCCTGATAAACCGCCAACTTTCAATCCTCTTCATGCTATATCTGCACGATTTCATCAAATGGAAATATTTGACATTAAAAACTGAGACATCACTGTAACTTCCAGGAGCTAAAACTAAAGGTCACTGAGTGTGAACAAAGTTTCTACAAAACCTGGTGAATACATTTTCATGTTATCAGCCTGGAAACCACATGACGGCCTCACTGTGGCCTCTGGTCGTGGAGCCAGAAGGGTGACGATTCAAAGAGGCGGCGCTGACGTCGCAGTGGGCAGCTCTGCTTTCAAGTGGAGTTTCTCTGAGGCTGCTGAAGTCCTCCTCCACTTCCTGCCCCTGCACCTAACGCTGAATGCGTCCGCCTGCCTGCTGGAAAGTCACCCGGGAATGCAAAACATGTCATATGACGAGGGTGTCGAGTCGCCTCACGTTTGAGTGGGTTGTTGAAAAAAAGAAAGAGTTCAAACATCTTTCAGGGGCATCACCTTGTTTGTTTGTCAGTGGAAAACTGCAGTGATGAGCTGTATAGTGTGTCCACGGAGGAGCATGAAGTGATGTTTATACTCAAAGTTCACATTTATGAGGAGTTTCTTTGAGGATCCCCTCCAGTTTTTCACCTTGTTGACCTGTCCGTTATGAGCCACAGCTAAGTATTTCTGTCTTGAACTTGCAGCGTACAGATGATGTCTCGAAAACACTGATGTACACTTCCAGGGTTTAATACGTCACAAATCCCCTCCTATCTGAACTCACTCATTCAGGTCTACACTCCCTCCCGCTCAGTACGCTCCACAAGTCCATAGCTCGACTCTTCTCCTCTGTGGTTCCCTGGTGGTGGAACGAGTTACCAAACTCTGTTCAATCTGCAGAGTCTCTCTCAGTCTTTAAGAAAAGACTTAAGACCAGCTCTTCATTGAAGACTGCAAAAAAACAATCCCATTACCTCCAACATTGCTTATAGGCACCACGGTCCTATTATCACAGTTGAACTAGTTTTATGGCTCTTATCCAGGTTGTTTTCTCCTTTCTTGTGTTGTATCTACTCTCAGATGTACATCGCTTTGGATGAAAGCATCTGCTAAATGAAATTGTAGAACTGTAGAACTAATTCTGTCAGCTTGCAGGACAGGACTTTCTGTATCATTATTCTTCTTCAGAATCAGTTTCCTGTTTGACCATAAATGGCTAAATTACTCTCATATTCCATCTCGCAGCTGTGTAGTACAGAATAGCTTTTACAGTGCTACAGTAGGTGAGCTGGTGTGCTGAGCTGCAGCGAGTGGTGGAAGAGTAAGTGCAGATAGAAGCTGCAACTTTATAGATTTGTTCATTTCAAAGGAGTGGTGGGCGGTGTGAAGTTTCATCCAAGTCTTTTTACGGCATAAGGCTATCACTTTTATGGAAAAATCTCTAAATAAGCAACTTTGATACACAGAGATGAGTTTTTTGGGGTTTAATCAATGGCTGGAGAGAGAAAATAGTCAAACTTGATGCAGCGTTAAATGGTCTGTACTTATAGAGTGTTTTCCTACCCAAGTGGTAGAGGGACCAACATAAGGTTCAGGTCTGCCCAAGGACATTTCAGCATGTGGAGGGACCAGGGATCAAACCGACGACTTTACAGTTAGTGGACGACCTGCTCTATCACCTGAACTACAGCTGTCAAAAACACAGGAGACTGACAAATCCTAAAACCCTCAACACCTTGCTCTACAAATTTACCCCAATGTGTGTGATAAAAAATGGGAAACAAAACAGAAAATAATCTCAAAAAATACACATAAAAACCTGATTTTATCGATTTGTTGAAGGTGCAGAAATTGTTGCATTTCCTCGGTGTGTTTGTCATAAATTTCTTTGAGAAAATGTTGTTTTAAAGCTGCACTTTACAGAATACCTGTGACCTTATTTTGGCAGTATTTGAATGTGTAGTTGCACATTGTAGCTTATACTTTGTGCTGAGACTTGGACACAGAAAGGATCCAGACACTGCTAACTCGGTATAGGAAGCAGTTAAATATCAGATAATGTCCAGCTTCACGCTGACATATTTGGTGCTCCCATCCTCGTCCTCGGGGGCGTTGCGGTTCACACAGAGGTCGACTTCTTGGGCAGTTGAGTCGCCGTAAAAGCAGAGACGCCACGTGTCGGTGAAAATGTATTTCCAGGGGTCTGACAGAGTATTAAAAAGAATGTGGGCGAGGTTGTAACCAACACGACCCAACTGGCACCGTGCCCCGCTGCCTCCTCACGAGATCTCACCCTATTTGTGGAGGTTTGGTATCCGAGAGCAGCAGTGAGTCACATGGACCTTTACAGTATGCAGCAGCTCTCATGGACACGCTGGTGCTGCATGATCATATCTGAACCCGACGGTGTATTGCACTTTCATTTATGCACCAGTGCTATTTATACACGATAAGCGCTAACCAAACTGACTGCTGCTGAAACACTGATGCATGCAGGGGAGCCCGGATGACATTTCCCACTGTGACTTTGGTGCACTGTGGGAAATCCCATTTCATCTGATGCTGATTAAACCAGGTCAGTCACTTGATAACAATGGCGCTCGGAGGGATAGTCTCGTCTGCAATAGGTCACACGGGGAACCGGCTGGCTGCCGTCCAGCAGGATTTATCAGTATTAGACGCTGCACATTAGCAGCCAACATCTAATCAAATCAAACATAACTTTATTATGGAAAGGAGGACATTTAAGTGGTCAGAGGTGCAAAGAATAGACAGAAACATGTTCTAACACAGCAAACAATGAAAGTGACGATAGCAGACAAAAGTTTTCTTGTGATGCAGTTTCCACTACATCCTTCCTCATTATATAAGACAATAAATAGCTGAAAACAAATTACAGTTTCCTACTTGTCTGTCCACCAAACTTCCATGTTTGTTTTCATCGTTCACACATACATGAAAGTAATTTAGCAAAGAGATTAATGCACTACGCTCAAATTTAAGCTCGATAAAGAGGCTTATGAACGGCGTTTACATGCTGCCATGTGACTGATTTTAAACAATTTCTGCTCAGTTTCTTTGCTGATTCTGACAAATGCTTTCCAGCAGTTTTCATTCAGGATTTGTTGTTCGCGTTGTTTGAAAGTGCAACTTGTTAAGATTGTTTTGTGAACCCTCTGAATCCCAAAACTTCCCAACAGGTATGAAAGGTATGCTATCTTTGTTTAAAAAAAATCATAAAAACTACAACATTAATCAGAGCAAGAAACTGTAAAAACGGGGAAAATGCAGATTTTCAATATCCTGTTGGTCCTGGAACTTATCATCTGTGACTTTTTGTTTTATCAGGAAAAATTAACCAAATCTAAGCTTAAAATCGTCATATTTAATCAAAATCGCTTCATTCTACATGTCTCACTTTTTAAAAATTGCCAAAAATGAACTGTTTGCTTGATCTAGATTTTGGAAAAACCAAAAAAATTCTGTGATCTTCAGCATAACTGAGAAGCCACTAGTGGTCTGGCTGCGACAAACACTCAAATGGCAAAAATTAAGAGACATGTCATTTGAACTGCAAGCTGTGTTTGCTCAGAGCAAGAGAAGGCAAGTATGGAAATTAACTTTAAGTATATAATACCTACAGTATGTAGAGTCGCCATTTTTTCCCAAATTAGTGACAACAATGGGCACTGGAAAAATGTGTGGGTTGATTTGAAGTTTGTTTTTGGGGGTTTTTTTTGGTGTTTTTTTTAAAGTTTTTTGTAAAATAAATAAAGAGAAATTCAACCACTGTTTCTTCTTTTTTTTCCTTATAGATTTATGGCATTATAATTGTGTCACATTACAAAAGACATTGCTGAGCTCTCTCTACTTCTAGCTATGGTTGTGCTGTTTTCCTAGAGGTGCAGGACTTTATATTGCAGTGAAGAATGAGCCCACAGTAACTAGCAAAGACAAAAGCTGAGAAAAAAAAGCTGCTTTGTATACAGAGGGTTAACTAAAGTTTTTAAGATAAATAATGAACATTAATCTTAGCTGCTAAAGCAACCTTTTTGGCTCGTGACTCCTTATCAAAGGAAGTTCAAAACTTGTGAGAAGTAGGTGACACTTACTACTATTTCACATGAAAAAGCCAGAAAGTCTAAGAACAGGAACATTTTTTTAGCAGAAGAGTTTTTTGTTCTTCTACTCTGACAGTTTACATTCATATTCTGACCTCTGGGTTCAGAACTGCTGTTTTCTGTCATTCAGGTCCACCTTTTGTTTTGTTACCTGCTGTTTCCAAGGTTAAAAATGAACTGTAGCAACAAAATTAACATAAATCCTGGTTATTCACTACAGTTCTGCTGCGTGTTCAGCTACACTGACATTTAAACTGAACAATTGCAGAGGAAATCCGAGGTGGCAGAAGGTTCTTATCTACCAAACCAGTGTTTTACGGTGTACATCCTCCTTCCTTAAGCTCCTTCTTGGAGGAAAAAAAAACTTTAACCTGGATGGAGAGCTGAAATAGAGAGAACTGGAAGCATCTGCAACTTTAACTGACTTAGAGTGGAAGTGTGAAAGCCGTTGAGCAAAACCTCTCCTGCACCTCCATAAATCCACTTCATTGGCTAATGGTTCACGGAGGATCTGCAGGACACAAGATCTGATTCTAACTAGATGGATGTAACGTCAGAACCCTTTGAGCCGCACGTTACTAAACTGAACCGACTCCAGCTGCTGCGTGTCTCTGCTGTAACGTGAACCGGCAGGAATGCGCAGCAGTGCCGATGCTAGCACGATCTGCGACCCATCCTTCATCGACGACAAGCTCATTACCCCCAAAAACGTCTCGAGAGGAGCTGAGAAACATGAAGGAAAGAGTCGGAAGAAGCAGTCCTGGAGGGAGGTTAAAGGTCTGACCTGGACTGGACCACCCTGAGCTCGCTGACCACCACAGTGAGGCTCCCGTACTAAAGAGCTATTTACAGATATTACATGTAATATTCAGATGCGATGCAGCAGGGGATCCTCGTCACTAGGCGAGAGCAAAGTCGAGTTCAGGGTCTTCTTTGAGAGCCTCATTAGCAATCTGTATTTGTGAGATTTACCAACTGACTCGCTGACTGACAGCTGCTCCAGAGGAAAGCCAGCAGGCAAAAGGGAGCCGCTCAGAAAAGAGGCACTTCCTAAAATCCCCCCATTTACAAAGCAGAGATTTCTCCTCTTTCTGTTCTCCAGTGGAAGCGTGCTGCAGGATTCTTTCGCTGCCAAACCAGAAATAAATTGGCCCCGACTTTCCAGCTACTCTTTGTAATGAGTCAGCGTTGCTAATGTTTCTCTTCACACAGCTGCTGGCCCCATAAAAAAGTCCTTTTTGCGTTGCCAAAGGACCACACTTATGAAGAACTGGGGACATTTCAGCGGTTTCTTCCTGCATCTCTTTGAGTCACATGAATGGATACAAATGAGACCACGAGGAGGGATGAATGCACCTTTTTTGCTTCTTTGAAAATCAGCGCAATCGGACAAAAACGAACAGCTGATGGAGGCGCCGTGTCAAATCAGGCTGCTATCAGGTTCAAGGTGCAGCGAGAGAGCGTCCCCCTCGATGTCTTTTTGAACGGGGAGACAGTGAAGTCACCACAGCTGCTGCCGCTCTGCCGCCGAGGCCGAATGAAAGGTCGTCCCTCCAGCTGAGGGTCGTAAATTCAAGACGTAAAACGGCAAAGACGTACGCTCCATTCAACAGGTGCAGATCCAGAATGAACAGTCAACCCATTTTTTTTTTCCTGAGAAGGAGCAAGGACAAAGAGGGGTGAAACAGGAACATTCAGACCTCGAGAACTCACGATGCACGAATGGCCTTAATTAAAACAACGACCGTCCTTCATGAAACCTCTGCAAATTCAAGAACTGAGGCAGAAACTTGGCTCGTCTTGACACGTTTCGAGGCCGTAAATTCGAGTGAATGCAGCAGTAGAAACAATAAGGTGCCCGTATCTGACACACACAGCAGGCGTGAGGTCTTGGAGGATTTAAACTTAACACCCCTCTTCGTCTGATTCTTTGCATTTCTCACTTCCTCATGATGAAATATTTGACACATAATGAAAGTGAAACAGTGACCAGGGTTGTATATTCCAGTGGCGTCTACAGGACATGAATAATGCATGAATGTTTATTTTGTTGTTTGGGATTTTCTAACATAAATCTGCTCGCTGCACCACATTTAATTTAATCGCTACGTGACAGCTCAACCAAAATCAGCACCCACGCTCTGAGATATTAGCTTGTTCTGTCCTTTGAAAGCGGCTTCAGAGTGTGAAGATGTCTGTGGATAAACACTCTTCTTAGGGTGACACCTCAGACTGAATCTATCAAACAGTGACACCACCTGAGAAGAGGCTCCATAAAGCTCCGCTGTGATCAGCTTGGATTCACTTCAGTCACAGTGGACTCAAAAGCATCTTCAGAAATGTCTTAAACTAGGCCTACAGCGTTTTCTGACCCTCTACTATCTGTCCCTGCACGCTCAACATCTTCTAAACCCTCCAAACGCAAGACTTTTACATGACTCTGCTGCAATTTCATGTGTTGCAATCATCATTAAACTGACAACCTCAATTAACTCAAGCTGCGTTCACATCACGTGGGTCAAAAAATGTCAGAAAATAGTGAAGAAATGTCTTTCCCAAAACCCAAACTAACACCATTACCTTCAATTTAGTCTGATAGAAGTCAAAGAAAACTAGACAATATCCAGATTTGAGATGCAGGAGACGGTATATTTGCAGCATTTCAATTAAAAACCACTTCGATTATTACATAAATTCCTTCCAACTGACTGATCTTGTCTTACTTCAGGAGAACTAGTTTATATTCCAGCCCTGTCTCCCAAAAATGATGTTTCTGCACAACTAAACTGCATCTACGTTATGGTGTGATGAAAATGTATTTTTTGCCATTTAGCCTCGCTGATCAGTGGTTTTCTTAGAGGTTTAGTCCCAATCCTTTGTTCCCTTCACATTGTGTGTGTAGAAATGCTCTTACTTTCGCTATTAAACATAGTCGTGAGTTCTACTGTTGATTTCCTACGATCATCTAAGAGTTTGTTCCGACCACATTTGTTCCTGGAAGATGATGGTTCTCCACTATCCTTCAGGTTTTAATAATGTGTTGGATGGTTCTTAACCTGATTTTAGTAGTTTCAGAAATCTCCTTAGTTGTTTTCTTTGCTTGATGCAGGCCAATAATTTGACCCTTCTGAGACAGATTAACATCCTTTCCATGACCACAGGATATGTCTTCCTACATGGTTGTTTAAGAAATGAGAAGCTCCTCACTGCATCAGCTAGAGTCAAATAAGTTGTTGCAGCTGAAACATATTAATAAATACAGTAATTATCCAATGGAAGGCTCCTACCTGTTTTCTTAGTTAAATCCAAGTGACGACTTTTTTTGGACATTAAGTGTATTTTGACAGCAGAAAAAGCAAGTTTTGCTGCAGTTTTTGTAACAGTTTCAGAAACTTAGTGGCTAACATGCAGATGTTGGGTCACTTTCGGGTCCCATTGGGTCACAGTCTAACATGATAAACATCTGATTTGCCCACAGTGTAATTCTGACTTCCTCTGAAAACGAGTACATTAGCGTGACATCGATCCAACGCACAGCAGAGGAAGTTAGGAGACGCATATGATTCCTATGGAAAGCCGTCATGCTCGCCAACAGTGATTTAAGACCAACTGTTCTCAATGACATTCATGGAATTTCATCCTGTTTATTCCTCTTTCATCTCCACATCCAGCCGCTAAGAAACATCCCCACACAAATCCAATAAAGGAACAACCAGGCCTCACATTAGCAATCTGATGGGACAGTGTTTATTTCCTGCTGTAAGAACGACACCATTATCATACTCAGAAAAACTTAATTAGGGTCTTTCCACTTCTTCTTGGCTCCTAAACCGCTGCTTACAGAGAAATGACGAAAGGCTCCGGCACTTTCACTTCGGGAGAATTTATGAGGAAGAGTTCAAACTTTAGGAATTATTCTTGCAAAAACTTACTGCCTTTGTAGTTAATCTTTTTCCCCCACTGACAGCTTTGACATTTTCCATGATGTCGGTTCATCTGCTTGACCTAACTGTGAACCATCGGATGCTGTAGATAATGAAGATACACTATATCTGATTTTTCTAAATGTCACAAGGAATTCTGTGTAGTTTCTGTGCCTAGAGGGCAGCAGCTGAAGCATCTGCATGTACAGGAAGAAACAGTAATAAAACAGAAACAGTCAAGGCATGAAGCTCATACCAATGTGACACATGACAAATGAACTTCCAGAAGATGAAAGACGTTATTATTCACATACTGAGGGATCACTACAGCTCTGCTATTAAACATGACGAGGAGAAAATGCATGTAAAATCCAAGAAATATTTCTAATGAGTGATTTTCTAAAAAATAAAATAGATGAAGCAATAAAAATGAGGAAGTCTGATTGCGTAACATTAACTGTACTTCTGACACAGCTCTAATGCCTTTAACCCCCTGAACTCTTTTTTAAAAAAAAAAATCCTGACACATTTTTACTCACTTTTACTCAATTTCCACTGCAATTTAAAGTTCTGCACCTCTATGGAAGTAACACAGCCAATGGTAGAAGTGGAGACAATTCAAAAATCCCAATATGACACAGTTTTAACACCATAAACCATAAATAAAGACATAAAGAAAGTTGAATTTCTCTGATTATCTGTTATTTAAATAACTAAAAAACCTAGAATCAACACAGGTGTAACCAATACTGGAAATAATAGTAACTCTCTATGTATCATCAATACTTTACTAGTCCCATTTCTAATTGGTTACTGCACCCTTCTCCTCTTTGCTCTGTATAAACACGGCCTATTGTTCAACAGTTCAGCTAAAAAGTCCCTGAATTTTTGTCATATGACTGAAGGTCACAGCTGAGTCGGACATGGCTTCACAGTTTAGCACAAAAACACTGAATTTTTCAGTTTTTTACAGAATCTGATTGGAGCAAACGGTTTATTTTTGGCATATTTTTAAGTAAGAAATGAAGAATAAAGTGGCTCTGATGAAATATGATTTTAAGTTTGGTTTTGGTAAATTTTTACAATTAAATGGCAAATCACAGATGATTAGTTCAAGGGCAGGCAGAAAGTTCAAAATATGACAATTTTTTCTTTTTTTCCACTTTCTGGCTGCGATACATGGTGTAATTTTTGCACATTTTTTAAACACAATGTGTCGTCACATATGCTGCAGGGTTTTGGGGATCTGAGGGTCAGAAGGTCGTGACCTTCCTGATCAGGCTGTCTGGACACCAATAAAAACTGTTCTTTCACGCAACACGCTCGTGCCTACGATGACCTCTCTGGGCCCTCAGACTCGACCCGTCATCCTTCTCCCAGACCCCGCTAACCCTCGACACTACACATCCCAGCAGGCCTGTCATTTCTAAGTAATAACCAATAGCTAACCTACCTTCACAGGACGCTGGAGTCTCAGTTTGAGGCACCGCATTAATCAGCAACTCAAGGGACATGTGAACCTGGAAGCTTTGTGTCCTCTATTCCACATTAAGGGCTGGTTTGTGATTAATTGCTGCCTCTCAACAATGAAACTGCAGGTTTAGCTGTGAAGTTTTAATTCAGCTTCTTCTATCTGGGTCGCAGGAATTGCAGCACATCCCCCCCCACACACCCCTCCACCGTTCATTTCTTCGGCCGCCTTTGAACTCTCTCAAACACGGAAGGCTAAATATTTACACGTCGGCCCTTGCTTGTTTAATGTTAACGGCACACTCGGCACTGCAGAGTAAATGAATGAAAAAAGCTTTAGACAAAACACCTCCAGCGGCTGATGAGTACCAGGCCGCTGCACAGCGCCGGCCCCGCGGGTTCGAGCTCCTTTTCAGGGCATCGCTGGGAGACGGGGGACCCGGGGGTCTGCTGGGGGGCTCGGAGGAGAAGCACGGCCCTGCTGACGCTGCTGTCTCTGTGAAAAGGGGCAATCTGTGCATTTAGAGTTGGCTCAGGTCCAGAGAGATTAAACCGAGGTGAGCCGGAGCGCCATGTGAGGGCATTACAGACAAAGCCATCTGATCAGCTGAGAGCGCCGCATTCATCACCACAAAAGAATGAGGCGTACAAAGGCGAGGGAGTTTTCGTTTTTTTTTTCCCTCAATTAACTATTTGTTAAACCCCTCCCCTAAACATGTAGCGTCCAATCATAGCTTAGAAACTATAACTGGGTGCAGAAAGCTGATGAAGATTTAACTAAACCAGGGTTTTCAAACTCGTCTTAGTTCAGGGGCAACATGCAGCACAATTTGATCTGAAGTGACCAGGAAAACCACAGCATAACCTATAAATAACCACACCTACAAATCTTTCCTTTGTTTTAGTGCAAAAAAGTATGTTCTGAAAATGTTCACATTTAAGGAATTATCTTTTTACAAAACATTATGAACACCCACAAATTCTTTAAGAAAAATAAGTTCAATTTCAACAATATTACACCTAGGTTTATCATTTACACATTCCAACTTACAGATCACAGTGTCTATAAAGGCACAAAACATTTAGTCACAGCTATCTGGAAATGAACAATGGTGTTTTACTTTATGATCAAAATGACAAATGTCAGACAAAAAAAGACAAAAAACAACAAAAACAAGACAAAATATTACAAAAACGAGACACAAAACGACAAAAACGAGACACAAAACGACAAAAACGAGAAACAAAATGACAAAAACAGGTCAAAAAAACACAAGCGAGACAAAAAGTAAACACAAAATGACAAAAAAGAGAAACAAAAGCACAAAATGTGAGACGAATGACAAAGGCAAGAAAAAATGACAGAAAAACAACAAAAACGACAAAATATTACAAAAACGACACACAAAACAACAAAAACGAGACACAAAAAGACAAAACCGAGAAACAAAATGACAAAAAAATGAGACAAATGACACAAAAAACAAAGAAAGAGACAAAAAATTAGAAAAAAAATTAAAGTGACAAAAAAAATGGACACAAACAAGACCATAAATGACAGTGAGAAACAAAATGACAAAAATAAGACAAAAAAACACGAGCGAGACAAAAAAGGAAAGACAAAATGACAAAACAAGACACAAAACAACAAAAACATGGGACAAACATCAAAAGCACGACAAAAAAGACAACAAAAACAAGACAAAATATTATAAAAATGAGACAAACCGACAAAAAACGAGAAACAAAACAAAAACGAGGCACAAAAAGACAGAAAACGAGAAACAAAATGACAAAAAAATTAGACAAATGGCTCGAAAAAAACCGTAAGACAAAAAATTTGAAAAAAAATGTAAAGTGACAAAAAAAATGGACAAACAACACAAACGAGGCCATAAATGACAAAAATGAGAAACAAAGGGACAAAAACATGAGACAAATGACATAATCAAGGCAAAAAAGAGACAAAAAACAACAAAAACAAGACAACATATTACAAAAACGAGACACAATACGACAAAAATGAGAAACAAAACGACAAAAACAGGAATCAACAACTAAAGTCAGACAAAAAAAAATTATTTTTTTTAAATCAGAAACGACAAATTATTCGAAAAACGAGACACAAAATGACAAAAAACAATGAGCAATATAGTATTTCAGTTTAAGATCAAACTAACTAGAAATTATTTGAAATTTAAAGTTTTCCAGTTGTGTTCTCTGTCATTTTTACACTTTACAACCCGCGATGTGGGCCAGATTGGGCCCTCTGGCGGGCCGGTTTCGGCCCGCGGGCCGCATGTTTGACACCCCTGAACTAAATGGTAAAAGTGACTATTTCCAGTCGCGTTTTCGGTTAAGGAACCGGTTAAAAAGTGTGTTAACAGGATCTGATAGCAGGTTTAACTTAATGTCCTCAGACGTAAGCAAAGGAAGCTGCACTGAGCTGTGTGGTGAGTTTGGGGAAGTGGCTAAACTGCTTTACTACGACTTCTGTGTTTAATACAAGATGCAAACAGAGACAAAAATATTTTTTTCACACACATTCATTGGAAAAGAGAAGTTGTGGAACTCTGAAGAACATGAATGAATTCATAGTTCTTATATTTTGATCCATTTAGTCGATTAACAAAGTGTAACAGAGCGTCTGGTTCGTAATTCATTGCTTTAAGGCCAATGATTGTTAGCTGTCAACTAATAAATTAATCGGCAACTATTTTGACAATCCACTCATGGGTTTGCATCAGTTTTAAAGAAAAAAGTCAGAATTCAAAAGTTTAAGCTTCTTAATTTTGAATATTTTCTTGTTTCTTTACACTTCTGTGACACTAAACTGAAAATATTTTGGTTCTGAACAAAACAAGACATTTCAGGAGTTTGTTTTGGGCTTTAGGAAACACTGACTGGCTGTTTATAGACCAAACAACTCAACGATATTTTATGTTGATCTTTTACATGCTGTAAAAAAACAAAACAAAACCCTAAGACAGCAGCCTGAGTACTGAAAAATACTGTAAAATAAAAAGTTATTTACAATTACAGAGCCAGTACATCGACGCTTTAGGGCTATATTCACAGTATGAAACTTAAATTTAACAGTTTTATCAATCAAATAAATAGAAAAAAAGGAAAAATATATGAAATTAGAAAAAATTGCAAATGTATTTTATGTCTTTCAAATTTTTTTTTTTTAAAAATGAAAATGTCGTTTTTCACAGTAATCAGTTTCTAATGTTATTTTACATTAGACATATAAAACCTACTATTGTACTTTAATTTTCTTAATGTAAAGAAATAATCTGTAAAAAATAAAAAAATGTAAAAATTAGAGGTTTTTTGTTTAGTTTTTTTCAGTACATGTAGGTATTGACTGCATAATTAATACCCTTCTGCAGGGATTGTGCTTAAAATTATAAAATAACTAAATCAATAGTCAGTCAAATCTGCAAAAAGCACAACAGCCATTGGCTAAAACTAAAAAGCTGCTTTTTCTACCTTTGTTTAAAATAAACACAGTTTCAAAAAAGAAAAAAAAAAGAGTTTCAGTGATAAATCTACACGTGAAATTCTAATTGAACAGCTCTGCTTAGCAACAGTAACCAAGGGGGGCGGGGCTTAGCGACCAGCCAATTAATCCTGTCATCTGTATTTAGTGGAGCCAAATGGCAGCGTAGAAGTGTGAAAATCTGATTGCATTTGAAACCTTTAAGCTGCTTCCTTCTAAACTAAAGCTCCTGTTTCACTACCAGTGCAATAATATAAAGACATGGACAAGATTCCAACCCCTGGTTAAGCAAATGTATGTCTTTTTTTTTTACACAGTACGTCTTCTACTTATAGCATTTTTATTTAGAATTTCTCAGATTTAGATTGTATAGTTATTGTTGTACTGTCTGTTGTTGTTGCCGAGTACTGTTGGCATTAAAGGCTTTTCTGATTCTGATTCTGTTAGGTTCGTTTCTCATGAACAGCAATGATATTTAGTTCCAACAAATACCAATAAACCTTGCTTATATCTCATTATTAACTCCATTACCTACTCATTATTCAATATTTAGTGCAACGGTGCTCTTTACCTCTCACAGATCACGGTTCAATGAGGATAATTCACTTATGTTTCATTAAAAAAAATGCACATTCAAACTTTTTAAAATGTACATTGGAAAGACCTACATGTAAAATACAACAGTTTTACCTGACATTGTTTTTTTTTATTTTATATTTTTTTCTTTATAAGGAGGAATGTCGATAAGGAATTTTGTTAAGGGTGAATATTTTCATCTTATATGTTGATTACACTCATTAAGTCAAGCAGAAGAAGTTTCATAAAGAAAAAATACTTTAAACTTTTTTTTTTTTTTAAGATTTTTTTGTACTTTAAAATGGGTCAATTTGACCCGCAGAGCTGCTCCTGTGACATTTTTTTTCATCCTGATTGCAGCATAAAGAGCCAAAATGAGTTTCTGTGATAGTTAAGATGCAAAAAAGGAAAAATAAAAGAGAGAGAAAGGATGGAAGGAAGCGAGCAGTGAGGGTTTGACTGACTCTCTTAATCCTTAATCAGTTTACTTTTGGAGATCCGGCTAATTCTCCCTAAACGAAGCATCTGTTTTACTCGCCACTAAGTCGAAAAAGTGCCTGGGTCAGTCTGAGAGGAGCAAGAGTTCAACCTGGAGGGAAAATAATCAGGAGGGGGGAGGAAGCTTTTACTAAATGTGATCAAGCAACAAATGTCAGCTGTTGGGGCTTCAGTAAATCTGGCAAATGCTTTGGACACAGCTTATCAATGAAAGGACCAGCTGTAGGACATCAAAGAGCCTTTTCTTGACATTCTGCAGCCACATGTATAAAGCCCAGCATTATGGGTTGCTTCATGTAAGGTTAGAGTGCAACCAAGCGATCCCACGCTTCAGGACAGCGATCTAATCTGTGGTCAATCAGCAGCAACCGAAAAAAGTTCTGCTTCTCCCTGATAGAGAAAAGAACAACAGCCATCAGCAGGAAGAGGAAACAATGTCCAGTGTCAGCACGGCAGGATAAGACGCGCTCAACTCTCGAAATCCTGAGGGTTAAACAAAAGGATTTACAACAATTAACCGGGAGTTTTCGGGTCTTCTTGATCCAAGATGCAGAATTTCTCCTGAATCTTAGACAAGCAAAGACAATCTGCTGTGCGAATGAAAGGCTCACGGAGACATGGCAGACGAAGCTGGGACGACGCACTTTTCAGTCTGGTGCCGCATTTGTCTCATTTGGCACAAACTGATGATTACATTCACAAGTACAAATGCATAATTCTAATCAGGGAGAAGAAAAAACTCAAATATGGCACACAAAAGACTGAAAACTGCAAGAGTTGGATGGCTGATAACAGAAAATAGTACTTACTCTGTTTGGATTCGAGTGTCAAATTATTGATTAACTGAACTTCAGAGTGAGAAAATGTCAGAATTTCTTTTGTTTATATGATATTAAACTTAATATATGACATTAAACTTAATATATATTCAGATTTTGGACAGTTTTTCCAGACTGAAAGAGTAATTTTGGCGTATTTACTACTTATATTTTTAATTTGGTCAGCCTCCTGTAAACACAGCCTACTAGTTCATCCTAGTTCACCTGGAAAGTAAAAATGATTTGTTGGTTTTTAAATGAGATACATATAGAATTAAGTGATTTTGATAAAATTTCACAATTTCAGCTTAGATTTGGTTATTTTTCCTGATGGAATTGAATGTCACGGACGAGTAGTTCAAGGACAGTAGGAAAGTTGAACTAAGCTATTAATGGAAAATAAATATCTAATTGATTGTGGGGATGAACTGATTTATATTGACTTTATTAAGCTGATGTGATCAATTAGCATAAAATACAGCTTCCTCATCAAGCTCATGATAAAATTAAATGTTTGTGTTGGCATTCATCATATACACGAGATCAATTAGTTCTGAAGATTCTTCGATTTGAATGTCAAATTATTGATCGACTAACCTTCAGAGAGAGAAAACGTCAGAATTTCTTTGTTTACATGATATTAAACTTAATATATTCACATTTTGGGCTGTTCTTCCAGACTAAAAGAGAAATTTGGTATATTTACTACTTCGTCAGTCTCCTCTCTGTTCTGTGTAAACACAGCCTGCAGTTCATCCTAGTTCAGCTAGAAAAAGTTTCTAAATTTGTATAATGTGTCCGCTGGTTTAACCAATTATCTGGGTTGTACACAGAATATCTGATATTAACAGAAGCTTTAAATGGTTGAGTAAATGATTTCTTATTTGTTCATTTTCTAATGAGACGTCTAGAATAAAGTGACTTTGATGAAATATTTTAAGGACAATCAACTTACCAACGAGCAGATCACTTTCTAATTAAACTAATGTCAACTGAGGCTCTTGTTTGGATCACATGACTCACATCCATCCAAGAATCCTGAAATTTAATCCTGCGGAGACGTGTCAGCGAATATAACTACATTTAATGATATCTTCATGTGAAGTGAAGAGCTGCCAGCTTTAGACAGCAGAATTATCAAACCACTGATCATTTATTATGACTCCACTAATTAATCAACACAACATTAACTGGAGGCTGTGTTGACAATTAATTAAGTCTTTTATTAATAGAAATGTCTCATTTTTTCTCTGGTTTCAGCTTCTCACATCTGAATATTAGCTAATTTCTTCAAGTTAAAGATGATACTTTCCATTTCCTGACAGCTGATAATCAGAACTGGCTTCAGTTGTAAGTTTAATAACTGATAAACTGGAAATTAATCAATCCAACCTTTTCAATTCAAGATATCTGATGCGTTCAGAAGGTTTATTTTGACTTACTGATATTCAGTTTACTATCATATGTGAACAGCAGCAAATCTTCCTGTGATAATGGTGAATATTTGGCTTTTTTGCTTTAAAAATGGTATAATCAACATATTTGCCAATATTTCTTTTCTGTTAACCCCTAACTGATTAATCAACTATTTATTTCATCCCAATTGTATTCCCTATTGTCTTTTTCCCCTTATTTTAAAGCTATTTATGTCACCATGCTGAAATAATTTTATGAGATATGATGAAGGTGCACTAAAAAGGGAATTTTATCTTGAGCTTGATAAAGAAGCTGTATTTCATCTGTATTGATCACATCAGCTTTATAAGCTCAATAGTAATCTGTCAGATCAGATCAATATATCCTACCTATGAGTTATTTTAGATTTATAGATTATTTCCTACTGTATGTAGAAGGGGAAGTTAGATTTGTCTAAAGTTAGCTAAAACACCTGGATCAAGACGAGGCTTATTTATTAGAGGCTTAATCTCCTAAAAGCCTGCAAGACGCAGCTTGTTAATACGGCGTTAAGAAGTTTCTGGTCGTTTTTTTTGTTAGAACACATTTTTATTCATTGTGGGCTCATTTTTCACTGCAACATAAAGTCCTGCACCTCTATGGAAACAACACAAACATGGCTAGAAGTAGAGAGAACTCAAAATGTCTTTACGTAGTTAGAATGTGGTAAAACATAAATAAAGAAAAATAAAGAAAAAAAGGGGAATCAACGCGTACCAACAGGTGTTACCAAAACTAGGAAAAGAAAGTGTGACTCTACATACCGTAGATTTGAACCACCTGCATTTTTTTTATTTGCTTGCATACCTGTCTCCTCTCTGCTCTGTGTAAACACACCCTGCAGTTCATCCTAGTTCAGCTGGAAAGTGAAAATGATTTACGGTTTGTTGATTTTTAAATGAGACCTGTAGAATTATGTGATTTTGGTTAAATTCCATGATGTTAAGCTCAGATTTGGCTATTTTTCCTGAAGGAACTGAATGTCACAGGAGTAGTTCAAGGACTGTAGGACAGTTGAACTAAGCTATGAATCTAAAATAAATATCTGATTGTGGGGATGAACTGATCTGATTTGCTAGATGATTATCAGCATTGATATTGACTTTTTTAAGCTGGTGTGATAAATTAGCATAAAATACAGCTTCCTCGTTAAGCTCATGATAAAATTCAGTGTTTGTGTCGGCATTCATCATGTAAACATAACATGAGATCAATTAGTTCTGAGGATTCTTTGTGTTTTTACGAGTTCTAATAAATGGTGTAGTTCAGTTGATTTCTTACAGAAAACTTACACACTTGGAGGCAGCTTTTGGGGTTCAGACGGTTAAATCACTTCTTAATTCATTTCATTTTTCTGCTGCTACTTGGTTTTAGTGAGACACAGACTCCAGATATGTTGCTGGACCCTTTAAAGTGGCCATGAAAAGCTGTGGACTCAGATCCAGTTTTCCTGCTATTGCTCATTATAAAGAAGAGCTGCACTAAAAATATACCTTCAGCATAAACAAGAGACATTTGAACACACCACAGATGTGTCATTCTGCTGGTACACGGTGCTCCAGCAGAGTGAGGATGAAAAGGAAAAGAGGAAAACCTCCTTCAGTCTTTGGATCTGAGAGTAATGAGCTGCTGTTTTTAGAGGCTCTGCTAACTTGGTGAAGGTGGACAGGTCACTGAGGTCACCTGGAGGTCAGGTGGCTCAGCGCTGGAACTTGTTCACTGATTAAGATGAAGGATGCTGAGCGCATAAGGCGGGAGAGGCGCAAACGAGCCAGGGGCCCCGGGGGGCCCATCTGTTGTGGGCAAATAAACGGGGGCTTCAGTGAATGGGAAAACAGTGCAGCTCTTCCCCCTGCGAGGCCCTGCAGACAGCTCCATTAATCAGGAGCAGGATGGGCCTGCTGGGCTGCAGTGACAAGTCAGCAGTGGCACAAACTGTCCTCCTGCTCCTCACACTGGATCTCCATTAGAGGCTGGAGGTGTCACCTGGCTGCCACTCCTGCTCCTCTGTTGTCGCTATTGATGTTTTCACAACTGCACTCCAAGAATAACCGGAAAAAAGCAACACAGGAGGAGCGGAATAATTTACGGCTGTCAGGTGCTTCAGCAACTCCTAAAACAAACGACTGACTCGACTTTCTCAAACAACCAACCCCGTAGTTACACAAATGCACGTTTGACTGCCACAGTGGGAATTAATCACAAACCAGTGTGTTGATGGTAAAGCAATCACTGTTTAACCCTCTGAGCCCCAAAACTCACCAGTAGGTTTAAAAAGCAGGTTATTTTCTAAAAAATCCCCAAAATGACACCATTTATCTTAACCAGAGAATGTGAAGACAGAAAGAATCATCAGATTTTCTACTTTCCCACCATCCGCTAATCACTCATAGTTCTGTTGGGAAACTTAACCAGATCCAGGCTAAAATTGTCACATTTCATTATTCTAAGTCACATTTAAAAAATCACCAGGAACATACCATTTGCACCAACTAGATTCTATAAAAACAAAGCAGTTAACACAAAGTCATGAGTGATATTTATTCTCAATCTGCTAAAGCATGATGTACCAGCAGGATAACAGGTCTGTGGTGTGTTCAAACGCCCAACTAACATATTTGGGTCTATGTCTGCGATCCAGCAGGAGATAAAGAAATTTAAAAACATTTTTTAGGAACTGATGAAAATTTCATCCTCTAAACCCAAAAAACCCAGCAGTGGGTTTCTAGGCATGTTTTTTTTTTTTAAAAAAGAAACTGCCTAAATGATGCTGTTTCTCAAAACCATAAACTGGAAAACAGAGAAAACTGTCAGATTGTTTGTTTTCTGATGGTCCCTGAACTACTCCTCCGTAACCAAATCTGAGCTTTAAATTATGATAATTCATCAAAGTCACTTCATTCCACACATCTCTTTAAAAATTCACCAAAAAATGTACAATTTACAGCTGCAACCATCAGTCATGTCACAAAAAATCAGTGACTTTTTGACAATTAATTTTTTCTTTTTAGAATTTCAAAAAAACATTCTACATACTATAGATGTTTTACAGACTGCAGGTCAGCTAAAAAGTCCCAGAATTTTTGTCACGTGAATGTTGGTCACAACTGACTCTTTAATGCCTTCGAGGTTGCGTCAAGGAACACAGAATTTTTTAGTTTTTACAGAATCTAGTGACTGCAAATGTTTTATTTTTGACAAATTTTCATTATGAGACATGTAAAGTGATTGTGATTGAATATCAAAATGTCAAGCTTAGATTTAGGTAAGGAAGTTAGTTCAGGGACTGTTGGAAAGTTGAAAACCTGATGATTATGCCTCTTTATACAGTTTCTTCCTCTGATAAATGGTGTCATTTTTGTGATTTTTTAAAAAAAGATTGCAGGCATTTTAAACCTGCCATGAGATTTAGATGGTTAATCGAATAGTGGTTGCAGCTCTAACGGATCCCGTCTTATTTTAAAAACACCGTGCAATGTTCTGGTATCTGCTCGGCCTCCAAATCATTATTCAAATGGGACTCGGTCGTGTGCATTTCAGCCGTAATGCTCACACTGTTGTAACGTGGTGCTATTTTCAGCCCGATCACGGCCTTAGCCCCAGTTGGCAAACGCGCCTCCTGCACCTCCAGCAGAAAGATAAGACGTGCCCCCTTCAGCCCAGCTCCAGAGAGGGGGAGGAGGGGTGAGAAAGTGCAAGCAGAGATAGTGGAAAGATGTAGGAGCACTTTAATAGTATGATTCAGCAGAGGTATCAATTCCCACAGATGGCAGGCTGGCTCCTATTGACTTACATAGGAGGGGAGTAAAGAGGCAATCAAACCCACCCCAGGGACGGACAGTCAGCACATCAAAAGGGAGCCGGATCAGTGTGCCCGAGGCGGGCCGCCGGACCCAAGGGGGAAAGAAGGGAGGCTGCAAAGTGTGAAGTTGATGTACTCGAAAATACCACAAAATCAAATCAACCCAGAGACTCCATTTGAAGGCAGGATACGTTAAGGAAAACCTTTAAATGTCACTGTAAAAACCCACCTCCACCTTAAAGCATCTCCGCCTGTCACTGGGAGACACATCACTCTGACAGGCCTGAGTTTAACTACTTCCTCCCCTACGTCTGCTCATCCAGACAGACAACTGGGGATCCTGAGTGACAATCCGAGGCCGTCTGAGCGACGCTGTGTTTAGCGAGGACCAGGTGTCGGAGGACGTCCTGTGACACCTGAACACACCGTACGACAGCCGCAGACGAGCCTCTGGTGGTTTGTTTTGGAGGCTGGCAGCTTTCACACTTGCTCAGCAGCTGCTTTAAATAACAACAGGGAAGGAGGGGGATGACAGAGGGAAGGTGAGAAAGCCGTTTTCCACCCAAACACCAGACGCTGATCTCACCTCTTTCACTCAAAGAAGCCGGCGAATCCCGCCTTGACGGAGCAGGAGAGAAAACTGCATTAACCTTCTGCAGGGACTTTTAATCAGCCTAATGATCGCTGCCAGACAGACAGCAGCTGACCTCCAACCCCTGATGAGCGAGTGATGGAGAGAGTTGGCACTGACAAGACGGCATTAATGTTTCATTAACGGCGCTTTAATGATCATTAAACAGCACTGTGAACTCCGCTGGCAACATGTGATCCAGCGTTGTATGACCTGCTCCTCTTTGTAATAAATACAGATGAATGTAAATGATGGGGGCGGGGCGCTGGATGCTGTAATCTGATTACTGTTTTTTATGCGTAGAGGAAAGAAGACGTCTCTATCAGAGCAGTAATTACTCTGAGAAGCCCTTCTTTCCAGGTTGGAACCATATATATGCTTGCATTTTTGTCCTTTTTCCCTCAAAAGATGAAAAATAGAACACATTTCAAATACAACATGTGATCAAGCAGGACTTAAATGAGTTACAAACAGGCACAAATATCACATTTTAAGCTAAGAAGCGGTATATTATCATATTCTGTCTCATAAAAAAAATAGTCTGAATTAACGCTTTAATCATCAGGCTGTTTGAAAACTCATTTTTGATGTTCTAGATGTAAAAATAGCACAAGTATGTGCAGTCTGGCTATAAAACGATAATTATCACAAATTCCCGACGATTTTTCTAAGTGTGACCAGCCTGAGACCGTTACTCACACTCACCAGACACTCACACTTTTTTTTATGTTTTTCACAAATCACTTGAGGCAAAATAATAATATTTTGGCTCATCACTGGCTTATATAGACAAGACTGCCGTATACAGTACAATAAGATTTAGATGTAACTTTCAGTTGACAAAAAAATCCAGAATGGCTGCAAAATTGTTGCTATTAAGAAGAAAATTACATCAAATGTTATTTTAAGAATCCTATGACAAACATGTCCTTGTCTGTGAAGGTCACTGCCAGCCGTCCTCAATAACAATGATAAATTATGACAAATTTACAATGAAATATCTGTTTTACTTGGTTCAGCTCTTGTTCAGCAACAGAGCTACTGCATGTATGAGACACGTGTACTCCAAGGCCAAATAAATTAAGAAAACACACAATATTGTACATATGTGAAAATGAGCAACCATGAGGAGAGTCAGACAAGACAAAACTGTCAGACAACATCAGTAAAATGGTTTGTGTTTCGAAAAAAACGCTTCCACTCCATTGAAAAGGTAATTTTACCTCCAAAGTTGTCCTAAATACAGTGTTTTATAGCTTTGTGAAGGAGATCTTTAAAACTACTGATGTGTTCTAACAACCCTTAAGAACATTGACAAAAATGAAAAATATGGTAGTAGTATTCTTAGCTGTGGCTGCAGTTTGCAATGTTTTTCATATCAATAGAAAAAAAACACTACATTCAATTTAATCAATCTGTTGTTTTACTTAGTTGCCTAAGAACAACCTGTAAAAGTGTGTCAGTCTCATCCACGCTCGCCGCTATTCTTTTGCCAATTACGTCGCCATTTTTCTGGCCGTGGCTCAGGAAGATGTTCTTAATCCCATCGACAAAGCTCTGATTTACTCTGACAATAAGCACCAAAAGCAGATCCATTTAAACTGCTGAAAGACCCTGAACATGTGGGCAGTTTTTTAAGAAGTCTAGAACAAGGCTAGTAAATGGTAACACCCATAGGGAAATCTATTAGAGGGCCTCCGGGGTTGGTTACGCCACTGAGATACGCCATCAGACACACTTATGAAGGTCATTAATGAGATAAACAGTCATTTAAGTGAAAAACCGAGTTTAAAATCACAAACTAATGCAGCCAGGGAACTCATCTTCCTTTATAACCTTATTTTTATAGCCGTCATTGTTCTCTCGCAGCTGTGCCACTCCCTGTTACCCACCAGGTGCCAGATATCATGCAGGTATTGTGTCTTTGGAATGGCATAATGTTTTTTTTCTGATTCGGGAGCAGTTAAAGTGACGTAAACTGAGGTGTGATGAGACTCAACTGCAAAACAGTTCCCAAAAAGTTGACATTTGACAGAAATAAATGTACTTTTGTGATGCAAAATGTAGTTCTCCTCCTGTTTTCTACACTGGAATTCATCTCGGTACCCACTGAGCGATTTAAAAACTTGAAAGCCACAGATTCAACGTGTGAAAAGGAGCTTATACGGCAATGCACATGTCAGATTACTCATCACATCTGGCATCACCGCGACGCATGTGGGCTTCACCTTTCGCTGCTGTGGGCAAACAAAAGGTGTCTATCCATCTCTCGCTCCTCCTCTGCTCTGTCAGCTCCACAATGGAATTTTGAAACCGGCTTATTAAATGCGTGGGCATGTTTCCTTTCAAACGCGAGTGCTAGTGGCAGGACACATAAACACAGTATGTAGGTCAGTCAAACAGTTTGTGTCTGTTCTCTGCCTCCACGCCTGAGGTAAACTGACAGCAGAATCAAACACATTGTTTGCCGAGTGTGACTCATCTCACCCCGGAGAACCTGGGAAGTGGAACAAGGTTCGTCTCCTCCTCCACGCTGCTGTTTGGTGCATCTACCGAGTTTGTACCTGTGCGCCTGTTTGACAGCCGCTGAGGATCACATTTCCTCTCTGCTGTGACAGAAGGTTAACATGGACCTCCTGGGTGTTTTTACAGATCCGTGCCGTTTAGTGGTATAAACTGTGTCGAGCTACTTGCGGCGAGCGAATTACACACTAAACTCGCGGCGTTTCCCACCTGATATAAAGCCGCAGCCGTCACGGCTTTGTCTGCTGCATGACGAAGTTTCAGTCCAGCGCTGGAACAATCAGACACAGGATACAGGACATCATCCAGTGTGGAAAAACTACTTTAAAGTGACTGTGAAAGGGAGATGCAGGGATTCATGATAAAGTTCAGTGGGTTAAAGATGAAGCAGCGCCTCACTGGATAAGTTGTTTACATCCCACATGACCCAAGACCCACTGATACCATTTTCAGTTAAATTTAGCTTTAACCTACTGAACTCCAAGCAGTTAGTAACTGGGTTTACTCACTGTTACGATTTTACTCACTCGCTCATTTTTCTCTGGAATATAAAGTCCTGCACCTCTATGGAAACAGCACAACCATGACTAGAATTTGAGAGAAGTCAGAAATGTCTTTAGTGCAGTGTGACACCGCTATAATGCTATAAATCACAAAAAGGAAAGTTGAATTTCTTGGATTATTTGTGTTACAAAAATGGGGGAAAAAAAGTGCCTACATGTGTTAGCAGTACTGGGGGCAAAAATGGTGGGTCTACATGCTCAAAAATATTTTACCGCATACATCTTTTGCAGATTTGTCTCTTATGAAAACACAGCCTACAGTTCATCCTAGTTAAGCTAAAAAAATCAGTGAATTTTTGTGACATGACTCTCGTTCGCAGCTGAGTTACTGATGGCTTCACGGTTGTTTCGAGGATCGCAGATTTGTTTTGGTTTTTACGCAACCTGTTCACCACAAAAAGGTTATTTTTGACATTTTCTAGATTTTGAATAAAATGGCAGAAGAAATATCACGATTGTAGTCATGTGGTCAATGTTCCCATTGGATGCATGCCAGAAATTATAGTTGCCATAATTTCTGGACTATAAGCCGCTACTTTTTTCACACACTTTGAACCCTGCGGCTTAAACAATGATGCGGCTAATGTATAGATTTTCACGGTCTAATGAGCTTTATGCCGCCAACACATTTAGCCTCGTCACTTCTGACCAATGAAATTACCTAACAGCTCACAGTGGACCAGTGGAACTGTTTGAATTAAATCAAACGCACTCATTAAACTCTTCAGATCAGTCATTTTGCGCTTCATGCACACATCCTCATCATGGAAAACACACAAAGAAATGCATATGATGCAGCTTTTAAGTTCAAGGCAATCAATATGCCTGTGGAAGAAGGAAATAGAGCTGCTGCATGTAAGCTAGGCATCAATGAATCCATGGTGAGACGTTGGAGAAGGCAGCATGAAGAACTGACTCAATAGCGATCAATGACTTTTCTGGTAGGCTACTGTATTTATTTATTTTTTAATCAGCCATGTTACTGTCGTGTTACAGGCACTGGTCGGAAAAAAAGTATTTATCTGATTAAAAGTTTAAAAAAAATCTTTCTGTGCATATATCTCATGTTACAACGTGGACACCTGCAGCTTATAGATAAGTATTATTATTATTATTATTATTATTATTATTATTATTATTATTATTATTATTATTATTATTATTATTATTATGGTAGTTGAAGGATTGTAAGAAAGTTGAAAGTTTATCAACTCTCAGTGTTTCTGGCTCTGATAAATGGTGTCATTTGGGCAATATTTTCAAAAGTTGACCTGCTTTTCAAACCTGTTAATGGGTTTTGGGGATCAAAGGGTTAAACACATGAAAATCAAAGCAGTGCAGCTAAAAGTTGTGTCTCTTTAGAAAAAACGCGATAAAATCTAAAGTTTTAAGAGATCTGTACATGATGAGGACCAATTACAGGGAGGTAACTGATTCTTTGACAGTCAACAAAGGTGGATGTGGTCATAATAAAAAGGTAAATGCCATAATTTGTTCCTCTAGGCCAAAAAGACCAGAAAAAAATATAAAACCCCAACAGAAAATACTCAAAACGGTACAACTTTTTTTCTCCCCAAAATGTCAATAGCTTTCACAGCACAATAATCATGATTTTTTTTTTTTTTTTTTAAATTAAAAAGCCTCGTGAGAATATTAATTCAGTTTTAAAACCACAGGAACACAGAGTTCTGGCCGGACATTTTCAGAAGGTCAGATGACAGAAGTTTCATTCACTGCTGATGTAGCAACTCATCAGTGTGACTGATTGGAACACCGAGGCAGTAATTTCTATGGGGGAAGATGTTAATGTGGGTGAACACTGATTGGCGAGTCCTTGGACTTTCTTCCGAGGATAATTCCTTTTTAACATGTGCGGCATGTCCTTGTTTCAAAGCGCCTGGACCTTTAAACGCAACACAAGAAGAACGCACAACTTTAAACGTTTAATGCCAAAAATAGCAACTTAAGCCGGTGTTGATGTCACATTACTGGTATTTTTGGTATGCAGGTCACAGCGCTGCCGTCAGGGTCATCAATCAAAACTCTGCCACCAAGAGGTTCATGTTAATGAACCAATTAACACAAAATTTAAAATAGTTTGCCCTTCGGTAGTCGAGCGAGGAGCTGTGGTAGAGAACTACCAATTACTTGCATGCTTTTTAAAATTAATTTTGGGTATGAAATATCAAAAAATAATGAAAAAACCGCAGGAGCACAAGCTGGTATCTTTAAATTGCTTATTTTGTTTGACCCAAAGCCAAAAACCCACAGCTTTTCTGTTAACACTGATACAAAACAAAGGAAAATGGCATCGTTTTACAGTCAAAAAGCCGGAATGAGCAAATATTTGGCGCTAAACTTAATTAAATGGATGGCATTTTAACATTAAACATTTCCGCTATGTTCTGCTGTTAAATAAGATGAAGATCAACCAATTTCCTTGCTTTGAATGCAAATTCCAAATCTGTCATGTGACATAAATTAGAAATGGTCATCATGGGACTACAGCTCATATAGCTAAAGCCAGAATACCACAACATTCCTCTCCTGCACCAAGACATGCCTTAAAGTCCTGCCCTCCAATAGGCCTCCAACTTTTGTAGGATCTTTAGGTCTAATCCAGCTACTTTAACAAGAGTTGTGCTTTACAATAAAATGCAACCAATAGAGAGTCTGCTACAATATGCATCAATGCACTCTGTATGGAAATAAACAAAAAAAAAATGTTGACCAGCTGATTGAAAAGTTATGATCTGACAAAAGAAGAGTTTTGGAGCTTGGAATCTGTATAATTTTGCTCATCTTGTTTTTTCTAAACTTATTTTCTTTATCAAAGTGTAGATTTTATGAGCGTAGCCCATGACATCACTCACCAGAGGGACCGATACTGTTACATAACAGCCAGACATTGCTGTGAGCGCCCCACAACACTTCTCCAAATGGTCTCTCTCTGAGGATGCATAAGCCAGCTTACTTATTCCAATCTCAGAAGTTAACTGTTCAGTCACATACTAACCTCAAATCGGCCACCAAGTTACCACTAAAATCCCACCCCTGAGGTAAACTCAAGTTAAACTGAAATAAAGATGAGTTTTTGCTGATAAACCAAGATCTAAAGGTTTGTTTTATTTGGAATTGTGTAAATATTTGACAAAACTGCAGCAACCAAAAGCAAGAAAACCTCAGAGGTTGGGTGCTGAAGGAACAGGACTGTACTGCAGTGAGTTATCCATGTGGTCAGTTACATCAACATGACTGTAACTAACTGCCATTGGGAGTAACTTGGGGTTCAGCGTCTTGTCCAAGAACACTTCAGCATGCGGAGGGGCCGAGGATCGAACTGCCAATCTTGCGATCAGTGGAAAACCAGCTTCACCGACGTTAGTGGTGCATAACGAACATTACGAGGGCCAATAGAAAGTGTGTATTCTACCAACGCCTGCTCTCCAATGTCACTCAACTGCTGCCATGGTAACCCACCAAAACGTTTTGTAAAAAAGTTCCAAAAAGCTACACTGATTTCTACAAATCACAAATAGGACCAAACGCTGTCTCAAACTCTTTGGAAACTCGAGTAAATGTGCACATTCAGTGTGCTGCGGTGCTGCGTCCAGAAGAACACGTGTCACATTTCTCAGCAATGTATTCTTACAGAGTCTCACATGGTAAAAGGTCTCACACTGTGCAGTCAGGAAGCTGGCAGCCAAACACAGGTCGTCACCGCCAATAAAAACACACTGACAGCACCAAAACAGAGAATGCAAATGAGGCAGCGGACTCCCAAAGAGGAAAGTGATGTCATTGGGTAATAACAGTGCTGCAAAGAAAAGACTGGCAGGCGATTAAAGTTTTCAGGAGTATCAGCTGCTTTAATCTATTCCAGCTTGCCAGTCTGAAAAACACAGATTACATAAGAGCAGACCTCCGTGTATTCCTGGGCCTCTAAGTATGGGTGCAGTCCTTGTGGTGGAGTTTGGCTCACTGTACGTTTGCCTGGAAATCACACACGTCTCTAAGTTACTCTCTAACATACACAACGTTTACTGCTAAAACAGCTCCAGTGAGGAGGACAAGGCCTCAGTGTATCAAACAAGCTGAGAGCTGATGTAACTGTGGATGAAAATAAAAATTCCTTTCCTTACTCGAGGAATAGAAAATATCTTTGGATCTGACTCCACTGTGACTCCATCAGTATGACATTCGTATCATGCAGCAAACACGTGGACTTTATCCAGGGGTCCAACAATTGCAAACTCTCTCAAATGACTATCAGCTGCTACGTTTCATGTTTCCGAACCTTGTGATTTTTAGATTATTTTCAGAAAATATGTGAAGCTTTAGAGTCAATTATGCAATCTGAAGAATCGAATAATTAAGTTTAAGTATTGCATTAAGTAAAACTTTTCAGGATGATGCTGCTTTTTCCATTGTTTTCTGATATGTAATAGACTACATGTCAATTCAGATTAGCCAAAAAAGAAAACAATCTTCAGTTTGTTCCTCTCGTTGGTTTGCATTGGTGCTGGTGAGTCACGGAGCATCAGCCTCCATTTGTTTCATAAGATTATTAACAAGCAGCAACGTCTCAGAAACCCAGATGGTCATTTAACAACCTTTTCCATGGATAAAACCAGAGACGTTACAAGGGAAAGACAAACCACTTGAAGAATCCTGAACAGAGATCTATGGGAAAATTACGTAACACCAAAGACAGCGGTTTTGTATGACACATATCCCGCCTCTCCACCCAAAAAACCAATCGTCTGCAACCAGGAAACATACAAGCCAAACATGCTGTCAGATGAGCCGCACCTTGATGGGAAAGTGGACAAAAGCAGCAGCAAAAAGCTGCAAAAAAGTCCAGCAGCCTTCGATCTGGACTAGAGATGCAGCAAGTCACCGATTAGTTGTCAACTATAGCAATAATCTGCAATTTGAGTAATTTTTTTAAAGATTAAAAGTCAGGCAAACTAGCAAGACACTTGAGGACATATTTTCACCAGCTTTTTTTGCTATTTTATAGGTGAAACAACTAATCAGACCCACATATCAGTTTGTATCCGGCCACTGATAGTTTTGATTATTGCCTATTAAAATCCTACACTTTCTATTATCTCTGTTCCTGGTTTTACCTGCATTCCACTATTTTACCTTGTTATACTGCTTGCTTAGGATTTTATTTGTAAGTAGTTGTCACTATCTAATTTGACATTCGTTTTATTGTAAAGCATCTGTAACTTTTGAAAGTTGCTGTACAAATAAAGTTATTATTCTCATGTAAATCAGCCTCATAATCATTTGTATGTAAACCAGTTGAGCAGACTGGTCCCTCTCAAACTGCAATAAATAGGAAATGTTTACAAGACGTTAAGGCTGCCGGTGCTGATTTTAAAAATCCTCACACCTCAATTAAAAGAAGATTTTGTGTTGTAAAACCTTCAAGACATAAATCGCCCCAACGCTAATGTACAACAGACTAGACTCATTTATAATCCGTAACCTGAAGGTATTCAGTCTCTGACTACTGAACATGAACCACACAATGTGTTCTGTTTATAGAATGAAGCTACAAAATCAGACAAATAAATTAAAATCCCTCCAATTTAACTAAACAAGTTAGTAGAAGTTCCTATCTACACAAATCAGGATGTAGATGGGTGAGAGAACTGCAACTTCCTTCATCTCATGAGATTACTCTTGCCTATGTTTGCATGACATCAGACTTAATTGGGATCAATCCATCCATCTATTTTCTTCTTTTTATCCAGGTCGGGTTGTGATGGATGCAGACTAAGCAGGACATTCTTGTTACCCAGCAACACTTTCCAGTTCCTCCTGGTGAGTGCTGAGGTGTTCCCAGGCTGGATGAGATATGTAATCCAACAAATTCTAGGTCTACCTTGAAGTCTCCTTCCAGTTGGACATAGTGGGAAAAAATTCCAAGGAAGGTATCCTACAATCATCCATATCAGATTCCTGAACCACCTCAGCTGACTCTTTTTGACATGAAAGAGCAACAATCCTGCTCTGAGATCCCAAGGCACTTCCAGGCCAGATGAGATATGCAATTCAGCGAGTTCTGGGTCTAACCCTTGGTGTCCTTAATATCCAGAAAATCTCCAAAGGAAGAAGTCCCAGAGGCATCCATATCAGATTCCCAAACCCCCTTGACTGCCTCATATTGGCATGAAGAAGCAGCAATTCTACTCTGAGCTCCTGAATGTCTGAGCTCCTCACCCTGTCTCCTCATCAAAACCTCATTACCACAGAAGACGGTAGAAAGATTTACTGGTAAATCACCTTGATGGTCCGGTACAACGCATTACCGAAGACACTGCAACAATCCATCTGTCCCATCTCAGGCTCCATTTTCCCATTACTCGTGGACAAGATGTCAAGATACTTGCAGCAGAACACCCCCAACCAAGAGGGACAAATTTATGGCCTCAGACCTGAAGATGTCAAGCCAAACCCTACCACTTAACATATAGCTGCAAGTTGGAATCAAGTTTGGTAGAAATCTATCCAGCCAGGTGATCAAACCTGCTGGCCTGGCTCATCTCAAACAAGTCTGCTGCTTCAAACAATCTAGAAATAAAACTGAAATTTTCCTGGCTTACTGTGTCCATAATGTGGATTATTGTTTAAGGGCTCTGGCAGGATTAGTCACAGAAATTGGTCACATCAGGCCCTCTTGATTGAGCTGGAAATGAAGCTGGTTTTGTAACTGTACTGCAACTGTGTGCATGAGTTGTAGGAGTACAACCATCTTGCTTGAGAAAAATACGTTAAAACCTGTTTTGGGGCAAATCACCAAAGTTTTTCAGCAGTTTTTATCACAATTGACAAGTAGACATGCAGTTTTTATGTCCCTAAAACCACTGAAATTGCAGATATGGCTGTTTTTCCATTCATTTAGATAAGAGTCTGAGTATCTGATGTCCAGGGGTGTTTCCAGCATGGCTGCTGAGTTGGAAGACTTGCCTATAAGGACTATGATGAAACCTATTGAAGAATAACTAAGATTACAATATAAAAGTTTCTGGAGTTGCAAAAATCTAGACATGCAACTTGGGGCACAAGTTAATTATCTTCTTTCAACATGTAGAGGATTCATTTTTTCCATCTAAATGATTAAAAGAGTGTTTAAGGATTCCTTAAACACCTCAAGAACAGATGTAACTGCTGTGAAATGACCTTGTGAGGTTTCCAAACATCCAAACTTACATCTTTAGGACTAATGGGATGCTTATAGCTTTGGAGCTCAGATCTTGTGCTAATACATGAGAGGCCCTGACTGGAAAAGGTAAAAAGTTGCACTCTATTTGAGTTATTATTAAGTGTATTGAGAAAATTCTTTAACAGATGATCAATGCAAGACAGCTTTACTGCTATAGAACATTTTGCATTCATCCTGGAGAAACAGTTTCAACCAGACTCCTGTACACTGCATAGCTGGAAAAATTAGGTTTATTTGCATCATTTCAGTTGTAGACTTTAATCTGGCAAATGTTTTGGTACAAAGGGAAGCCATGGTGAAAATCAAGTGGCTTATATCGATTTATGATGGCTATTTGAAGGTACAACTGAAACAAATAAATGTTTTTTGCAAATCAGACAACTTTTCCAAAAGCTCCTCCATCTCCTGGCTCATAAATGTGTGTACCAAGAGCTCCTTTGTCTTTGTGCCGACTCCACCCAGTGAGCATGATTTTTGTGATTTGCAGGTGAACTCGCACTAGGGTGAAATAAAATGGGACTAAACCTCAGTGCACGTGCAGCAGAAATACAACCACCAACATGCAGTTCAAGCGGCACCTATTTGGAAGCAACAGATGGAGAAATAAAAACCAAACTTAGCCCAGTTCTATCCTTACCGTCTTCATGTCAGCAAACACCTGTAATCCGCGATGCTGGGCACCGATCACACCTCAAACACCTCCTCCACACACACAGATTTGGTGTTTTACTGTACAGCAGGACTTGAACATGCAGCGTCAGGTCAGCACACTTCCCCTGCAGCCTATCTGTCGCCCTGCCCACCCACCCACAACGTCCACACAATGAACCCACACTAATCCCATCTTTTGTGGTCCTCCCATGTCTCAGTGTGGCTGCACCTCATGCCTCTGCTCCACCATCTTAAACTGCATTCATCCACAAACAAGGGAAATGAGAACTAAAATGCTGCACAATAAAAACAACCTCCATGCATCAAACAGCCTTGAAACTCAGGAGCATGACTTGAAGCCTTTTGTTGTCTTCTATCCTGATCATACTGGCTACACTGTGACAGCAGACATAAAGCAAAGCATGGAGCAGCAGCAGCTTCAACACACAACATAAAGAAGGCATCTGATCACCTGCAGCAACAATAGACTGAGAGAACACGTGCTTTTTAAACACCTCCAGCTCCAAACTCTGCAGCATTAAAAGCAGGAGTTGGACGCACAGCAGCGAAGCCAGACAGAAAATAACACTTGTCCTGACAACAATAGTTTCCCAGACATTTAAACCGATGCAAACTCCTCATCAGCGTCCACAGCTACGATTAAATGGAAGTTTTCATGAGGCACACGGGGAGATAAAGAGGTTTACTTTGCTGTTTTAGTCTCATCAGGGCTGCTTGTGCAGATAAATAAAGGTTTAGTTTGACAAAATGACGAATGCAGCACACAAAGAGGTCTTACCGGGCTGCTTCTGCCGCCGCTTCGCGCTGTTTATATTCCGTTTTTCCTCGTGATCGTCTCTCAGACACAAATCTCGACCTCACTTCCATGTGCTCGCGACCAGGACCACGCGCTCAGGGGAGCGCTCGGGATACGGCGCGTGACGTCACGGCCAAAATGGAAAACTCGATACGGAATCAATAATAACCCAGATTTATCAATCACATCCCCATATAAGACAGAATCTATATTATAGAGATTTCACTCTGTTTAAATCAACTAGGAAGTTTGTTTGCTATTGTTTATTTTTTTCATCATTGTTTAGAATTTTATTTACAAATTAACCCCTTTCCTGTTTGTTATTCCAATATAGAAAATGGTCATTTCTGCTTAAAAATGCATTTAGACTGCGATAAAACCAACTTTGCAGAAGCTGTTTTCATGCATTACATGGAATCTACTAAAAAAACTACTTCACCTGCCATTTTTCTGAACATTTATTTCCTAGTTTTCAACCTTTCACTGCACAATTCTACCAAAAAGAGCCAAAATCATGCTCAACCAACTTCACTCACCATTTTTCTTCACGCTTGCAACTATTTTTATTTTAGTTTCCAACCTTTCACTGCACAATTCTACCAAAAAAGAGCCAAAATCATGATCAGCCAACTTCGCTCACTGTTTTTTCTCAAGCCTGCAACTATTTTTATTCTAGTTTCCAACCTTTCACTGCAGTTCTACTAAAAAAATAGCCAAAATCACATTCAACTAACTTCAATCACCATTTTTCCTTTAAGCATACAACTAATTTTCCTCTAGTTTTCACCCTTTCACTGCACAAGTCTCCCAAAACAGTGAGAAATGACATAAATCGGATTTAAGTGTGTAAAATTGAGCCTATAGAGCATCTCAGGTGGCACATTTCCCCTTTTATGGCCATGAAATAAGTGAATTTTCTTCATTTTAGTGCCGTTTATGTGAGAAAATCTTCTCTCTTGAGGTTTAAATGCACTACAGTGGGAGTTTAAATGCTTTTTAATGTGTAGATTAGCTTACCCTTTCCTTCATGAGTTCATATGCTATAAGCTGCGTGTTCAAGTGTAATATTTAAACCATCGCTGTTAACTTTCAGTGCCTCTTCTGTGCATCATTACACCTGAAAATGGCTTTTTGTCACAGTCAGTTATCCCAGCAATGCATCATTTATGTGGCTGCACCCACTCTGCGTCATTTACCCCCCCAACCCCATGTGAATGTGTGTTCATACTGTGATGGAGTGTTTTCATTCCAAGAACAACGGACACAACTTCAAGAAGAAACATTTTTTTTTATATTTCAAAAAGAATCTAGGAACATAATGGAAAAAACAAACACTGGGTCTGAACATCCAGACAATTGAGATCCAAAAATACATTTTCTTAGGAAATATTAATTATATACAAAACATAAAAATTTATATTTTAGTGTGGGCCCACAACAGGATAGCCCCATTTTTAACATTTTATTAATAAAAATAAACTTTTAAATATTTAATCCAACCATAACTTCAGTTGAGGCAGTTTCAACATGGAAATCAAGCAAGATTCCAAACAACTTAATCCATTTTTTGCATTTACATGCAACAACAACTGTACACCCTAAAGTCTTGAACTTGCATAAAAAAAACAACAAAAAAGGCCAAAAACAAAGTCTATGATTCAAACTTTAAGCGCGAGAGCTCTGCAGCTGTGCGAGTCTCTGCTTTAAAAGTTCACTTTTCCTCCTCAGCTGCTCTTTGAGTGAGAGGAGTCTCTGTTCGTCCGTCTGCATGCTGTAAATGCACTCCGTGGCCTTCTTCAGGATCACCACTTTGGCCGCCTTCTCGTTGTTGGCCACCTCTGGGATCTCGTCCCTCAGGGCGAAGAAGCTCAGCTTGAGCTCGTTCCTCCTCTGGCGCTCCAGAACATTATGAGTCCTTCTCTTGTCATAGTCCTCCGTGTCCGACGTCCGGGGGCTCGAACACTTGCGGTTGCTGCTGATCTGCTTGAGGACCCTGCTGTGGCCGCCGCTGCCTCCTCCTGCCGTCGCCGCTCCACCGCTGCTCTCCAGCTTCAGCCTCTTGACAGCCGGCTGCTCGTGCCTCATGGATGGATGGGCGGCGTAGTTGTGCTGGTGGGTGGAGACGTGGCACCTTTTCAGCACCAGCGGGCTGGGATGCCTGTTCTCCGGCGGGCTGGGGTCGCACCGCTTCACCGCCTGCCTCTTCTCCACCGTCACCACGTCGATCTCCTCCTCGTCCTCCTCCTCCTGGTCCTCCTCGTCATCGTCTCCATCCTCGTCTTCTGCAAGGAAAACAAGCAAAAAACAACAGGCATCAGTGACACAGTTGGAGAAGGGGAGGAGGGGGCTTGAATCTCTGCAGCCCTTCCCTCTGGCTAGTCTCAGTCTGCAGCATGACATGGGTGGAAGTGGCAGCAAGTCTCTGCCTCCTGACTGCAAATCACATCCAGCACAGCCTCATTCTGCTCAGAGTAGTGGAGTGAAATGCTGCAGGATGGAGCTGTGTGTGTTGCACTGAGTGGAGGGAGATTCCTCCTTGCTCAGGTCACTGAGGGGTGTGTCTGCATGTCTTACCTGAGTCACTACAACTGCTGCTGCTGCTGCCGCTGTTGGGCGGCGTGTCCAGCCTCAGATCCTTACTAGGCGGCGACCCTGAGCTCTGCTTGGGCGTCTCGGCGATGGGGTAAGGGAAAACCACAGACGGATCGATGCACTCCGACGCGGACGTGTTGAGGTCTTGCAGGTAGCTGCTGTTCAGTCTCCACGGAGCTGCGGCGGCGGCGGCACCGGCGGGGTCCGAGCCGTCACCGGCCGCCGGCTCCTTCCTCGCCGCGTTGAGGGAGGCGAGCCGCTCGGACACCACCTTCTCCAGCTTGGCGGCGGCGGAGAAGCTGCTCCACATGCAGTCCTGGATGATGATGGACTTGAGGAAGGTCTGCGAGTAGTCGGCGTCGCAGATGATGCTCTGGTTGACCACGTCGTCGCCCAGGAACTCGGTCACCATCTCCAGCTGATCGGCGGTGGAGGGGAAGAGGCTGGACAGGGACGGCCGGCGGCTCGGGGAGAGGGGAGGGGTCGGCAGCAGTTCAAATTTCTTCCAGATGTCTTCGCTCGGTGCCGGAGGCTGAAGCTGCTGCGGGTAGAAATCCTCCTCCTCATTATCGTAGTAGAAATACGGCTGCAGAGAGTCGTACTCGTAGTCGTAGTTTTTACTCGGCAAACTTGAATTCAGCGGCATGACGTCTGCGCTGGTTCTCTCCTTATGGTGAAGCTGGTTGAAGGAAAAACAAGGAGTTTAGTTTGTTTGGAGAAAAAAAAAAGAAAGAAAAAAAGGTGCGGAGCTTCAAAGCTGAGCAGATGTAAGCAACATCACACGCTTCTCTCCAAAACAGTGCTGCACGCCGTGCATGCATGCACCACTGCAGCTGCAGCAGGTGCTCAACTACGAAACGCCACCTTCTGTCAAACTAAGTCCGTTTTAAAAAAAAAAAAAACCTAAACTGCAGCGGGAACCTGCACCAACCGGCTCCGATGCTTCTTACCTGCTAGATTTTTAAACTGCGGGCGAAACGAGACGGGGCGCAAACGACCCGAGGTGCGCAAAAAAGGGGGCAGGAAAGTTATTCCAGTGCGGCAGTGACATTAAATCCTTTCCAGAGAGGCGTTGCAGAGGCTTTGAAGCGTGCATGCAGGACAGAGAGGCTGCAGCAGCGACCCGGCGAGGACGACGCTCCGTCTGTCATGAGCAGCGTGAGAATCACAGCTGAGCGCTCCGCCGGCCGCAATAAAAGCGGCCGCATCACTCCTCCCCTCTGCGCCACCTCCGCTGTGTCTCTCCGCGGTTTTTTCCCGCGAAACACACGCCGGCATTGAGAATGTACATCACTCCAAATTGACCCCCCGCTTTTACCACCGGGGCCACTTTTTACGCCGCGTAAAGGTCGATCCGCGCTCGCATCCAGCGGGATTTTCGGCCACTTTTACGCGCAAATGCACACATTTGCACCGGATCTACTTCGTGGGAGGGGTTATAGTAGAGTAGCGCTCCCATTGACTGCATGCAAAAAATACTAATGCGAGTAGTAGTGACACATAATTAGGTTATTTTACTACTACACCGCCCGAAATACACAAACAACACACAAAGCTGTCTCATGCAAGCCGCAGAGTGTCGCAGCGAATATCAACACAACTAACGCACACGTGCAACGCAAAACTGCACTAATTGGGATTTTATTTTTTCATTTGAAAAACGCAGCGTTGCTTTTAAACCGCGAATGGCGCACTGTTTGCGCAGCGGTTTCACAACAGCGCTCACAGGTGCGGCAGCTCACCTCTGCAGCCACTGACAGCTCTGAACTGGCTGGAACAGGTGACTGCAACAAGGGCACGCCAAATATCTGCACTATGTAGGAGTAAGTTTACACACACGAGCAAAAATAAATTTTAAAAAATAGTGGAAAAAGTCCCGCTGACTGTGAAACGCAGCTCGGTGTTTGATGCTGGACAGATTGGCACCAATTAACTGCAGGAAGGAAGCAATTAAAGGGATCAGATGGGTGCCGCAGTTGGATGGAGGTGTCCTCTTCCTGCTGGAGAGGGGAGTGGAGGGATTGGACGGGCTTATAGCGCCCTCTGCTGGGCACAGAGCTGCAGGGCTGGACGGCAGCCAGCTGGGTTGCGGGTCACAGCACAGAGGTGAACACAAAGTCCACGAATCACGCATGAACTGAGTTAGTATTTACAGAAAGTCGATCAGGGAGAAGAGGGTTGGTTGAGGGTGGAAAGACTGTAAAAGTGACAATTCAGTGGGTTTTTGTGGACTAAAGTCCTGCACTTCTGTGGAAACACAACCTTGGCTGGAAGTAGAAAGAACTCAAAACACCTATTGTGCAATATCACAAGGCTATGATGCTATGAATCATAAAAAAGACAACAAAAAAAAGTTGGATTTCTTCAAATATTTCTTATACAAATTTGAAAAAAAAAGCTGGAATCATCACATGTAACATTTTTTACCATTAGGTCTTAGCAATACCAGAAAAAAGGCTCTAATATGTGTATATGTGTGTTATTTTTTTTCTGTGAATGCCTCTATCTTGATCAGGATACACATTTTTATTTTAAGAATTAAATAACACGATTTCTTTGCAATTTAAGGAACTGCAATGTAAAACCAGAGCTGGCTGATGGAGGAGAGCAGACAAAGGAGGGAGGAAAAAGTAGAGATAATCATCTTGAATTTCCTTTTGTTATCAGAAAGTGGAAAAGAAAATCCCCAAACTGAAATTGCAGCCTCTCCTACTTCCTCCCTCTTCATTGCTCCAGCTTTCTCTCACTCCTCTCCTCTCGTCCTCGTGGGATGCTGGTTGGAGAATAACGATCACAACCGGCAGATTTACGAGTTACAGTCGGAGTGTTTCCCAGCTCCGGATGTTTCTGTGTTTCTGGGGGGAACAGAGGGAAGCTTTGGGCTCTGATAAGTGCAGACTAAAGGTGCTCAGGAGAGGTTTGATTGTATTTTTGTCTCCCCTCGGTTAAACTCTGATCGACAGTCTGTGCACAGTAACCTGCAGAGGGTCTGTCTGGGTGAGGAGAGAAGAGATTTCAATCATAGACAACGATAAATACAGCAAAACTCAACACAGCCTCTAGAGAGGTCAAAGGCTGCTGTTAGAGTGGATTTACTTCAGCCTGTTTTGCACGATATTCCAATAATTTCTGCCATATTTCTGAACAACAGTTGATTATAAGTGATTCCTGTTGAAAAACCAGTCACACAATGCACCAAAAATTGCACACAATTCAGTGCACGTGAGGTTTATTTATACCGTCACAACACATTTTATAATCAAACTGTATTTATATGAGGCAAAAAATATGAAATTTGCAAGAAATACAGGAAAAAGTAGCATTTAAACCCAAATCATAGAATAAAAATGAAATAAACTGAGCAATTAAAAATAAAGAGAAAAGGGTGAAAGTGAAAAACTAACCAGATATGCTATTTTGCTGTTTCTGCTACCACTTTATTCCAACATGTAAAAGAAATACAACACATCACAGTCCCTATGAGGATGAAACTATCAATGCAGCTAATGTTTTTGTCATTGTTTTCATTATTTTTTCACTTGGTCTGTCTTTCATTTAGTTTAAAAAAGTGTCAGAAAAATGCACCACCATTATCCAGACGTGAGTGAAACTGAGAGAAATGCAGCAAAATCTCACATTGTAAAAAGCAGTAATGTCAAATTTGGACATTTCAGCTCAAAGAACTGCAATATTTCTGAACAGCAATTGATTGTGGGTCTTTCCTATGGCCTGTCAATGGTCATGAGTTGAAAAAAGGCTCACACAATTCAATGCAAGAGAGGTCAATTTATACAGTTAGAGCACATTACAGGTTGTAAGGTAGAATTGACAAGAAATACAATTAAAAAGGTGCATTAATACCACATTATTTTGAATATTTTATCAGTTTGGCAGCCTAAAAAATGTCAGATAAGAATAAAAATCACAGCACTGTTATCCAGAGGTGAGTGAAATGAAGAGAAATGCAGCAAAGGGATTAAAAAAATAAATAAATAAAATACAAAACCATTTTCCAGGAGCCAAAAGAGGTGAGTGAAATGGAGAGAAATGCGGCAAATTCTCACATTTGAGAAGCAATAATGTCAAATGTTGGCAATTTAGCTCAAAAACTGTCATCAGAATTGTTGTTCTACAAGTTAAAAGTGCATCAGAATCATATAAGCTGTCTGAAATCACTCCCTGTTTACTTCTTAATTCCCTACATTTACTATCTATACTATATCTGAGGGTAAAAATATGTGCAAAAGTTATGCAGATGTCCTCTTTATTAGGTACAGTCTAATACAATCCAATACCACATCTGACACGTTCTTTAAAACTTGTAAAACATGTTGTGGTTCGTGTTGTGCTGGAATAAATACCGAATGTGTTTCTGATGAAAACTCAGCATCATTATGTTGTGAAAGTAATTACTGTTGAGCTCTTGTGTTGGGCTGCATTAGATCTTACTGCGTGGAATAAAGTAGCCACTGACTGTTTAGTTCCCTCACAATGGAACAATGGAAGCATCTGCAGCATGTACACAACTGGATTTGCAATGTTTCGCCTTTTATACCACAAAAACTTGTCACGATGCACGATTTTCTGAAATTTCCACTCAGTAATGTACAATTTCCTTTTGATTGCAGAGAAAAGTTAATGAGAAAACTGCACAAAAATTGCATTTAAACAGCAAGAAAGCTCATCTTAATCTCGCAAGTTGCAAAACTTTATAGCAGAAAAGGACATTTTAATGATATTTAGAGTAGTCTTGAGTTCTCCATCTACAAATCTGACTGTATTTTGTGCATCCAATACAGATGTAGCTGTTTTAACTTTGTGTTAATGTGCACAAGTCCTTAAAACCATAACTATACACTTAAACATACAGCAAACTGTTGAATTAGTCACATCGACACACTTTGGGCACCAACTGCTCTCCTTCCTTTTTGACTCAGATGCAGATTTTCTGAACTTCCCCAATTTCTGACCACAAATCCAACGCTCTGCGTTCATAAATATAAATATGCAGCAAACTCAGCAGATTCTGGTGAACAAAAGAGGAGGTCGGGATGACATAACCTCCTCTGTGTGTTATACTTTGAAGCTTTAGTGTCGTTTACTTAAGTTCCTAAATACTTACTGAGTTTGGTCTTTTCATTTCTTTCCACTATATTTTAGGGGAAAATATCATACTTTACATTCCTCTATAACAAGAAAATGTATGAAGTGCCTTTAAAATCTGATCTTTTGTTATAAACTAGACTAAATTTCTATGAAAATACAACCAAATCCCAACGGCAGTGTAAGTTTTTGTCCCAGAATACAGCTAAAAACTATAAAATCGGGTGCTTTTTGGAGCCAAAAACAACAATAACAGAGGTAACTACTGTAAAAAAATAAAAAACAACAACAAAACAACAATGGTGTGAAATCAACAGTTAACGAAGCACTGTTTAGAAAGAGAACTTGATTTTAAATACACTCATAACTATACATTGATGCTCTGAAACAGGCCGTTTTTATTTATTTATTTTTAAGTTAAATAATTTTTCCATGGTTCCTGTAATAAAATGCCTTTAAATAAATGTTCCCAGTCCATAAAAATGCAACTTGCCTCATTGTATATTCTTTGTTGTTTTAAGTGTTTTAATGGTAAATACATTTTCAAATGTCTTGAACTGGTAGATCTCAATTCTAGGTCATAAAGATATATTGTTATTTATAGTATATTTCTTTAATTCACAGTTTTTTTACATTTTAAAAGAAGAAAATCTTATTATTTACAGGCAACTACAGTTACAGTTAATGCTGATTGCAGTGACAACACTATAAATACAGCTTATTATTGGAAAATCTAGTTACAGTAATAAAGAGTAAACCTCACATTCTACTATAGAGCTCTGTAATCAGTTATAGAGTAATGAGTTGTTCTGTTCTGTAAAATAAAGCAATACATTCTACAGTGAATAATATTTTAAAAATATCAAATTTTGCCTTAAGATCTGTTAAAGTGTACTAAAAGTCAATATAAGTACTAAAAGTCAATATAAGTGCAAACAGAAAAAAAATAGGAATTACTGCGAGAAAAAAGATGATATTTATGAGTATTTATGAGTCTCTAACTGTGCATTTGTTGCATTTCCTTTTGCTTTTTTCAATAATTCAAATTAATTTTTATTAATTTAGGGATTTGGATGACTGGTGAACATAACAGGCTCCATAAAACGGTCACTTTGTGGGCTAGAAAGTTCACACACAACTTTTTCAGCGGTTGCACCGTTGCGACCAAGTTTCTCATTCAGACACCACAATTTACCAACGTTCCCTAAACGCCCCACATTTCAGGCTGTTAGGTGGCTGACAGGTGTGTGACCAGAAATTACTTTGAAAAGAGTTAAACTAGGGCACTGTAATGTCAGATTTGTCCCAGATTAGACGGATTGATTATTTTTTTCATTTCTACATGCGGTTTTTCTGTGAGCAATTCAGCAATTCATGAGAAAACTACATTTTAATATCGCAGCACACGAAGTTAAAGAAGTATTTCCCACCACTGTGGGTAACGCAGTAGCTGCCCTGTTCACAACTCACTATTTTATGACCCAAATAAACCATTGATTAATCAAGAAAATTTAATCTGTACTGAAAATCTATATGAAACCAGCTGCTAAACATGATTTAATAAAGGAAATATGTTTTTTTTCTTCTTAGGTATAAATTTTACTGACAACACTTACATATTTTTACTTTTCAGTGCAGGACATTTGTTTGTAATGGAGTATTTTTACACTGTGTTATTAGTAGCTGTACTTTAATATAGATGTGTAGGTGGTTTTGACTGTGGGGAAGTTGATGCTGTTTGATCAGTGTTTGTCCACACAACAGATCAGCATTGATAAGAGGGAAACTGATCAGCACACTGGAAGTTTCTCCTTCTTATACGATTCAACCTGATCACTTGGAACGAGGCTGAAAATCAATAAGCGTTCAGCTCAGTGGGTGAGAGGAAGCTGCCAGCCGAGCAGTGAGACGGAGTCAAAGCCCAGCAGATTTGTCCTACTGCTCAGGAGCTAATTGTGTCATTAATTATTCACAGCGACAAACGACAGTTTATTGACCCGAAGCAGCTGAACTGCACCGAGCTCCTGGTAACAGAAGGATGCTTTATTCTGCAGCTCTGATTTAGGTAGTGTGTTGCACAGAGTAAATACAAAGAGTTTCATCAATTTTACTACATTTTCTAAAGCTGTAGGTCAACTTTTAAGAATTACAGACAGAGGGACAAAGTTGGACAAAGTTCATCTCTGGCATCAACCACAGACTTTTGCATGGTTGAAAAAAAATGACAGTAAAGTTTCATTCCACCTCGATTCAACAAATTTTTTAAAAAGTTCACATCTGACCATCTGCAGATTGACAGAGATTATTACGATAATAATAATAATAATAATAATAATAATAATAATAATAATAATAATAATAATAATAATAATAGCTTAATTATTGTTGTTAATTTATTATTATTTGATTTATTTTATCCTATTTTTTGTGGTGAATATTAACTGAGTTGACCATGTTTAAGTTGGGATCATAGGTAACATTAGTTTTTGAGTTAAAAATTCTCAAAGAGGGGGTGGTGTCATGTCCATCAATGCAAATGTAACTGCAATAATCTTTTTTTTCTTGTAAAATATGCCTCTGACCGGCACCATACTCTACACTTTTAAAGCTCCTATAGGTGCCAATCATAGGAGAAAAAAAAGACAGCCTCTTATTGTGAAAAATAAAGGCTTTTATGGTTGACAGAAATTTTGACAATTTGTCCAAATTTGCGCCATAACATCACTGGTGTGTGTCATTCTATTAAAGCAGGGTTGTAGCATTGAAGACTACATGTACATATTAGTGAACATAAACTTTGGGCTGAGGTCTTCTGCAGCTTTGATGCCCCCTAATGGCCAGACTGAGTAGAGGTGTATTTTACAGTAAGTCTCCACTTTGTACAGTTTCCTCTTACCTGCCATGGCAGGACCATTAGAACCTTAAAAACAAAAGAATAATGTCTAAGAAATGCATTTTTATATATTCAAATATGTACCATATTACATAAGAGACACTGAATTCCATTGCTCAGTAAACATATTTTCATAAATAGATAGATAGATGGCAGTGGAATAAATATTCAGATCTTAGTAAAAGCATAAAAAATAAACAAGTAAAAGTATCAATACAGTCATGTATAAACCTTCAATTACAAGTAAAAGTCCTGCATGAGAAATCTTACCTAAATGTAAGTAAAATATTAAAGGGTCATTCCTTGAACCTGATCCTTGAAAATATCTGAAAAGCTGATTTAAATAAAAAAAAAAAAAAAAACCTACAGTAAGTTTAGTATGCTTAATAAAACCGCACAAAATCTTACCTCCATACTATGAATATTACACATAGGTGTGGGTTGTAATTTCCTGCTTTTTAGTTTACTTTTGGCATTTCTGAGCCCTCATAATTTTACACACAAAGGAGATAAACACATGCAATTTTCAGGGCTGCATGCCACATTTCAATTCTATTTAAAACTGCAGCTAAATCAGTTTTACATCCACTCCAAGTGTCACGATCTGCAGATGAAAAACCAGTCACTGCCTCCCATGTGACCCCCTCAGAATCAGCTGACTTCATACTGATATACACATATTCTCAGATTATTTTGACAGAAGAAACAATGGCAATAAAGAAACCTTTCATATGCTTTAACCTGTTTTGACCAACCACCTATCCGACATGGTGATATGAGACTGGAAAATCTGCCCAAAATGCACTTTTCAAAGTTTTCTTTACACATCCAGGGAACTGGTGTTTCTATGACTCTTTATTATAGTTGATAAACTGGTGCAGTTTTGCTATAAACTATGATTTAGCCCATGATAATGTTGATAAGATGATATGATCTAAGCTGCATATAGAAAAACCAAAACATGCTAAACAAAAATGAGACTTTGGCTTAAAACTGTGACGCATGGAGTGGAAGTAAAACTGATCTGGTTGCAGCTTTTAACAGAACTCAAAGGTGTTTATTACCCTCAGAAATTTAATCTGTCTTTCTAATGTTTCTATGAAGTTATGAGGACTCAAAAATGATAAAGTGGATAGATAGATAGATAGATAGATAGATAGATAGATAGATAGATAGATAGATAGATAGATAGATAGATAGATAGATAGATAGATAGATAGATAGATAGATAGATAGATAGATAGATAGATAGATAGATAGATAGATAGATAGATAGATAGATAGATAGATAGACAGACAGATATCTGCAGTTTAAGTGAAATGTTTTTCTGTTTTCTCCATTTGAAACAATGCTTTCCATCATTCGTGAGTGCTGTGATTTGATTGCTGTCACTCTTTGGCCTGTTTTATAAACCGTTCTCTCCCACAATCACCTGAAACCACTTTATGCAAATAACACCTCAGTAACATTCATGCAAATTAGTGGATCAGTTTGTTCCGTGTTGAGCTACAGAGTTTTTAAAAGCTTCACATTCTCTAAAGACGTACGAGTCTGAACAATTAAATGCCATCGTCTTGTGCGGAGAAGCAACGTTTCTGCAGTTCCATGAATTTTCAGGGAAAACTGGGTCTGTAAGTATTGTCAAAGTCAGTATTACTAAAAACAGATCACACCTGCAGCATGCAGAGTTCAGTTCAGTCTTTATTAGGCTCCTGTACAAGCAGCAGAGCAGCCCGGCAGATAAACATGCAATAAACCCTGAAAACACCATGTATCTGTGCAATTTTGAGGGAGAATAACATAAAATTAGGCACTCAATAAAAAATATCCATGTGACTTCTGAGTTGTTTGTCGGGGCAATGAACGGAGGTGATCTGAGGGCAGAGCTTGTACTTGTTTTTAATTTATTTGAAGAAGTCACAAGATGAACCTGAAGGGAAAACAAGGAGGAGAGAGAAGGAGAGGTGAAGGTAATCAGCTAAAGTGTCCTTAACTTCCAGTGGGGTCAGCTGAGGTTAGAGATCGTTTACTCATGTCTCAGTCTTTCTTGTCAAACTTCTGCTGGTTCCTGTTTGTGTAGTTCAGTGTGTGACTAATACAATGACACACTTTTCCCTTCAGATGTCTCCTGTACACTCAACATCAGCTGCTTCACTGACGCTCAGAGTCTGGGCTAAATCTGAATGTTTTGGTGAAGCTGGAAAACACCGACAGTGGAAGAAGTTGAGTTTCCACTGCTTGAAATGGACGTTATCATGCATCTAAAAGACGTGTTTTGACCCTGTACATGGGTAGCAGGAAGCAGTTTTTGGAAACGGATGTCCAAGATCCAAGTAAAGTACAGTAAAATACAGTCTGCTACAGTAGAATATGAGGTTTACTGTTTAATATTGTGGCTTTCTAGTAATATACTGTATTTATACGGAGCTGCCAGAAACATTGACTGTTACTGTAGCTTTGTGTCTCTTCTTATCATTTTGTGAAATCTTTCTGTCTTGTTCTTTTGTTTTTCTGTCTTGTTTGTGTTGCTTTATGTTGTTTTGTCTCTCATCTTTGCCATTTTATGTGTTGTTTTGGTCATTTTTTGTCGTTTTATGGCTCATTTGTGTTTTGTGTCATCTTGTCTCATTTCTGTTGCTTTTGTCTGTCTTTTTTTATTTTATGTCTTTGTGTGCATCATTTATATCTCGCTTATCTTCTTTTGTGTCTCATTTATTTTTCTTTTATGTCTATTTGTTTTTGCTTATGTTTTTCTTTTCTGTCATTTTGTGTCTTGCTTGTGCCATTTTGTGTTTCCTTTTGTGTCATTTTATCTAACGTTTTGCCATTTTGTCTCTCGTTTATGTCCTTTTGTTTCTCACTTGTGCTGTTTTGGGTCTCATTTTCTCATATATCTCTGTTTTTAGTTCAGTTCACATCATCGGCTGTTACAGTAACCTGCTGATAACAGTCATTCTTGTTTTTTTTTCCACCTAAAAGAAGCATCAGATCTGACACTTTTCAGCCACATTTTGGGTAAATTAAACAGTAAACTACTGTTACAATTTGGCTGTATTTTTTTTTTTTGACAGTAATTTCTTGGACTTCATGTTTTTCTTGCCATTAAAAATAATTACATATAACTGTGGTTGTGTGTTTGGTGTCATAGAATGAATTTAAGAATCAAATTGGAAAGACATTCTGTGTCATGTTGTTTAAGAAACGAGTGATGAAGCTTCAGGAGAACTTTAATATCCCCACAGGGAAACTGTGATCACAACAGCTGCTCAAATTCAAACTAAAAAAGAAATCATGACATTTTAAGACTTCTATACAAAAAGGAAATAAAAAACTGCTTGGCCACAGCAGTGATCTTTATTTTTGTGAGTATTTAGTCATCAGTCTGGTTGAACAGAGCACTGTGGTGACGTTCAGAGATGTTGTTCATGACGGAGGTGAGTTTGATAACAACCTCCTCTCTGTTTCTACATGTAGATCAGAGGTGTCAAACTCATTTTAGTTCAGGGGCCACATTCAAGCCAATTTGATTTCAAGTGGACCAGACCAGTAAAATCAGAGCATGATAACCTATAAATAAAGACAACTACAAATCTTTCCTTTGTTTTAGTGCAAAAGGTACATTCTGAAAATTTTCACATATGAGGAATTATCTTTTTACAAAACATTATGAACAACCTGATTTTTTTTTTTAAAGAAAAAAATAAATTTAGTTTCAACAATATTATGCCTCAGTTTATCATTTACACATTACGACTTCCAGATCACAGAGTGTCTACACATGAACACAACATTTAGTCACAGGCATCTGGAACTGAATGATGTAATATCTTATTGTATGATCAAAATGACAAAAATCAGACAAAAAAAAGACAAAAAAGAACAAAAACAAGACAAAATATTACAAGAACGACAAAAATGATACACAAAGCAGTGACAAAAACAAAACACAAAATGACAAAAATAAGACAAAAAACACAAGGGAGACAAAAACACAAAACGACAAAAAGGAGAAGCAAAATGACAAAAACATGAGTCAAACGACAAAAGTCAAACAAAAAAAACGAGACAAAATATTACAAAAATAAAACGCGAAATAACAAAAGAACAATGAGCAATCTAGTATTTTACTTTATGGTCAAAACAATGTGTCATGGTGAGGAAATTATTTTAAACTTATAATTTTACAAACGAACAATTTGCAGTTAATGTCTTCTGTGTAATTTTCACTCTTTAGAAAGTCATCTGGCGGGCTGGTTTTGGCCCGCGGGCCTCATGTTTGACACCCCTGATGGAGACTGTGCACCTCCACCCTCAGCACTGAGCTTGTCCTCTGAATCACAAGACGATGAGTTCTAATTAATCTATTTAACCTTTACATGACCAGGAAGTCACTCGAGACTGAAATCTCTTTTTCGGGGGACACCTGGCCAAGAAGGCGCTCGATTACAAAGTTAAAAACGATGATAAAATCAAGCATGGCAGCAGCAGACAGAGTCCAAAAGTAAAGCTCATTAAATCAACCAAAAGACTGAAGATACACAAAACCTAATCCAGTTTTGGAACAGCAGTTCTGCTTTTGTCTGAACAGACCACAGACCACGGCATGATGCTCAACACAAAGAGCTAATTCTGACCTAATGGAAAGAGCAGAAATAAGAGTCCTGCTTCTCCTGAAGTCTATCACCAGCTTCTTCATTTTGCTGACGTTGATCTGCAGACGGTTCAGCTCACACTAATCCACAAACATGTCCACCAGCTACTAACAAAGAGGATGTGCTTCTTCTGTCCCATTTTCATTTCCCCCTTTCACAAAACCACTGCATTTATACATTTGAAACATTGTTTAAAGATCTTCCTGTCTGCGACCTCTGACCTTCATTTAGGACTTTAAGCTCTATAAAAGACGTTTTTTATGGCCACTTTTCTCTATTAAACCTTAATAACTGCTGTCAGACACTTCTACATGATCTGTCTTCACTGAAGTCACATTTAATCATATTTTACTTTCCTTGCTGATATTGTTGTCAAGCAAAAAAGTCTCCTTTGCAAGAACATGCTTGCAAATGAACAGAATATGTAACATGGATAATAATGAATTAAAAGCTTTATCTATCAAACACTTACAGCTGATGAGTGCTTCACATGAGACAATCAAGTTGAACCAGTTTGGCACAATAATTCAGATCAAATCAGGACACAAAGAGTGAAAACTAACAAACAAATCACAGGATATTGGGACTAAAAAGTAACCAAATTGGTGGCATTAATAACATAAACAAAAAAAAGAAAGAAAAAGCTTTAAGATGAGGGCATATTTTGTTTTGTTTTTTGTCTGACTTTTGTTGTTTATCTAATGTTTTTGTCGTTTTGTTTCTCGTTTTTGTCATTTTGTGTTTGTTTTTTGTCTCGCTTGTGTTTCTTGTCTTATTTTTGTCATTTTGTGTTTTGCTTTTTGAAATGATCTTCCTGATCCATTGTGTGGATCTTCTGTGTAGAATCTGGTGCCTAGCTGTTTCAGTTATTTATTGGTGATACATGCAAAACTGTAAACATTACAGACAGGTGACAAAGTAAAGGAAAAAAACAACAGAAGGTGCCTTAGTGATGTGTTTTGCTACAATAACAGCTTTAATTCTCATTAGCTGGGGTTTTCTGAGTCTCTGAAACTATACAGGAAGGATGAACATTAGTTTTCCTACATATGCTTCCCCATTTAATGTTTTGATGATGGTGGTGTAGAACATGTTTATTGAAAATCTCCAAAAGTTTCAGTAAAGATCTGGTGACTGTAAAGGTGGCAATATATAAATTATATCATTTTCATAGTTATTAAAACACTCAGTGACCCCTCCTGCCCCATTATCATCCTGGAAGAGACCACTATATTAGGATAAAAATGTTTCATCATAGGATAAAGGTGATTACTCAGAAAAACTTAGAATAAAATAGAGCTTTATTGTCATTGTAGTAAGTACAGCAAAATTAAAAATGCAATCCAGTCTATGCATCATTCACAAATAGGCCGAACTAAAATAAAAACAGGGTATAAAATTAGCTTAAATAGATAAAACACTAGAATAAATTAATAAAACACCCACACAACTGTACATATTCACTTCCTATATACTCTTACTATTGCACTTGTGATATATTGCACTTATTTTATTGTTTTTGAGTCTATTTGTCCGTGTTTTGATAGACCTGATGACAACGGTTCAAACAGTGAGTGGCCGGAGTGAGAAGTGCCTTTTATGACATTCAATCACCTCCTTGGTCTTTGAAGTGTTGAGGGTTATTCTCTCTCTAAATTCGCATCAATTTTTCCCTCAAAGTGGATCCAAACAATGCAGACAACACGCCCCCTACATCCTAACAGAACCTCATTGTAAGGGTCAAACATTCAGGTTGTCCTTTAATTTGTCACCCGCCTGTAGCTGAATTTTGGAGCAAGATTCAATTATTTATTTCTAGGTTGTTCTTCAGAGCTGCAGTCTGACCACTAGAGGGCGAATTATATCACCTGGAAACCCTCAAATTCAATTTGTTTCCCTCTGATAGAAACAACAGTTATAAATCCTGCTTATTCTACGTTATATCATGCTACTTCTATCTTCAAAAGCAAGATTTAAGTTCATTTAAAGTAATTTAATTTGATTAATCTCATTTCATTCTTTATACATCTGCTCTAAATGGCCCCTTCAGGGACTCTGATGTGTTCTTTGGCTACCTAGTTTAGCAAACAAAGTCAATATTTAGGAAGTAACTCCATAATTTCCTCATTTCCTGCAGTCGGTGCTGCCAACATGTTGTGAAACGTCCTCTGAATGTTCTCAGAGCATCGATGCCCCGAGTCACCATAAAACCTCAATATGTTAATTATGATAAATGTTAAAAGCAAATAGAGAGACGTCCTCTAAAAAAGCCTCTTAATCTTCTGCTAATGTGAAGCCATGTCTACTGTGGAATGCAATGAAATAAATGTTGCAGGAGGTTTAATGATGTGGGAACACAGAGAGGAAAATAAAAAACAAAAGGATGGTGCTGGTGCCAGGTTTAGAGACAACACCTCTGTGCTAAAACTCTCATCTGAATGCACATTCACTCAAAGGAGGCAGTGGCCGTTGCAACGTTTGCTGGTCACATCTCTACGCTTTGTTATCATGAATCCCACCCACTTAATCAGTACCAGTCCACAAACAGGCTGCACTAAACGCACGTCTTTATTGTTCACTTTCAGCAGAGGAACCCCACAAAAGCTCTTTATTGTCCTGAAAAGCCCCGCAGTTAGCGGCGTCAGTAATAAAACTATCCTGACATTATAAAGGAGTTATATTGTAGCTGCAGGATTTAACTCACAAAGTGCACTCGCAGGTACGAGCCCCTAACATCTGACTTTAGTTACGGCCGCAAAGGAAAGGCACGTCTGCTCGTAAAACACTGTGTCAACTGTTAAACCACCGCAGAGTCGCCCTCAGGCAGCAGGCAGAGGCACAAACAACTGTGTTTTGACACAACGGCGCTCAAACAACTCCTCCTCACATTACTGGTTAAAGTAAGCAAAGGAATTCAGGAATTTCACTAAAAACAAAACAGATACAAACAAACAAACTCTCACAGTGTTTGTTTTCCAAGCTCAAAAGTAAACTTCCATGCTCAAGGGAAGGCTGCACAGAACACAGCAGCATGTTTTTCCACAATTAAAGCAGTTTTTAAGCAGTGAAATCACCTTTGATTCCTCCATAGAGCACCAGTGTCTTTTTGTTGTCGATTTCCAATTAATTATAGGCAGAATTAATAAGAAATAATAATCAATTATTGTCAAATGGGCTCTTTTAGCATGTAAACTAACTGTATCTAATAGCCTACATATATTATTTTATATTTAGAGAGATAAAATAGCACATAAATGGAATACTTTTCAAGGGAATACAAATGTTTTTGTACTTTTGAGTCAGTTTGGGGAACTATAAAATGTACCAATATTGCACAATGTCAGCTGGGTAATTCTTTTTTTGAGAAAACTTTTTTTTTTTTTTGTTAAGTAATTTTTATTACAGAAAGCGAAAATAAAAAGCCAACCCCTGGCTGTCCAGTCACTGTATTTTCAAAATTAAATTAAAACAGCTTTAAATATACTTTAAATATATAGGCATATTTATTTAAATTTTTATGCATAAAAATGTTTTAAAACCATAATGCACATAACAATTCCATTTTAGTGAACAAAAATATTTTTTCAAATAAAAATAAATATATTAAAAAAATATTCTTCAGAACAAATGCGAAAATTTGTAATTTAACCAAATTGTGTTGCTTTTGCTTTAAAGAGAAACATGAGCTGTTTGTCCACCAGGTGTCAGTACTGAACTGCGTATTATTACACTAAATCAGAGTTTATGTGTTTATTCTGAAGGTGAGGACAGTAATCAGAGCAGAGGTGAGTGACATGAGGAGCATTTATGGGATCAAACTACTCCGCAGTGTTATGTAAAAGTGAATCATGTGATTGAATTACATCAAACCCAGAGTCCACCTAAATATGTGTGTGTGTGTGTGTGTGTGTGTGTGTGTGTGTGTGTGTGTGTGTGTGTGTGTGTGTGTGTGTGTGTGTGTGTGTGTTGCCTGCATGTAAACACACTCCGCTGCGGGTCGCGTGCGGCTCTAAATGAAGCCCGGGCGGTTCTGACCTGCCGCTGACGTCACGGCCGGGGTACCAGGCCCACGTGCGGCGGGCAGCGGCGGGCTCGAGCCTCTGGGAGGGTCGACGGCAGCCGGACTGCGCAGCTCAGAGGCGCAGTGAGTCCGCAGCGGAGACAGCGATCCCAGCCCTCGCCAGCCCCCCGGATTAACCAGCAGCCTCATCACCGAGCCTCGGCCGGCCTCACCCCGGGACGCCTCCCACCGCGGATTCGGCGCCGTTTGATGTCACCTTGCGTCCCCCCTCCCTCCCCCTCCACGATGATTTGCGGGGAAGATGCGCCGCCAGTCTGAAATTTCCGTTGACCTTCGGATCCTCTCAGCAGCACCGAGGCGTTGTGAAGAAGAAGGAGAAGGCGACGGAGACGGAGGAGGAGAAGCGCCGCCACCGGAGCGCCCCGGTTCACTGTTAATCCGCCTGATCTCGCTAGAAACGCAGGTGCCGTGACCGACTTCTGGCTTTGATTTTCCCTTCAATCGATCAAGACCGAGGCAGATGCCCGTCGCTCTGTCATCCCGGCTTGTACTATGGTGGAGTTTCCATCTCTCAGCCCTTACTGGCCTCTCATCCGCTTTCTGGTGCCTTTGGCGATCACCAATGTTGCCATCGACCTCGGGGAACAGGTAACGGCTCCGCTTTTGTTGCTGTTTTTCACGTTCAGATCAGAATCAACACGGCTCGGCTCGGCTCGGCTTTAGCTAGCAGCTCTGGCTAACGGCTGGATTTTGGTTTTTAACGCCTTTTTATTTGTAATTTTTCCGCCTCTGGGTGTGAAAGTGTGTGTGTGTTCGGCGTGTCAGCGACGAGCATCAGTTTTTAACGGCTCCGGAAAGCACCGACACACTTTCACCGAGCTGACACGGAGCCTCTCGGCCCGGTTTCGGTCATATTTTTGGGTCGTAGCTGGAGCTAGCTTAGCCGGTATGTGAAGACATCCATTAGGCTTCATATACATTATTTAGGAGGAGAGGAGGCGTGTGGAGTCTCTCTCTGAGGAAGGCCCTGTTTATTCTGTTTTTACCAAACAATAACGTCGTCACTGCTGCCGTGAACTGCACAGACTGTCAGCAGCACCTGTCAGTGAATCTAAATCATGTGTAACATACACAAAAACTCATAATTCACAGCATTTTGTGTGTCTTTGGCTCCAGTTGTCAAATTTTCCTGCTTGGACATTTCCTGTTTTGAGCCAGATGAGTGATCTGGTGGCTGCTCAGTACCCAGGGGACTCTGGGCAGATAGTGTGAGAGTAAAAAAAAACACATTGAGGCTTGGAGATGTCAGGATTAAGCTTATGTAATGGCTCTGTTAGCTGGTATAAATAGCACACCGTGCGTCCTGCAAAGGAAAGAGGCAGCTGTAGTAGTCATTTCTGAAGGTAAAAGTGTATTTAGGGATAAAGGATTACTGGTTTCTCCTTACTTAGCAGTTTGCATTAGACAAAGGTCCGATTCTTTTATTGTGTCTGTAAAAACATACGCAGGTGGGGCTGTAACTGAACATTTTTTCCCCTCTAATAGCAGTTTATGCTTTAAAATGTCCAAATATTTTGTACACAATCCAAAGATAATCAGTTTAATGTCATAGAGGAATACACAAAGCAGACACGATGCACGTTTTTTTCATTTTTCCCCCCTCAAATTACTCAAACCGACAGTGAATTGGTTAATCGCTGTCAGGTGTTCATTTCAGCTCAGGACAGTTGAGGGCTGTGCTGGAGGAGTATTTTCAGTCCACTCAGAGATAAACGTGGACTAAATCATGGTCATGTGGGTCAAACTGAACTTCTCTTTCCCTCTCATGTGCTGCCTCACCTCTCCCTCTGTACTCACGCCCTCTGTCACGTCTTTTCCAGGCCCTCAACCGGGGCATAGCCACAGTCAAGGAGGATGCAGTGGAAATGCTGGCCAGCTATGGCCTGGCCTACTCCCTGATGAAGTTCTTCACCGGTCCCATGAGCGACTTCAAGAATGTGGGCCTGGTGTTTGTCAACAGCAAGCGGGACCGGAGGAAGGCTGTGTTGTGCATGGTGGCGGCCGGGGTGATCGCATTCGTCCTGCATATCTTGATAGGTGTGTGTTTACGGGTTGTTTGTGCGCACATGATGACACGCTGTGCTTAAACCGCATCCTGTAGAAACGTTTTGGTATTTGTGGTGAACCAAAAGTTTCACTGCTGCAGCACCTTCTTTCTTTCTGCTGAAAACAATCAAAAAACAGATTGCCACCTTCACCTCAACTCACCTGTTTTTTTCCCCCTTTTCTTTCTATAGCTTACACAGACTTAGGATACTACATTATTAATAAGCTCCACCATGTGGATGATTCTGTGGGACACAAGACAAGAAGGGCGTTCTTATACCTGGCTGCATTCCCTCTGCTGGATGCAATGGTGAGTATACAGGATTATTCTACACGAGCAATCAGATAATTTATCATGCAGGCTTGAACTGGAACACCTGACCTAGAAATAGATGGTTTTTAATCCTCTGTTCGTGCTGTTTTCAAGTGACACTTCCACTATAGAGCCTGTCAGCCAGCTGTGGTTGAGAAAATGGGGCTTTTGTTTGTAGCATTTGTGCTCTGAGCGCTTTGTGTCTTGGACTAACCTCTCTGTTCATTGTTCTTTTTTGTAGGCATGGATTCATGCAGGGATACTGCTCAAGCACAAGTTCAGCGTCATAGTGGGCTCCGCCTCCATCTCTGATGTTGTGGCCCAGGTAACGAGATCCATTCATTGGATTCTGATTCGATACAGAAGAGTTGAATTTGTTCTGAAGCCAGTTTTGCCGTCTCTTATTCCTGCAGATCGTGTTCGTGGCCATTCTGCTCCACAGCAACCTGGAGTGTGTGGAGCCTTTACTCATCCCAATCCTTTCCCTGTATATGGGTGCCTTGGTCCGTTTCAGCATCGTGGGTTTAGGTTACTACTGTAACATTCACGACAACATCCCAGACTCCAGTGGGCTCGATGTGGGGGTACATGCTGGCCTTGTTCTTGTTAAACTTGTCACAGAAAAGAAAATTAGATGGAATGAAATGAGGATTTTTGTCTCGTTGAAGTCATCCAAAGGGACAATGTTAGCTGAATTTTGTCATAATAAAATAAGCGTATTCTTCTGTAGCAAGAGGGATTTATTGGGTGTATCTTGGTCCCTGCAGGGTGATGCCACCATCAAAAAGATGCTGAGTTTCTGGTGGCCCCTGGCCCTCATCCTGGCCACTCAGCGCATCAGTCGACCCATCGTCAACCTCTTTGTGTCTCGCGACCTCAAGGGGACCAGTGACGCCACAGAGGTGGGTATATCAGGAAGCTGAATTCCACCAGTCAGTCATTTCTTACAGTAGCTAACTTTCACGTTTCATTGAGAAAGAGCGAGGTTTTATTTTCACGTGTGATCTGGCTTTTATTAGTACAGCTGCCACAAATCACCTAATAGTAATATGAGCACTATTTGAGACATACAGAGCCATTAAAAGAGAGTTTACAGCTATGTGGAGCCAGTGGACTAATTTTCCCCTCAAGTTATTGCAGATGAAACGCCAGATGCTAACAGACTCCCTCTGGAGCTTTCTGGCTTACAGAGACCCTCACTACTAGAGACAATACAAAGCTGTTTACCAGAATGAACTGGAAATCATTGACAACACTGGCTGCCAGTGGTTTGGGTGATTCACCATGTACATGTGAAACTCAGGGCATGATTACACTGGGTGAAAACATTCCTACATGGCTCTACTGTTGGTGCGTAAAGCCTGACATGGCCCATTGTTGTCGGGGACACAATAACAAGCTCAAGGCTGTTCTACAATCATAAACTTGTGAAAAAACGCACACCGCTGGGAAAGTGAGAGGCACACGTGTTGCTTTTATGTCGGCTATTGTTAGGCACTTGTTATTAATTTAGCTGTGTGCGGTGCGAGTGGTATTTGCAGCATTAAAGTGGCGGCGTGCCGATGACTTATGGCTGCCGTGTCTTTGTCATTCCAGGCCGTGGCTGTGCTCACAGCTACATACCCTGTAGGTCACATGCCCTACGGCTGGTTGACTGAGCTCAGGGCAGTCTACCCTGCCTTTGACAAGGTAAACTACACTTCACCTGCTGGTGTTTACTGAAGCAATAAAGCATGTTGATTTTTGTCTACGTCACTAATGAGCTTCTCTTATTGACAGAACAATCCCAGCAACAAGCTGAATGCCGGCAGCCCCGTCACCAAGTTGCATATTAAAAAGTTTACATTCTGCTGTCTGGCGCTGTCACTCACGGTAAGAGGAGGATGAATCTTTTGTTTTTTTATTTATTTTTATGTAAATTTTGCGGTTATGCTCCAAAACTGTGGCTTGTTTATGTGGTCAGTGTCGGAAACGGTCATCTTTAGCGCTGAAATGATCAGCCAATCAACAGAAAATGATCAGATTGACTAATCAGTTTGGTCAAAACGTTTTGCTTCTACCTTCTCAAATATAAAGGATCTGCAGCTCTTTTTCTTTCTTGTGTTCATCAGACAAAAGAAGCAGTTTAAGTATGTAAGGCCAATTCAGTGTACTCAGTAAAGGGTTGCTGAAATAAGAAAAAAAAGTCTTTCTTTTGTAGTTTCAGGCATTACTGTATGTGTGTGTTTGGGGACACTGTATCCTCCCATTGTTACCTGATACAGTGTGCATGCAGTTCCAGTGTCATAATGTTGAGCCCCACTCATGCACAGTATTAGCTTACAGTCTAAGGTGTCGATCTCTCCCACAGCTGTTCAGCACTTAAGTCCTAACCTCATATCTGAAGCAAGTATTTTTGTTTCTACACCACAAAAACCCACTTTCACTGCAGAAACTTGTCTCTTCATGGCAATAATTGTATTATGGCTTGTGTTTGGGCTATTTTTGCACATGACGATGTAAATTAGATCCTGAGCAGCTCAGGATCAAAGTGTAAAAACAACTCATCAGCACGTACAGCATGTTTCCACGAATACAAAACTGGCATCTGCTTTGTTTACCCTTTTCCACTAATCCTGCTCCATCACAGATGAGAACATAATGTATGTGGGCCAGAGTTCATCTCTCAGACTGACAGAACCGGTCCAGTGTTATGCAGAAACATGTTTGACACAGTTTCTTGCAAAACTCGCCAAAGGCAACGCTGTCAAAGGTTTTCCACTGAATCATCTCTGGACCTGACAGAACAAATATTTGAAGTTCTTAAAGAAGATTACATGTTTAGGGTAATTGCCGTTACTGTACACAAGTGATGGGGGCTCACAGTTAGTTGTAGGCGGACTGAATGTACTTTTCCTGTGTTGGTTTCAGGTTGCAGGCAGAGAGGGAGACACATTAGGGTGGAATTCGTGAAGAGGCAGAGGGGATTTTGTCCCTCCTGACACTCCCACCCAAGCTTAATAAAATAGGCATTCACATAAAACATATCGGTTAGCGCATTCCAAAAGCCCCCTCGCAGCTATATTACTCTGCTAAGTGCTGCAGTCACATTGTGTACACTGCTGCTGAGGGATGTTGTTTGTTTTTCAGCTAAATTTTGGGATAATTAGGCCAGTAGATCAGCAAAAACACAGTGTAACCCAGTCTTTCTCATCACATCTGCCTTCCAGTGAGTGTTGATGCAGTGAGCGATTCTTCTGTTAGCTGCCTTTGCCCCAGTTTGCTGTCTCGACTGCTCGAATAAGAAAAACAGGAAGTTTGTGGCAAAGGTTGGGTCTTTTAGGAGGAGGAGGAGGAGGAGGAGGAGAATGGCACACCAGATGTGGAATCCCAAAGTTGTAAACATGTACACGAGGGTGTATGCAGGCGGATAGGTACGGGCTGCAGCGGCGTGGAAAACAAGCCCTCGTGCTCGGACTTGTTCTGGTTTCACATCGGGGAAGGGCAGCGTCAGAAAAACAGCAGAGGAGGAAGTGCGTGTTCGCAGAGACAGGATCTGTAACAAATCAGTCCAGCAGCGAGTGAGAGTGTGTCACCTTGTTTAGAGAAACCACGGCTGAGTCAGGGGAGACGGCGGCTTCAGCTTGAGCCCTAAAAATTAGTTATTGCTAATGTAATGATAGCTGGTGAGGTGATCCCAAATGAAATCATCAGCTACAAGTAATGTGTTCTTAACCCTCGTGTCGTCCTGTGGGTCAAAATTAACCCATTTTCAAGTTTGAAAATGTGGGAAAAAATATGTATTTTCAGTGAAACTTCTGATGTCCACATTTTCAACATTTTTTGGTGGAAAAAAAGAAATGTTAAAAATGTTTCTTAAGAACGTTCACATAAAAATCAACCAAAATCCATGATTTTTATGTGAATGTTCTTAAAGAAAATATTAGAAGTTTTACTGATATATATGTAATCACTTTAGATATTTTTAGGATTTTTTTGGAAGATTTTTACTAATTTTTTGAAAATATTTACAAGAATTTTCTTGCCAAATTTGGGGGATTTAAAAAAAATAAAACTGTTAATGGAAACATAAGGAATTATTGGAATTTTCTTCCTGAAGGTTTTGCAAATTTTCAGAAATTTATTGAATTTTTTGCTGAATTTTGGGATTTTTTTTCAGACAAGGAAACAATATTTTCGGTGCCCGTAAATGAAGACAACAGGAGGGTTAATGTTACAAACCACATCTAAGGCTTTGGTACAATTCATCAAGAGTGAGATGATGAAAATAGTGTGTATCTATCTTGTATTGTGCCTTATCATATCTCATTTCCCCTCCTTTTTGTATTATTTTTAAGTTAATTTATATGGCCAAGCCTTTTATCCAAAGTAAATTAATCCAGTCGACCAAAGATAGGCCTCTGAGATGAAACGTTCCACCTCCGATAAATGCCGCAATCTTGATGTAACACAGAAAATTGCATTTTCTGACGATAAACGTGGACAGATAAGGAGAGAGAGGAGCTCTGCTGGCTCACTCGTCATTTATTTGCACATCATCCAGAGCAAAAAAAAGCCCATAAACCTAAAGTCTGACTAGGCGGCTGCTGAGCTAGTAGCCGCTCTGTACAAACAGCTGGTCAGTGGCAAGTAATGAAAACTAGTGGATTGACGGGTTGTTTCTGGCTGGTTTAAGACCAGATGTGCAGCTGCATATTTGTAGAAGTTCTACCGTGCATGCAGGCGCTACAGAAGTGAAGTCGACAGATGAGAATGTGCCTCGGATGAGACGTAATTGTGACGTTATATAGTGAGAAGTGACATGACGGATGAAGCACACTCAGCGGAAGTTAGTCTGTCATCAATCGCAAGGTCCAGATTTGTCGCTGAGCCGAGCTGAATGCTGATGTTGGGCTGAACAGACGGACTGACTGGATTCATCGTCTGTGAGACTGAGCTGATAGAGCCGCAGTAAAGGAAAACGTGAGGAGTTGTGCTCTAAAAACAAGATCCTTACAGTTTCCCCCCTACGTTTAGGAAGTGACCCCAGCACTTTTTTCTCTTCATCGCGCCGTTTTTAACCACTGAGGTCAGACAAGAGTTTGGTGGTTCATTGTGTCAAAGACAAGTTCAGCAAAAGGAGAAGAGTTGTTGCTGAGGCCAGTGTTTTTATCACCAACAGCAGTGATGCTGCAGTGGAATGACTGGTCTGGGAACCAGACGGGCAGAGTTTTGATTTTGTTTTTTTTCTTTTGGGAAAGGAAATCTGAGACTTGAGTGAACATTTTTCATTCTTAAACTGTAGATATATAGAGAGAGCAGCCTGCAGTTTTGAACTTGAGACGGGTTTTTGAGTGGCTAGACCTAAATCACAGCGATTGTATGATGCTCTGTAAGCGTGTATTTTTTTTCATGGCTGATAGGATATAAATGATTGTTAATCAAGGAAACTCTTATACCGGATGTAGACTGCAGGTATAAAGCAACACAAACCTTCATTGAAGTGGCTTAGCTGTATGTTTTACACATTTTTAATTGAGAGAACTTTTCAACACCTTTCCTTCAGTGTTGATGGGCCTCTACTCATGATGTGTAACCAGACAGTGCTCAAAACCTGTGGGACTACTTGAGAGAAGCCATAGTTGTACATTATTTAATTAAACAGACAAAAACCGAAAAAGAGAATTGGAAAAAATGCTGAACACTGAATGCAGTAAACAGCTGATCGGTTTGTAGTGTTCTAGTTGGATAGTTGGTGGAAATGAGAAACCAGATGCTGAAATAGCAGTGTTTTCAGAACATGTGCAGGTTAAAATGTGGGCTACCATGTAAATATGTGACAGAGGGATGTTACCCACATCAGCTGAAAAGAAGTTCAACTGCTAGAAAGACTGGAAGCTGTTAGGATTACGTTGCTGTTTTGCATTAGAGCCAGATTTGAAGGATGAGGAGTAGTGGGCTTTTAATTACTCCTAGAGTCAGAACTAATAGCTACTTAAGCCTTCCTGAAGACCTCAGGGAAGCAAGCTGAAGACCTATCAGTTTAACCTGGCTTGTAATTGATTTTTATGTGTTGATTTACTCATACATTTTAGCCCGTTCTATCTCTTGTGCACTTTTATTATTATTATTATTATTATTGTCTAGTTTTGCTACACTGACTTCTTGTTGTCCTGCCTCTGGTGTTTCCTCATTGCAAATTTATGAGGTTTATTTATGAAAGCGATTCTTCAGTGTGTGCTCAGTCCCTGTATTTATCGAGGCCTCCATTCAGAACTGATTTATTGCTTTGTGTGTGGCTGGAAAGTGCAGAACAAATAAAATCTGACTCGTGGATTGATTGAGAAATGATGCAGTGATGAGGGAAGATGCAGAGAACTGTAGACTCTGAGGCCTTTACATGAACAAGATGATGCCATGAAGGCTGAGCGTGACGGCAGATGCTTCAGTGTTGCCCTTTATTTAAATGCAAAGTGCCGGATATCCAGCAGCTGCAATGTTGACGATTAAATCATCAGCGTGTTGCTCACAGCTGAAACTAAATCAGCGACACTTCAGGAGTCAGCGAATCCTGCAGAAGTGCTCCTTAAACTGGAGTACGACGAGCACTTGCAGCTTTTAGCAACATATTGAGTCACATGCAGCAAGACTTTGATGAGCATTAAGCACTAAAACATCCAGCAGCACCTTCAGGAAACTCCTTTTCTGGATCTCAGTGCAAAAACAAACAAACTGATGTTTAATTCAGGCTCAGATCAGACAGTTTGAACACGTGTTGACACCCACTAACGTTCTGATTGCACGCTAATAGCTTTGAGATTCTATGGCGATGCTGCACGTGCCTCGCCAACTGCTTCCAGAAACAATAACATTGTCCGTCATCTGTTTGTCCCCTCGCTGGCTTTGTGTGAGCTTCAAAGGCTTGCATTCAGCCCCCAACCCTTTGAGCTAATGAAGTAATGAAATCTAATGAGGCGCGGCCGACGACTCTATTGTGATGCAGCCAACGCAACGAAATTAATTTGCTTTTTTGTTCACTCCAGCTTTGCTTTGTGGTGTTTTGGACGCCTCATGTGTCCGAGAAGATCCTGGTTGATGTCATTGGAGTGGAGTACGCTTTTGCTGAGCTGTGCGTGGTCCCGCTCAGAATCTTCTCCTTTTTCCCGTTGCCAGGTAAGATGCCCGATTATTGTTCGACATCAGAGTGCAGCTGGATTCCGTTTCCTTCCTGCTGTAGCTTTAACTGCAGCTCCGACCAGTGGGGTGATGCTTCCTCTTTTTGTGTGTGTGTGTGTGTGTGTGTGTGTGTGTGTGTGTGTTTGCAGTGACTGTTCGGGCTCATTTGACTGGATGGCTCATGACCCTGAAAAAGACCTTTGTGTTGGCCCCCAGCTCGGTTCTCCGCATCATTGTCCTCATCACCAGTCTAGTTGTGCTGCCTTATATGGGGTAAGTCAACACTTCAGAGAACACTGAGGTTCACAAAGGTCAGCGCTGTGACTCAGGATTACTGCTGTTTAATACAGCGCTGTGGGCTCGAATGATTTCCTGTTTTATTACGGAATCATGAAGGATTCACTTCTATACAAAATAATTCATTTAAAGGCCTTACTTTAAAGCTCTCCTTTGTATTTCAGGGTTCACGGGGCCACACTCGGGGTTGGATCCCTCTTAGCCGGGTTCATAGGGGAGTCAACAATGGTTGCCATAGCAGCCTGCTATGTTTATCGACAACAGGTGAGAACACCTGGGTCAATGCAAACATGAGAATACACACCTTAGTATATGGATCAATAACCAGCATTTCTATGTGTGAATCAGACATAATCCTTCTGTTTAGTTTGAATAAGGAAAGTAATTAATACACACAAGAAAAAATGATCTCTCGACATCTTTCTTTACAGCTAGTTTATATTTAGGTTGTGAAATCACTAAACGTGTCCGCCTATAACACTGAAAATCTCATTTAAAGGATAACAATGGCATCACACAGACCATGAAGAGCAGCTTGAACAATGTACTCACTGTTTTGTGATTCTTTGTGTCTCTGTCAGGAGAACAGTTTTTTTTTCTACATTTATTTCACAAACATGTCCATTGAAAGGGAAGTCATTTTCAGAAAAACTGCCTTGTTACTTCCAACAGACTGTTCAGACGACAAGCAGAACCATTTTCATGTAGAATATTAGAGTCATTACTGTTTTTATGCCGTATTCTATTCAGGCCTTTGAGAGGTTCTAATAAAGAGCAAGATTTCAAAGCCCAAGAAATTTCAAATGGATCCTCCATTGTCCCAGAACACACTTTTTTTTTTTTTGACAGTTTTGTGTTTAGGTGCAACCTCCAGCTCCTCTGGTTTTATTACTTTTAAAAGATGCAGTGAACAGTTTAGGAAATATGTGTTATTTCATAATTTAACTTCTTTTGTTGAGCTGCAACCATCAACCTGTTAGCTTAGCATAAAACACTGGAAACAAAAGGAAAGAGCTAGCCTTCCCCTGTCGAAAGTGAACAAAATCTGCCTAGCAGCATCTTTAAACCTAACAAATTAATACATTAGTTAGTTTAAACACAAGACACTTGTGCTCCAAACAAAAGGATTTGCACCCACAGAAGGACCTAGGATCCCTGACCATCACTATACACACCAGTGAGCAGTGATTCCTAGCACATCTCTGGGGGTCATCAGGTGGAAACCTCCCTTTAATGGTGTTTCACCTATTTAGTCCCACAACACCTCCAGGAGGCTAGGTGGTGAACTCTGGCATCCCAGATTCACCCCCCCAGTGCCAGTTCACACTGCTCCTACACAATCCAAACAGCACTGCCACGTTCAACTGACCCAGGCCCGTTTAGGAGATGCTCCAGGTAACGACCAGGTGCCGATGCTACCAGCTAAATGCAAGATGCTAAATATCTAGTACCAGCTGCTGAAAAGTGACAAAGAAACTATGATATAGACTCTCCAAAGCCCTCTAAATGCTAGCTGCAAGACTAGTATTATGTCCAAAGCAAACTTACAAAAAAACTATACAAGCCAGCTCATCAAACTTTGCTGGTGCTACATGCTAACCGCTAATTGCTAAAATACTTAACTACTTCAGCCAAGCTCACCACAGACAGAGACTATACAAGCAGACTTCATCTAGGATGCAAGTACCAGTTGCTGACTGCTCATTGCTAATGCTACCTAACAAGAAAAAAACAAATAGGAAAACAAAGCCACAGCCACCACCTTAAACCACAGACTTACCTGAGATGGCTGCATGGTCCCAGAGAGACTCTAACAGGCCACTCCCCCACCTTATCAACACTTCCTCTTCCTGGATCTCTGCCTATTGGGAGAGGGAAAAGAAGGCGGGGAAAGCATAAGCTTTTTTGTTTAATCTGCATTAAAAAAAACTGACTGTAAAAATGACAAATTTAATTTTTGACACTTTTTCTTGGCCAGACACAACTACCTCCTGGAGTTTTGGCCGGTTGCTTGGAAACATCACAGCCAAGTCACTGTGTTCGGCCAAAAAATCATCCATTATTATATGGATTAAACAAAGAGATGTAATGTGTTAATTAGTGGGCTCTAGAGGTGCTGGTAGGTGGATTGTGTGACCTTTGAGCATAGCTAAGCTAAACTAGCTGTTTCCACTAGTTTCCAGTCTATGACATCCAGATGTCATCAAGAATCTCTTCTTAAATTTATAGTTTTACAAATTTACAATTTGCAGTTGAGGTCCTCTCTGTAATTTTTACAAAGTCGGGCCGGATTGGACCCTCTGGAGGGCTGGTTTTGGCCCACGGGCCACATGTTTGACACCCCTGCACTAGAAGAACCACCTGTGTGCATATTTGAGGATTTTTCTTTAAACTTCAAAGCTCCCAAAATGAAGTTATGCTCCTCTAATGCCCCTCTCTTCTACTGTATTCTCTATTCTAATTTGCAATAAGTTAGTGTTAGTAATTAAAAGATGGTTATTAAATTCAGGATGCTCTATTTTATTGTATCTTGACATGAGGACTGCATTACTCACAGACTGTGTTCTTCCTGAAGTTTGGGATTCGCTTCATTAATCTTTGGCAATTCCAGCTCACAGAATGTTTTTTTATTGCTCTCTGGTCTGCCACAGAAAAACAGCGAGATGTCCAACGAGCTGGTGGTGGAGGGCGAGGACTCGGCCCCGATGAGCGAGGTCTGCTCCAGGACTCAGATGGACGCCATCGAGGAGCTCCAGGAGGAGGAGGAGGAGGAGCAGGAGTGACCCGTCAGCAGGGAGGGAGGGGAGGTGAAGCCGACCTCAACACGGAGCTTTGCTGAAGAGGAGACCGCCGGGTGTTTCGGTGCTGGAGAGCAGAGAGAGGACCTGAGAGTGGTTTGGTTTCAGAGGTTCTCCTGACAGAACTGAGGTCTTCGTCACGTCAACCGACACCATTAAAACGCACACTGTAAAGAAAGCCATGCACCTCCAAGTGTTCATCCATCTGTGTAAATACGTCTTCCGACCTTTTCAACAGTTCTCATAGTTCTGCATCATCACATCAGCGGGTGTATTAACAGTTTTCATGTGTTTACCGGTAAACAAGGGAAAAATCGACACGGGAGAAACTCTTCCTCCTCAGCGGCAAGAATGACACGTCTCGAGTGGTAGTGGAGTTGCCAAAATACAGAGTTCATTATGTTATTTTATCAAGATTAAGCGGCAAGGCCTTGCTTGAATTCAAATATAGACATGTTGTGGGACTTGTTGGGTTGTGCAATCGTATTTTACATACAACGGTGTACAGATTATTGTCGTTTTCTATAGGTAATGCATTGTGTATATTTAATTACCCAGAGGGGTCAGGAATCCCTCGTTATATCACTGCGTGTTACAGAATACAGTTATGATTGTTCACTTTCCATGCAGTCTGGGAGTCGATCTACTTTTGTTTTGCCAAGCATTTTCCTGGTATTATTCAGGCTGTCGTATGTACTGTATATACTGTATAGGCATTCTTATTTGGCAAAATAAATTGCTTTATTATTAACCCCTTTTGCTTAACTGGAATTGGATTTACCCCCTCGCTTTTGGGGGTAGGGCTGCAACTAATATTTTTATTCATTCAGGAGTTATTTTCCCAAGTAACTGATTAGTTGTTTTATCTATAAAATGTCAGAAAATGGTGAAAAATGGCCAAGAGTACGGCTCGACTGTCTTCATCTCCAACCCAGAGATGTTCAGTTTACTGTTTAAGAAGCTAGAATAAGAAAATTATTAATATTAACCAGTTTTTCCCAAATTGTAGGAAATTACTCAACCTGCTTCACTCTGCCACAAACTGTGCTTTTAATGCACATTCACTGAAGGTTGTGAAGTACAAAATTGCCAACACTGCCCTGTTATTACAGCAAAAACTGAAATATTTCACTTTTTTATGTAATAAGAATATGTCTGAACACACATAGTCCTTTAGTTTGCCAAAAAAAGTCGCTCACAGACAAAAAAAATCTGAAGTATGTCTGCCTACATTTTTTTATGTTTTGTCAAACCGCAATGAGGTTTGGCTCCTTGTTAGATCCCTTACAAACAAAATGTCATAAAACTCAAAACAACAAACAAAAATGGACTCTTGGGATTTGGGAGGAGGGAAGGAATACCACTAACACCAACGCCAAACATGATGCATGAAATTTTCGCAGCTGGAGTCTGGAACTCCAACTCAGCCGCAGACTTCTGAAACTCGTCATCAGTCAGCAACAAAATCATAAAAAATAAGAAAATTTAAGTATGAACTTAATAAAGCAATGTTAACCCACCTGTTGCCCTCGTTTACAGGCACCAAAAAATATTGTTTCCTAGTCTGAAAAAAAATCCAAATATTCAGCAAAAAATTTCCCAATTTCTGAAAATTTGCAAAACCTTCAGGAAGAAAATTCAAATAATTCCTTATGTTTCCCTTGAAAGTTTTATTAAAAAAAAAAAAAAAAGCCCCAAATTTTGCAAGAATATTCTTGTAAATATTTTCAAAAAATTTGTAAAAATCTTCCAAAAAAATCCTTAAAATATCTAAAGTGATTACATATATATCAGTAAAACTTATATTTTCTCTAAGAACTTTTTTAACATTTTTTTTCCCCACCAAAAAATGTTCAAAGATTTCCCAAAAATGTTGAAAATGTGGACATTGGAAGTTTCACTGTGAAAATAATTTTTTCCCCCACATTTTTAAACTTAAAACAGGTCAATATTGACCCGCAGGACGGCACGAGGGTTAATGTCTACAAACCTTAATCATACAAAAAAAAAAAACACTTTCCCAAAAATGTCATTTTATTTAAATGCCATCCAAAACTTTGACAGTTCAGGAACATTTCTTGCAAAATGGCATAATCAGCATTTTACTGTTAACTTCACCGCCACCTGCTCTGGAATTAGGGCAAGGAAATGGCCTCTTATCACGAATCACCAACATTCATTCTTATTGTGCATTTTTTTCTAAGGCAACATGGAGGACCAAGCCAGCCTTTTCTTCTCAATCCAGCAGCTGGTGGTTTGGACTGTTGCCAGTTATCTGCAGCAACATTGGCACGTTTCTTCCTTTCAGTACAGCTTGGTTAAAGGCAACATGTTACACATTGAGTTTAACACACACACACGCACACACACAGTTGCAAACACACACACGGACCATCACACATCACGCCTCTGACACTAGAAGCTGCGATTAATCTTCCAAGTCTTCCGATCGTCATCCGGCGTAAGCTGATAAATCATCAAACCCTTCATTGACTAATTCAGCCGCTTCACTTAGGACTGTCACACTTATTCATTTTAAATGCATTTCTGATGTAATCAAAAACAATAAATTAATACACAAAGTGCCCAAACTCCAGTGTAAACACCATCTAATCTTTTTTTGGTGCTGTTGGCAGCTCCGCTTTATACTGAGAATTGTACAGAGAAAAAGAAAATTTGGGCTTTTTTTTTTTTTTTTTTTTTTTTTAAACCATCTGTAACTCAAAATGACACCCTGCAAGCTAACGTGGATCCAATATGATCCCAGAATACCAGATATGTACACATACCCACATAGAAAACTCTATACAGTACAGTGTGTACAAGGATGTGTCAACCACATCTTGTACAGGGTCTCAAATCAGCATATTTTTTAAAGGAACAGATCGACATTTTGGGACATAAGCTTGTTTGCTGAGTTAGACGTCTGAAGTTGCAGTCAGGAGGTTGTTAGCTTAGCTTAGCATAAAGACTGGAAATGGGGGGAACTGCTAGCCTGGCTCTACTGAGAGGGAACAAAATCAGCCAGAGATGTGTAACAACACCTGATTTCTTTTAGAACACACACAATAGACAGCTAGCAGATCATAAAGGAATCTGAATAAATGCATGTTGTATTAGAATCACTGACTCTACCTTCAAAACAATCTGTCTGCAAACCCATTTTCCATCTGACGGTCCTCACAAATGATCTGTACAATCTGACATCTGACTGTGTCACAAATGCAAGAGCGGATTTGGTGTCATTCTGGCCAACATGTGTGTTTCTCCACCAGGTCTGCCAAGTCCACTTTTAGTAAACTAGCTCATGTTTCTGCAACACGACATTCACTTATAAAGGCTTTGGAAAAGTGCCTGTATTTACTTTAAATGAATATGAAATGATGCATTTCATTTGTTACTGATGTGTCTTAACACACACACACGACTAAACTAAATAGTGTTTCTGACCAAAGAGAACATTTTTACTTATTGACTAAAGTCCAGGTTAATGGATAAGCGATTATAATGAAATTAAACATAAGGGAAGTTAGTAGAAGTTAGAGATATTTCTGTCAGACTCTGTTTTTCCACGATTACGCCCTGCCTAAAACCACAATGTATCATTTTATATTTCGGTTTTTGTTTTTTTAAAGAACAAGATGCAACGTGTTAACGATATAGACGATGCAGTTTGGATTCTTCTACTTCAGGACAAAAACGGACTTGTCGTTCCCCTTAACTTCCAGTCTTTGTGCTAAGACACGCTGCCAGGCTGCAGACTGTAACTAAACTGTAAATGTAAAGACACTAACTTCCACAAAACAAGCCAACAAGTACACTACCAGTTAGAAGTTTGGGCACACCTTCTCATTTAATGTCTTTTCTTCTTTTTCATGACTATTTACATTGTAGATTCTCACTGAAGGCATCAAAACTATGAATAAACACATATGCAATTATTAGATTCTTCAAAATAGCCACCATTTGCTTTGATTACTACTTTCCACACTCTTGGCATTTTCTCCATAAGCTTCATGAGGTAGTCACCTGAAATGGTTCTCCAACAGTCTTGAAGGAGTTCCCAGAGATGCTGAGCACTTGTTGGCCCTTTTGCCTTCACTCTGCGATGCATCTCATCCTAAACCATCTGGATTGGGTTTAGGTCAGGTGACTGTGGAGGCCAGGTCATCTGATGCAGTACTCCATCACTCTCCTTCTTGGTCAAACAGCCCTTACACAGCCTGGAGGTGTGTTTAGGGTCATTGTCCTGTTGAAAAATAAATGGTACAACTAAATTTAAACCGGATGAGATGGCATATTGCTAAACTGTTAATGGAAACATTAAGGAATTATTGGAATTTTCTTCCTGAAGGTTTTGCAAATTTTCAGAAATTTATTGAATTTTTTGCTGAATTTTGGGATTTTTTTTCAGACAAGGAAACAATATTTTCGGTGCCCGTAAATGAAGACAACAGGAGGGTTAATGTTACAAACCACATCTAAGGCTTTGGTACAATTCATCAAGAGTGAGATGATGAAAATAGTGTGTATCTATCTTGTATTGTGCCTTATCATATCTCATTTTCCCCTCCTTTTTGTATTATTTTTAAGTTAATTTATATGCCAAGCCTTTTATCCAAAGTAAATTAATCCAGTCGACCAAAGATAGGCCTCTGAGATGAAACGTTCCACCTCCGATAAATGCCGCAATCTTGATGTAACACAGAAAATTGCATTTTCTGACGATAAACGTGGACAGATAAGGAGAGAGAGGAGCTCTGCTGGCTCACTAGTCATTTATTTGCACATCATCCAGAGCAAAAAAAAGCCCCATAAACCTAAAGTCTGACTAGGCGGCTGCTGAGCTAGTAGCCGCTCTGTACAAACAGCTGGTCAGTGGCAAGTAATGAAAAACTAGTGGATTGACGGGTTGTTTCTGGCTGGTTTAAGACCAGATGTGCAGCTGCATATTTGTAGAAGTTCTACCGTGCATGCAGGCGCTACAGAAGTGAAGTCGACAGATGAGAATGTGCCTCGGATGAGACGTAATTGTGACGTTATAATAGTGAGAAGTGACATGACGGATGAAGCACACTCAGCGGAAGTTAGTCTGTCATCAATCGCAAGGTCCAGATTTGTCGCTGAGCCGAGCTGAATGCTGATGTTGGGCTGAAACAGACGGACTGACTGGATTCATCGTCTGTGAGGACTGACGCTGATAGAGCCGCAGTAAAGGAAAACGTGAGGAGTTGTGCTCTAAAAACACGATCCTTACAGTTTTCCCCCCTACGTTTAGGAAGTGACCCCCAGCACTTTTTTCTCTTCATCGCGCCGTTTTTAACCACTCGAGGTCAGACAAGAGTTTGGTGGTTCATTGTGTCAAAGACCAAGTTCAGCAAAAGGAGAAGAGTTGTTGCTGAGGCCAGTGTTTTTATCACCAACAGCAGTGATGCTGCAGTGGAATGACTGGTCTGGAGAACCAGACGGGCAGAGTTATGATTATGTTTTTTTTCTTTTGGGAAAGGAAATCTGAGACTTGAAGTGAACATTTTTCATTCTTGAAACTGTAGATATATAGAGAGAGCAGCCTGCAGTTTTGAACCTTGAGACGGGTTTTTGAGTGGCCTAGACCTAAATCACCAGCGATTGTATGATGCTCTGTAAGCGTGTATTTTTTTTCATGGCTGATAGGATATAAATGATTGTTAATCAAGGAAACTCATATACCGGATGTAGACTGCAGGTATAAAGCAACACAAACCTTCACTTGAAGTGGCTTAGCTGTATGTTTTTACACATTTTTAATTGAGAGAACTTTTCAACACCTTTCCTTCAGTGTTGATGGGCCCTCTACTCATTGATGTGTAACCAGACAGTGCTCAAAACCTGTGGGACTACTGAGAGAAGCCATAGTTGTACATTATTTAATTAAACAGACATAAACCGAAAAAGAGAATTGGAAAAAATGCTGAACACTGAATGCAGTAAACAGCTGATCGGTTTGTAGTGTTCTAGTTGGATAGTTGGTGGAAATGAGAAACCAGATGCTGAAATAGCAGTGTTTTCAGAACATGTGCAGGTTAAAATGTGGGCTTACCATGTAAATATGTGACAGAGGGATGTTACCCACATCAGCTGAAAAGAAGTTCAACTGCTAGAAAGACTGGAAGCTGTTAGGATTACGTTGCTGTTTTGCATTAGAGCCAGATTTGAAGGATGAGGAGTAGTGGGCTTTTAATTACTCTAGAGTCAGAACTAATAGCTACTTAAGCCTTCCTGAAGACCTCAGGGAAGCAAGCTGAAGACCTATCAGTTTAACCTGGCTTGTAATTGATTTTTATGTGTTGATTTACTCATACCATTTTAGCCCGTTCTATCTCTTGTGCACTTTTTATATTATTATTATTATTATTGTCTAGTTTTGCTACCACTGACTTCTTGTTGTCCTGCCCTCTGGTGTTTCCCTCATTGCAAATTTATGAGGTTTATTTATGAAAGCCGATTCTTCAGTGTGTGCTCAGTCCCTGTATTTATCGAGGCCTCCATTCAGAACTGATTTATTGCTTTGTGTGTGGCTGGAAAGTGCAGAACCAAATAAAAATCTGACTCGTGGATTGATTGAGAAATGATGCAGTGATGAGAGAAGATGCAGAGAACTGTAGACTTGAGGCCTTTTACATGAACAAGATGATGCCATGAAGGCTGAGCGTGACGGAGATGCTTCAGTGTTGCCCTTTATTTAAATGCAAAGTTGCCGGATATCCAGCAGCTGCAATGTTGACGATTAAATCATCAGCGTGTTGCTCACCAGCTGAAACTAAATCAGCGACACTTCAGGAGTCAGCGAATCCTGCAGAAGTGCTCCTTAAACTGGAGTACGACGAGCACTTGCAGCTTTTAGCAACATATTGAGTCACATGCAGCAAGACTTTGATGAGCATTAAGCACTAAAACATCCAGCAGCACCTTCAGGAACTACTCCTTTTCTGGATCTCAGTGCAAAAACAAACAAACTGATGTTTAATTCAGGCTCAGATCAGACAGTTTGAACACGTGTTGACACCCACTAACGTTCTGATTGCACGCTAATAGCTTTGAGATTCTATGGCGATGCTGCACGTGCCTCGCCAACTGCTTCCAGAAACAATAACACATTGTCCGTCATCTGTTTGTCCCCTCGCTGGCCTTTGTGTGAGCTTCAAAGGCTTGCATTCAGCCCCCAACCCCTTTGAGCTAATGAAGTAATGAAATCTAATGAGGCCGCGGCCCGACGACTCTATTGTGATGCAGCCAACGCAACGAAATTAATTTGCTTTTTTGTTCACTCCAGCTTTGCTTTGTGGTGTTTTGGACGCCTCATGTGTCCGAGAAGATCCTGGTTGATGTCATTGGAGTGGAGTACGCTTTTGCTGAGCTGTGCGTGGTCCCGCTCAGAATCTTCTCCTTTTTTCCCGTTGCCAGGTAAGATGCCCGATTATTGTTCGACATCAGAGTGCAGCTGCGATTCCAGTATCCTTTCCTGCCTGTAGCTTTAACATGCAGACTCCGACCAGTGGGGTGATGCTTCACTCTTTTTGTGTGTGTCGTGTGTGTGATGTGTGTGTGATGCTGTGTGTGTGTGTGTGTGTGTCGTGTGTGTGTGTGTGTGTGTGTGTGTGCTGTGTTCTGCAGTGACTGTTCGGGCTCATATTTGACTGGATGGCTCATGACCCTGAAAAAGACACTTATGCTGATGGCCCCACCAGATCCGGTTACTCCAGCATCAATTGTCCTCAATCACCCAGTACTAGTTGTGCTGCCTTATATGGCGGTAAGTCAACACACTTCAGAGAACACTGAGGTTCACAAAGGTCAGCGCTGTGACTCAGGATTACCTGCCTGTTTAATACAGCGCTGTGGGCTCGAATGATTTCCTGTTTTATTACGGAATCATGAAGGATTCACTTCTATACAAAATAATTCATTTAAAGGCCCTTACTTTAAAGCTCTCCTTTGTATTTCAGGGTTCACGGGGCCACACTCGGGGTTGGATCCCCTCTTAGCCGGGTTCCTAGGGGAGTCCAACAATGGTTGCCATAGCAGCCTGCCTATGTTTATCGACACACAGGTGAGAACACCTGGGTCAATGCAAACATGAGAATACACACCTTAGTATATGGATCAATAACCCAGCATTTCTATGTGTGAATCAGACATAATCCTTCTGTTTAGTTCTGAATAAGGAAAGTAATTAATACACACAAGAAAAAAATGATCTCTCGACATCTTTCTTTACAGCTAGTTTATATCTTAGGTCTGTGAAATCACTAAACGTGTCGCCTCTAAAACACTGCAAACTCTCATTTAAAGGATAACAATGGCATCACACAGACCATGAAGACGCAGCTCTGAACAATGTAACTCACTGTTTTGTGATTCTTTGTGTCTCTGTCAGCGAGAACCAGTTTTTTTTTCTACATTTATTTCACAAACATGTCCATTGAAAGGGAAGTCATTTTCAGAAAAACTGCCTATCGTTACTTCCAAATGACCTGTTCAGACGACAAGCAGAACCATTTTCCATGTATGAATATTAGAGTCATTACTGTTTTTATGCCGTATTACTATTCAGGCCTCTTGAGACGGTTCTAATAAAGAGCAAGATTTCAAAGCCCCAAGAAATTTCAAATGGAACTCCTCCATTGCTCCCAGAAACACACTTTTTTTTTTTTTATGACAGTTTTGTGTCTTAGGAGCAACCTCCAGCCTCCTCTGGTTTTATACTTTTAAAAGATGCAGTGAACAGTTTAGGAAATATGTGTTATTTCATAATTTTAAACCTTCCTTTTGTTGAGCTGCAACCATATCAACCCTGTTAGCCTTAGAATTAAAACACTGGAAACAAAAGGAAAAGAGCTAGCCTTCCCCTGTCGAAAGTGAACAAAATCTGCCTAGCCAGCATCTCTTAAACCTAACAAATTAATACATTAGTTAGTTTAAACACAAGACACTTGTGCTCCAAACAAAAGGATTTGCACCCACAGAAGGACCTAGGATCCCTGACCATCACTATACCACACCAGTGAGCCAGTGATTCCTAGCACATCTCTGGGGGTCATCAGGTGGAAACCTCCATTTAATGGTGTTTCACCTATTTAGTCCCCACAACACACTCCAGGAGGCCTAGGTGAGTGAACTCTGGCATCCCAGATTCACCCCCCCCCCAGTGCCCAGTTCACACTGCTCCTACACAATCAAACAGCACTGGCCACGTTCAAACTGACCCAGGCCCGTTTAGGAGATGCTCCAGGTAACGACCAGGTGCCGATGCTACCAGCTAAATGCAAGATCGCTAAATATCTAGTACCACGCTGCTGAAAAGTGACAAAGCGAAACTATGATATACGACTCTCCAAAGCCCTCTAAATGCTAGCTGCAAGACTAGTATTATGTCCAAAGCAAACTTACAAAAAAACTATACAAGCCAGCTCATCAAACTTTGCTGGTGCTACATGCTAACCGCTAATTGCTAAAATACTTAACTACTTCAGCCAAGCTCACCACAGACAGAGACTATACAAGCAGACTTCATCTAGGATGCAAGTACCAGTTGCTGACTGCTCATTGCTAATGCTACCTAACAAGAAAAAAACAAATAGGAAAACAAAGCCACAGCCACCACCTTAAACCACAGACTTACCTGAGATGGCTGCATGGTCCCAGAGAGACTCTAACAGGCCACTCCCCCACCTTATCAACACTTCCTCTTCCTGGATCTCTGCCTATTGGGAGAGGGAAAAGAAGGCGGGGAAAGCATAAGCTTTTTTGTTTAATCTGCATTAAAAAAAACTGACTGTAAAAATGACAAATTTAATTTTTGACACTTTTTCTTGGCCAGACACAACTACAGCCTTCCTGGAGTTTTGGCCGGGATGCTTGGAAACATCACAGCCAAGTCACTGTGTTCGGCCAAAAAATCATCCATTATTATATGGATTAAACAAAGAGATGTTAATGTGTTAATTAGTGGGCTCTAGAGGTGCTGGTAGGTGGATTGTGTGACCTTTGAGCATAGCTAAGCTAAAACTAGCTGTTTCACTAGTTTCCAGTCTACTGACATCCAGATGTCATCAAGAATCTCTATAAATTTATAGTTTTACAAATTACAATTTGCAGTTGAGGTCCTCTCTGTAATTTTTACAAAGTCGGGCCGGATTGGACCCTCTGGAGGGCTGGTTTTGGCCCACGGGCCACATGTTTGACACCCCTGCACTAGAAGAACCACCTGTGTGCATATTTGAGGATTTTTCTTTAAACTTCAAAGCTCCCAAAATGAAGTTATGCTCCTCTAATGCCCCTCTCTTCTACTGTATTCTCTATTCTAATTTGCAATAAGTTAGTGTTAGTAATTAAAAGATGGTTATTAAATTCAGGATGCTCTATTTTATTGTATCTTGACATGAGGACTGCATTACTCACAGACTGTGTTCTTCCTGAAGTTTGGGATTCGCTTCATTAATCTTTGGCAATTCCAGCTCACAGAATGTTTTTTTATTGCTCTCTGGTCTGCCACAGAAAAACAGCGAGATGTCCAACGAGCTGGTGGTGGAGGGCGAGGACTCGGCCCCGATGAGCGAGGTCTGCTCCAGGACTCAGATGGACGCCATCGAGGAGCTCCAGGAGGAGGAGGAGGAGGAGCAGGAGTGACCCGTCAGCAGGGAGGGAGGGGAGGTGAAGCCGACCTCAACACGGAGCTTTGCTGAAGAGGAGACCGCCGGGTGTTTCGGTGCTGGAGAGCAGAGAGAGGACCTGAGAGTGGTTTGGTTTCAGAGGTTCTCCTGACAGAACTGAGGTCTTCGTCACGTCAACCGACACCATTAAAACGCACACTGTAAAGAAAGCCATGCACCTCCAAGTGTTCATCCATCTGTGTAAATACGTCTTCCGACCTTTTCAACAGTTCTCATAGTTCTGCATCATCACATCAGCGGGTGTATTAACAGTTTTCATGTGTTTACCGGTAAACAAGGGAAAAATCGACACGGGAGAAACTCTTCCTCCTCAGCGGCAAGAATGACACGTCTCGAGTGGTAGTGGAGTTGCCAAAATACAGAGTTCATTATGTTATTTTATCAAGATTAAGCGGCAAGGCCTTGCTTGAATTCAAATATAGACATGTTGTGGGACTTGTTGGGTTGTGCAATCGTATTTTACATACAACGGTGTACAGATTATTGTCGTTTTCTATAGGTAATGCATTGTGTATATTTAATTACCCAGAGGGGTCAGGAATCCCTCGTTATATCACTGCGTGTTACAGAATACAGTTATGATTGTTCACTTTCCATGCAGTCTGGGAGTCGATCTACTTTTGTTTTGCCAAGCATTTTCCTGGTATTATTCAGGCTGTCGTATGTACTGTATATACTGTATAGGCATTCTTATTTGGCAAAATAAATTGCTTTATTATTAACCCCTTTTGCTTAACTGGAATTGGATTTACCCCCTCGCTTTTGGGGTAGGGCTGCAACTAATATTTTTATTCATTCAGGAGTTATTTTCCCAAGTAACTGATTAGTTGTTTTATCTATAAAATGTCAGAAAATGGTGAAAAATGGCCAAGAGTACGGCTCGACTGTCTTCATCTCCAACCCAGAGATGTTCAGTTTACTGTTTAAGAAGCTAGAATAAGAAAATTATTAATATTAACCAGTTTTTCCCAAATTGTAGGAAATTACTCAACCTGCTTCACTCTGCCACAAACTGTGCTTTTAATGCACATTCACTGAAGGTGGTGAAGTACAAAATTGCCAACACTGCCCTGTTATTACAGCAAAAACTGAAATATTTCACTTTTTTATGTAATAAGAATATGTCTGAACACACAGTCCTTTAGTTTGCCAAAAAAAGTCGCTCACAGACAAAAAAAATCTGAAGTATGTCTGCCTACATTTTTTTATGTTTTGTCAAACCGCAATGAGGTTTGGCTCCTTGTTAGATCCCTTACAAACAAAATGTCATAAAACTCAAAACAACAAACAAAAATGGACTCTTGGGATTTGGGAGGAGGGAAGGAATACCACTAACACCAACGCCAAACATGATGCATGAAATTTTCGCAGCTGGAGTCTGGAACTCCAACTCAGCCGCAGACTTCTGAAACTCGTCATCAGTCAGCAACAAAATCATAAAAATAAGAAAATTTAAGTATGAACTTAATAAAGCAATGTTAACCCACCTGTTGCCCTCGTTTACAGGCACCAAAAAATATTGTTTCCTAGTCTGAAAAAAAATCCAAATATTCAGCAAAAAATTTCCCAATTTCTGAAAATTTGCAAAACCTTCAGGAAGAAAATTCAAATAATTCCTTATGTTTCCCTTGAAAGTTTTATTAAAAAAAAAAAAAAAAGCCCCAAATTTTGCAAGAATATTCTTGTAAATATTTTCAAAAAATTTGTAAAAATCTTCCAAAAAAATCCTTAAAATATCTAAAGTGATTACATATATATCAGTAAAACTTATATTTTCTCTAAGAACATTTTTAACATTTTTTTTCCCCACCAAAAAATGTTCACAAGATTTCCCAAAAATGTTGAAAATGTGGACATGGAAGTTTCACTGTGAAAATAATTTTTCCCCCACATTTTTAAACTTAAAACAGGTCAATATTGACCCGCAGGACGGCACGAGGGTTAATGTCTACAAACCTTAATCATACAAAAAAAAAAAACACTTTCCCAAAAATGTCATTTTATTTAAATGCCATCCAAAACTTTGACAGTTCAGGAACATTTCCTGCAAAATGGCATAATCAGCATTTTACTGTTAACTTCACCGCCACCTGCTCTGGAATTAGGGCAAGGAAATGGCCTCTTATCACGAATCACCAACATTCATTCTTATTGTGCATTTTTTTCTAAGGCAACATGGAGGACCAAGCCAGCCCTTTTCTTCTCAATCCAGCAGCTGGTGGTTTGGACTGTTGCCAGTTATCTGCAGCAACATTGGCACGTTTCTTCCTTTCAGTACAGCTTGGTTAAAGGCAAACATGTTACACATTGAGTTTAACACACACACCACGCACACACACAGTTGCAAACCACACACACGGACCATCACACATCACGCCTCTGACACTAGAAGCTGCGATTAATCTTCCAAGTCTTCCGATCGTCATCCGGCCGTAAGCTGATAAATCATCAAACCCTTCATTGACTAATTCAGCCGCTTCACTTAGGACTGTCACACTTATTCATTTTAAATGCATTTCTGATGTAATCAAAAACAATAAATTAATACACAAAGTGCCCAAACTCCAGTGTAAACACCATCTAATCTTTTTTTTGGTGCTGTTGGCAGCTCCGCTTTATACTGAGAATTGTACAGAGAAAAAGAAAATTTTGGGCTTTTTTTTTTTTTTTTTTTTTTTTTTAAACCATCTGTAACTCAAAATGACACCCTGCAAGCTAACGTGGATCCAATATGATCCCAGAATACCAGATATGTACACATACCACATAGAAAACTCTATACAGTACAGTGTGTACAAGGATGTGTCAACCACATCTTGTACAGGGTCTCAAATCAGCATATTTTTTAAAGGAACAGATCGACATTTTTGGGACATAAGCTTGTTTGCTGAGTTAGACGTCTGAAGTTGCAGTCAGGAGGTTGTTAGCTTAGCTTAGCATAAAGACTGGAAATGGGGGGTAACTGCTAGCCTGGCTCTACTGAGAGGGAACAAAATCAGCCAGAGATGTGTAACAACACCTGATTTCTTTTAGAACACACACAATAGACAGCTAGCAGATCATAAAGGAATCTGAATAAATGCATGTTGTATTAGAATCACTGACTCTACCTTCAAAACAATCTGTCTGCAAACCCATTTTCCATCTGACGGTCCTCACAAATGATCTGTACAATCTGACATCTGACTGTGTCACAAATGCAAGAGCGGATTTGGTGTCATTCTGGCCAACATGTGTGTTTCTCCACCAGGTCTGCCAAGTCCACTTTTAGTAAACTAGCTCATGTTTCTGCAACACGACATTCACTTATAAAGGCTTTGGAAAAGTGCCTGTATTTACTTTAAATGAATATGAAATGATGCATTTCATTTGTTACTGATGTGTCTTAACACACACACACGACTAAACTAAATAGTGTTTCTGACCAAAGACAACATTTTTACTTATTGACTAAAGTCCAGGTTAATGGATAAGCGATTATAATGAAATTAAACATAAGGGAAGTTAGTAGAAGTTAGAGATATTTCTGTCAGACTCTGTTTTTTCCACGATTACGCCCTGCCTAAAACCACAATGTATCATTTTATATTTCGGTTTTTGTTTTTTTAAAGAACAAGATGCAACGTGTTAACGATGTAGACGATGCAGTTTGGATTCTTCTACTTCAGGACAAAAACGGACTTGTCGTTCCCCTTAACTTCCAGTCTTTGTGCTAAGCCACGCTGCCAGGCTGCAGACTGTAACTAAACTGTAAATGTAAAGACACTAACTTCCACAAAACAAGCCAACAAGTACACTACCAGTTAGAAGTTTGGGCACACCTTCTCATTTAATGTCTTTTCTTCTTTTCATGACTATTTACATTGTAGATTCTCACTGAAGGCATCAAAACTATGAATAAACACATATGGAATTATTAGATTCTTCAAAATAGCCACCATTTGCTTTGATTACTACTTTCCACACTCTTGGCATTTTCTCCATAAGCTTCATGAGGTAGTCACCTGAAATGGTTCTCCAACAGTCTTGAAGGAGTTCCCAGAGATGCTGAGCACTTGTTGGCCCTTTTGCCTTCACTCTGCGATGCATCTCATCCTAAACCATCTGGATTGGGTTTAGGTCAGGTGACTGTGGAGGCCAGTCATCTGATGCAGTACTCCATCACTCTCCTTCTTGGTCAAACAGCCCTTACACAGCCTGGAGGTGTGTTTAGGGTCATTGTCCTGTTGAAAAATAAATGGTACAACTAAATTTAAACCGGATGAGATGGCATATTGCTAAACTGTTAATGGAAACATAAGGAATTATTGGAATTTTCTTCCTGAAGGTTTTGCAAATTTTCAGAAATTTATTGAATTTTTTGCTGAATTTTGGGATTTTTTTTCAGACAAGGAAACAATATTTTCGGTGCCCGTAAATGAAGACAACAGGAGGGTTAATGTTACAAACCACATCTAAGGCTTTGGTACAATTCATCAAGAGTGAGATGATGAAAATAGTGTGTATCTATCTTGTATTGTGCCTTATCATATCTCATTTCCCCTCCTTTTTGTATTATTTTTAAGTTAATTTATATGGCCAAGCCTTTTATCCAAAGTAAATTAATCCAGTCGACCAAAGATAGGCCTCTGAGATGAAACGTTCCACCTCCGATAAATGCCGCAATCTTGATGTAACACAGAAAATTGCATTTTCTGACGATAAACGTGGACAGATAAGGAGAGAGAGGAGCTCTGCTGGCTCACTCGTCATTTATTTGCACATCATCCAGAGCAAAAAAAAGCCCATAAACCTAAAGTCTGACTAGGCGGCTGCTGAGCTAGTAGCCGCTCTGTACAAACAGCTGGTCAGTGGCAAGTAATGAAAACTAGTGGATTGACGGGTTGTTTCTGGCTGGTTTAAGACCAGATGTGCAGCTGCATATTTGTAGAAGTTCTACCGTGCATGCAGGCGCTACAGAAGTGAAGTCGACAGATGAGAATGTGCCTCGGATGAGACGTAATTGTGACGTTATATAGTGAGAAGTGACATGACGGATGAAGCACACTCAGCGGAAGTTAGTCTGTCATCAATCGCAAGGTCCAGATTTGTCGCTGAGCCGAGCTGAATGCTGATGTTGGGCTGAACAGACGGACTGACTGGATTCATCGTCTGTGAGACTGAGCTGATAGAGCCGCAGTAAAGGAAAACGTGAGGAGTTGTGCTCTAAAAACAAGATCCTTACAGTTTCCCCCCTACGTTTAGGAAGTGACCCCAGCACTTTTTTCTCTTCATCGCGCCGTTTTTAACCACTGAGGTCAGACAAGAGTTTGGTGGTTCATTGTGTCAAAGACAAGTTCAGCAAAAGGAGAAGAGTTGTTGCTGAGGCCAGTGTTTTTATCACCAACAGCAGTGATGCTGCAGTGGAATGACTGGTCTGGGAACCAGACGGGCAGAGTTTTGATTTTGTTTTTTTTCTTTTGGGAAAGGAAATCTGAGACTTGAGTGAACATTTTTCATTCTTAAACTGTAGATATATAGAGAGAGCAGCCTGCAGTTTTGAACTTGAGACGGGTTTTTGAGTGGCTAGACCTAAATCACAGCGATTGTATGATGCTCTGTAAGCGTGTATTTTTTTTCATGGCTGATAGGATATAAATGATTGTTAATCAAGGAAACTCTTATACCGGATGTAGACTGCAGGTATAAAGCAACACAAACCTTCATTGAAGTGGCTTAGCTGTATGTTTTACACATTTTTAATTGAGAGAACTTTTCAACACCTTTCCTTCAGTGTTGATGGGCCTCTACTCATGATGTGTAACCAGACAGTGCTCAAAACCTGTGGGACTACTTGAGAGAAGCCATAGTTGTACATTATTTAATTAAACAGACAAAAACCGAAAAAGAGAATTGGAAAAAATGCTGAACACTGAATGCAGTAAACAGCTGATCGGTTTGTAGTGTTCTAGTTGGATAGTTGGTGGAAATGAGAAACCAGATGCTGAAATAGCAGTGTTTTCAGAACATGTGCAGGTTAAAATGTGGGCTACCATGTAAATATGTGACAGAGGGATGTTACCCACATCAGCTGAAAAGAAGTTCAACTGCTAGAAAGACTGGAAGCTGTTAGGATTACGTTGCTGTTTTGCATTAGAGCCAGATTTGAAGGATGAGGAGTAGTGGGCTTTTAATTACTCCTAGAGTCAGAACTAATAGCTACTTAAGCCTTCCTGAAGACCTCAGGGAAGCAAGCTGAAGACCTATCAGTTTAACCTGGCTTGTAATTGATTTTTATGTGTTGATTTACTCATACATTTTAGCCCGTTCTATCTCTTGTGCACTTTTATTATTATTATTATTATTATTGTCTAGTTTTGCTACACTGACTTCTTGTTGTCCTGCCTCTGGTGTTTCCTCATTGCAAATTTATGAGGTTTATTTATGAAAGCGATTCTTCAGTGTGTGCTCAGTCCCTGTATTTATCGAGGCCTCCATTCAGAACTGATTTATTGCTTTGTGTGTGGCTGGAAAGTGCAGAACAAATAAAATCTGACTCGTGGATTGATTGAGAAATGATGCAGTGATGAGGGAAGATGCAGAGAACTGTAGACTCTGAGGCCTTTACATGAACAAGATGATGCCATGAAGGCTGAGCGTGACGGCAGATGCTTCAGTGTTGCCCTTTATTTAAATGCAAAGTGCCGGATATCCAGCAGCTGCAATGTTGACGATTAAATCATCAGCGTGTTGCTCACAGCTGAAACTAAATCAGCGACACTTCAGGAGTCAGCGAATCCTGCAGAAGTGCTCCTTAAACTGGAGTACGACGAGCACTTGCAGCTTTTAGCAACATATTGAGTCACATGCAGCAAGACTTTGATGAGCATTAAGCACTAAAACATCCAGCAGCACCTTCAGGAAACTCCTTTTCTGGATCTCAGTGCAAAAACAAACAAACTGATGTTTAATTCAGGCTCAGATCAGACAGTTTGAACACGTGTTGACACCCACTAACGTTCTGATTGCACGCTAATAGCTTTGAGATTCTATGGCGATGCTGCACGTGCCTCGCCAACTGCTTCCAGAAACAATAACATTGTCCGTCATCTGTTTGTCCCCTCGCTGGCTTTGTGTGAGCTTCAAAGGCTTGCATTCAGCCCCCAACCCTTTGAGCTAATGAAGTAATGAAATCTAATGAGGCGCGGCCGACGACTCTATTGTGATGCAGCCAACGCAACGAAATTAATTTGCTTTTTTGTTCACTCCAGCTTTGCTTTGTGGTGTTTTGGACGCCTCATGTGTCCGAGAAGATCCTGGTTGATGTCATTGGAGTGGAGTACGCTTTTGCTGAGCTGTGCGTGGTCCCGCTCAGAATCTTCTCCTTTTTCCCGTTGCCAGGTAAGATGCCCGATTATTGTTCGACATCAGAGTGCAGCTGGATTCCGTTTCCTTCCTGCTGTAGCTTTAACTGCAGCTCCGACCAGTGGGGTGATGCTTCCTCTTTTTGTGTGTGTGTGTGTGTGTGTGTGTGTGTGTGTGTGTGTGTGTGTGTGTGTGTGTGTGTGTGTGTGTGTGTGTGTGTTTGCAGTGACTGTTCGGGCTCATTTGACTGGATGGCTCATGACCCTGAAAAAGACCTTTGTGTTGGCCCCCAGCTCGGTTCTCCGCATCATTGTCCTCATCACCAGTCTAGTTGTGCTGCCTTATATGGGGTAAGTCAACACTTCAGAGAACACTGAGGTTCACAAAGGTCAGCGCTGTGACTCAGGATTACTGCTGTTTAATACAGCGCTGTGGGCTCGAATGATTTCCTGTTTTATTACGGAATCATGAAGGATTCACTTCTATACAAAATAATTCATTTAAAGGCCTTACTTTAAAGCTCTCCTTTGTATTTCAGGGTTCACGGGGCCACACTCGGGGTTGGATCCCTCTTAGCCGGGTTCATAGGGGAGTCAACAATGGTTGCCATAGCAGCCTGCTATGTTTATCGACAACAGGTGAGAACACCTGGGTCAATGCAAACATGAGAATACACACCTTAGTATATGGATCAATAACCAGCATTTCTATGTGTGAATCAGACATAATCCTTCTGTTTAGTTTGAATAAGGAAAGTAATTAATACACACAAGAAAAAATGATCTCTCGACATCTTTCTTTACAGCTAGTTTATATTTAGGTTGTGAAATCACTAAACGTGTCCGCCTATAACACTGAAAATCTCATTTAAAGGATAACAATGGCATCACACAGACCATGAAGAGCAGCTTGAACAATGTACTCACTGTTTTGTGATTCTTTGTGTCTCTGTCAGGAGAACAGTTTTTTTTTCTACATTTATTTCACAAACATGTCCATTGAAAGGGAAGTCATTTTCAGAAAAACTGCCTTGTTACTTCCAACAGACTGTTCAGACGACAAGCAGAACCATTTTCATGTAGAATATTAGAGTCATTACTGTTTTTATGCCGTATTCTATTCAGGCCTTTGAGAGGTTCTAATAAAGAGCAAGATTTCAAAGCCCAAGAAATTTCAAATGGATCCTCCATTGTCCCAGAACACACTTTTTTTTTTTTTTGACAGTTTTGTGTTTAGGTGCAACCTCCAGCTCCTCTGGTTTTATTACTTTTAAAAGATGCAGTGAACAGTTTAGGAAATATGTGTTATTTCATAATTTAACTTCTTTTGTTGAGCTGCAACCATCAACCTGTTAGCTTAGCATAAAACACTGGAAACAAAAGGAAAGAGCTAGCCTTCCCCTGTCGAAAGTGAACAAAATCTGCCTAGCAGCATCTTTAAACCTAACAAATTAATACATTAGTTAGTTTAAACACAAGACACTTGTGCTCCAAACAAAAGGATTTGCACCCACAGAAGGACCTAGGATCCCTGACCATCACTATACACACCAGTGAGCAGTGATTCCTAGCACATCTCTGGGGGTCATCAGGTGGAAACCTCCCTTTAATGGTGTTTCACCTATTTAGTCCCACAACACCTCCAGGAGGCTAGGTGGTGAACTCTGGCATCCCAGATTCACCCCCCCCAGTGCCAGTTCACACTGCTCCTACACAATCCAAACAGCACTGCCACGTTCAACTGACCCAGGCCCGTTTAGGAGATGCTCCAGGTAACGACCAGGTGCCGATGCTACCAGCTAAATGCAAGATGCTAAATATCTAGTACCAGCTGCTGAAAAGTGACAAAGAAACTATGATATAGACTCTCCAAAGCCCTCTAAATGCTAGCTGCAAGACTAGTATTATGTCCAAAGCAAACTTACAAAAAAACTATACAAGCCAGCTCATCAAACTTTGCTGGTGCTACATGCTAACCGCTAATTGCTAAAATACTTAACTACTTCAGCCAAGCTCACCACAGACAGAGACTATACAAGCAGACTTCATCTAGGATGCAAGTACCAGTTGCTGACTGCTCATTGCTAATGCTACCTAACAAGAAAAAAACAAATAGGAAAACAAAGCCACAGCCACCACCTTAAACCACAGACTTACCTGAGATGGCTGCATGGTCCCAGAGAGACTCTAACAGGCCACTCCCCCACCTTATCAACACTTCCTCTTCCTGGATCTCTGCCTATTGGGAGAGGGAAAAGAAGGCGGGGAAAGCATAAGCTTTTTTGTTTAATCTGCATTAAAAAAAACTGACTGTAAAAATGACAAATTTAATTTTTGACACTTTTTCTTGGCCAGACACAACTACCTCCTGGAGTTTTGGCCGGTTGCTTGGAAACATCACAGCCAAGTCACTGTGTTCGGCCAAAAAATCATCCATTATTATATGGATTAAACAAAGAGATGTAATGTGTTAATTAGTGGGCTCTAGAGGTGCTGGTAGGTGGATTGTGTGACCTTTGAGCATAGCTAAGCTAAACTAGCTGTTTCCACTAGTTTCCAGTCTATGACATCCAGATGTCATCAAGAATCTCTTCTTAAATTTATAGTTTTACAAATTTACAATTTGCAGTTGAGGTCCTCTCTGTAATTTTTACAAAGTCGGGCCGGATTGGACCCTCTGGAGGGCTGGTTTTGGCCCACGGGCCACATGTTTGACACCCCTGCACTAGAAGAACCACCTGTGTGCATATTTGAGGATTTTTCTTTAAACTTCAAAGCTCCCAAAATGAAGTTATGCTCCTCTAATGCCCCTCTCTTCTACTGTATTCTCTATTCTAATTTGCAATAAGTTAGTGTTAGTAATTAAAAGATGGTTATTAAATTCAGGATGCTCTATTTTATTGTATCTTGACATGAGGACTGCATTACTCACAGACTGTGTTCTTCCTGAAGTTTGGGATTCGCTTCATTAATCTTTGGCAATTCCAGCTCACAGAATGTTTTTTTATTGCTCTCTGGTCTGCCACAGAAAAACAGCGAGATGTCCAACGAGCTGGTGGTGGAGGGCGAGGACTCGGCCCCGATGAGCGAGGTCTGCTCCAGGACTCAGATGGACGCCATCGAGGAGCTCCAGGAGGAGGAGGAGGAGGAGCAGGAGTGACCCGTCAGCAGGGAGGGAGGGGAGGTGAAGCCGACCTCAACACGGAGCTTTGCTGAAGAGGAGACCGCCGGGTGTTTCGGTGCTGGAGAGCAGAGAGAGGACCTGAGAGTGGTTTGGTTTCAGAGGTTCTCCTGACAGAACTGAGGTCTTCGTCACGTCAACCGACACCATTAAAACGCACACTGTAAAGAAAGCCATGCACCTCCAAGTGTTCATCCATCTGTGTAAATACGTCTTCCGACCTTTTCAACAGTTCTCATAGTTCTGCATCATCACATCAGCGGGTGTATTAACAGTTTTCATGTGTTTACCGGTAAACAAGGGAAAAATCGACACGGGAGAAACTCTTCCTCCTCAGCGGCAAGAATGACACGTCTCGAGTGGTAGTGGAGTTGCCAAAATACAGAGTTCATTATGTTATTTTATCAAGATTAAGCGGCAAGGCCTTGCTTGAATTCAAATATAGACATGTTGTGGGACTTGTTGGGTTGTGCAATCGTATTTTACATACAACGGTGTACAGATTATTGTCGTTTTCTATAGGTAATGCATTGTGTATATTTAATTACCCAGAGGGGTCAGGAATCCCTCGTTATATCACTGCGTGTTACAGAATACAGTTATGATTGTTCACTTTCCATGCAGTCTGGGAGTCGATCTACTTTTGTTTTGCCAAGCATTTTCCTGGTATTATTCAGGCTGTCGTATGTACTGTATATACTGTATAGGCATTCTTATTTGGCAAAATAAATTGCTTTATTATTAACCCCTTTTGCTTAACTGGAATTGGATTTACCCCCTCGCTTTTGGGGGTAGGGCTGCAACTAATATTTTTATTCATTCAGGAGTTATTTTCCCAAGTAACTGATTAGTTGTTTTATCTATAAAATGTCAGAAAATGGTGAAAAATGGCCAAGAGTACGGCTCGACTGTCTTCATCTCCAACCCAGAGATGTTCAGTTTACTGTTTAAGAAGCTAGAATAAGAAAATTATTAATATTAACCAGTTTTTCCCAAATTGTAGGAAATTACTCAACCTGCTTCACTCTGCCACAAACTGTGCTTTTAATGCACATTCACTGAAGGTGGTGAAGTACAAAATTGCCAACACTGCCCTGTTATTACAGCAAAAACTGAAATATTTCACTTTTTTATGTAATAAGAATATGTCTGAACACACAGTCCTTTAGTTTGCCAAAAAAAGTCGCTCACAGACAAAAAAAATCTGAAGTATGTCTGCCTACATTTTTTTATGTTTTGTCAAACCGCAATGAGGTTTGGCTCCTTGTTAGATCCCTTACAAACAAAATGTCATAAAACTCAAAACAACAAACAAAAATGGACTCTTGGGATTTGGGAGGAGGGAAGGAATACCACTAACACCAACGCCAAACATGATGCATGAAATTTTCGCAGCTGGAGTCTGGAACTCCAACTCAGCCGCAGACTTCTGAAACTCGTCATCAGTCAGCAACAAAATCATAAAAAATAAGAAAATTTAAGTATGAACTTAATAAAGCAATGTTAACCCACCTGTTGCCCTCGTTTACAGGCACCAAAAAATATTGTTTCCTAGTCTGAAAAAAAATCCAAATATTCAGCAAAAAATTTCCCAATTTCTGAAAATTTGCAAAACCTTCAGGAAGAAAATTCAAATAATTCCTTATGTTTCCCTTGAAAGTTTTATTTAAAAAAAAAAAAAAAATGCCCCAAATTTTGCAAGAATATTCTTGTAAATATTTTCAAAAAATTTGTAAAAATCTTCCAAAAAAATCCTTAAAATATCTAAAGTGATTACATATATATCAGTAAAACTTATATTTTCTCTAAGAACATTTTTAACATTTTTTTTCCCCACCAAAAAATGTTCAAAGATTTCCCAAAAATGTTGAAAATGTGGACATTGGAAGTTTCACTGTGAAAATAATTTTTCCCCCACATTTTTAAACTTAAAACAGGTCAATATTGACCCGCAGGACGGCACGAGGGTTAATGTCTACAAACCTTAATCATACAAAAAAAAAAAACACTTTCCCAAAAATGTCATTTTATTTAAATGCCATCCAAAACTTTGACAGTTCAGGAACATTTCCTGCAAAATGGCATAATCAGCATTTTACTGTTAACTTCACCGCCACCTGCTCTGGAATTAGGGCAAGGAAATGGCCTCTTATCACGAATCACCAACATTCATTCTTATTGTGCATTTTTTTCTAAGGCAACATGGAGGACCAAGCCAGCCTTTTCTTCTCAATCCAGCAGCTGGTGGTTTGGACTGTTGCCAGTTATCTGCAGCAACATTGGCACGTTTCTTCCTTTCAGTACAGCTTGGTTAAAGGCAACATGTTACACATTGAGTTTAACACACACACACGCACACACACAGTTGCAAACACACACACGGACCATCACACATCACGCCTCTGACACTAGAAGCTGCGATTAATCTTCCAAGTCTTCCGATCGTCATCCGGCGTAAGCTGATAAATCATCAAACCCTTCATTGACTAATTCAGCCGCTTCACTTAGGACTGTCACACTTATTCATTTTAAATGCATTTCTGATGTAATCAAAAACAATAAATTAATACACAAAGTGCCCAAACTCCAGTGTAAACACCATCTAATCTTTTTTTGGTGCTGTTGGCAGCTCCGCTTTATACTGAGAATTGTACAGAGAAAAAGAAAATTTGGGCTTTTTTTTTTTTTTTTTTTTTTTTTAAACCATCTGTAACTCAAAATGACACCCTGCAAGCTAACGTGGATCCAATATGATCCCAGAATACCAGATATGTACACATACCCACATAGAAAACTCTATACAGTACAGTGTGTACAAGGATGTGTCAACCACATCTTGTACAGGGTCTCAAATCAGCATATTTTTTAAAGGAACAGATCGACATTTTGGGACATAAGCTTGTTTGCTGAGTTAGACGTCTGAAGTTGCAGTCAGGAGGTTGTTAGCTTAGCTTAGCATAAAGACTGGAAATGGGGGGAACTGCTAGCCTGGCTCTACTGAGAGGGAACAAAATCAGCCAGAGATGTGTAACAACACCTGATTTCTTTTAGAACACACACAATAGACAGCTAGCAGATCATAAAGGAATCTGAATAAATGCATGTTGTATTAGAATCACTGACTCTACCTTCAAAACAATCTGTCTGCAAACCCATTTTCCATCTGACGGTCCTCACAAATGATCTGTACAATCTGACATCTGACTGTGTCACAAATGCAAGAGCGGATTTGGTGTCATTCTGGCCAACATGTGTGTTTCTCCACCAGGTCTGCCAAGTCCACTTTTAGTAAACTAGCTCATGTTTCTGCAACACGACATTCACTTATAAAGGCTTTGGAAAAGTGCCTGTATTTACTTTAAATGAATATGAAATGATGCATTTCATTTGTTACTGATGTGTCTTAACACACACACACGACTAAACTAAATAGTGTTTCTGACCAAAGACAACATTTTTACTTATTGACTAAAGTCCAGGTTAATGGATAAGCGATTATAATGAAATTAAACATAAGGGAAGTTAGTAGAAGTTAGAGATATTTCTGTCAGACTCTGTTTTTCCACGATTACGCCCTGCCTAAAACCACAATGTATCATTTTATATTTCGGTTTTTGTTTTTTTAAAGAACAAGATGCAACGTGTTAACGATGTAGACGATGCAGTTTGGATTCTTCTACTTCAGGACAAAAACGGACTTGTCGTTCCCCTTAACTTCCAGTCTTTGTGCTAAGCCACGCTGCCAGGCTGCAGACTGTAACTAAACTGTAAATGTAAAGACACTAACTTCCACAAAACAAGCCAACAAGTACACTACCAGTTAGAAGTTTGGGCACACCTTCTCATTTAATGTCTTTTCTTCTTTTTCATGACTATTTACATTGTAGATTCTCACTGAAGGCATCAAAACTATGAATAAACACATATGGAATTATTAGATTCTTCAAAATAGCCACCATTTGCTTTGATTACTACTTTCCACACTCTTGGCATTTTCTCCATAAGCTTCATGAGGTAGTCACCTGAAATGGTTCTCCAACAGTCTTGAAGGAGTTCCCAGAGATGCTGAGCACTTGTTGGCCCTTTTGCCTTCACTCTGCGATGCATCTCATCCTAAACCATCTGGATTGGGTTTAGGTCAGGTGACTGTGGAGGCCAGGTCATCTGATGCAGTACTCCATCACTCTCCTTCTTGGTCAAACAGCCCTTACACAGCCTGGAGGTGTGTTTAGGGTCATTGTCCTGTTGAAAAATAAATGGTACAACTAAATTTAAACCGGATGAGATGGCATATTGCTACACGATGCAAAGCACCCCCACACCATCATACCTCCTCCTCCATGCTTCCCGGTGCACAAAGAGACGATGGGTTTTAACCAAAGATCTCAAATTTGGACTCATCAGACCAAAGCACAGATTTCCACTGGTCTAATGTCCATTCCTTGTGTTTCTTGGTCCAAACAAATCTCTTCTGCTTGTTGTTTTTCCTTAGTAGTGGTTTCTTAGCTAAATTCCACAAATGAACCTTGACAAGACCTCGTGAAACTCATCCAGAGAATGCCAAAAGTTTGCAAAGGTGTCATCCAGGCAAAGGGTGGCTATTTTGAAGAATCTAAAATACAAAGACATGTTTTGACTTATGTCACACTTTTTTGTTTACTACATAATTCCATATGTGTTCATTCATAGTTCTGAAGTCTTCATAGAGAAGCTACAATGTAAAGAAAAACCATTAAATGAGAAGGCATGCCCAAACATTTGGCTGATAGTGTGTATTTCCCAAAACCATTCCTCTAACTGGCGTAAATCTTTTCATCTTGATGGACCTGAGGGGTGTTTGTATGGCAGGAGGTTTCTCTGCAGCTGCGATCAGCTGGAGGTGAGCTCCTTGTGTAGTTCTGCAGCTTCTACAACCGGCACGTTGTAGTGGCGATCATCCTCTGTGACGAGGCACACGGACGGCCAGTCTTCCTTATGGTCGTCTGGGTAGTAGGTGACGAACTCCTCTGTGTCCGCCTTGTACAGTCTGTAAACTTGAATGGTGCACTGCAAGGCGTAGCCCAGCAGGAACATCTCCACCTGCACAGAAAGACACAAAGACGGCGGCATAATTGCACGGTTACAGAAGGAACTCCAGCAGACTTCTCAAACATCAGCTGCTCGAGCACATGATACTTATGGGTGAAGTCTCTTTACGGAAACCGACCGTGGAGAAGCTTTAATCAAAACGGTGAAAATAACAATTAAATCCCTCAGCAGCTTGTTGTTCTTCAACCCTCCTCGCCCCGGGGGCTGATGATGCAGAAGCGTAGCGGAGAAAACAACACAAGCGGCGGCATGTTTTACAGCTCAGGTCTCAGGTTGTAAAAGTGTTACACAACCCTTTAATGACATCAATTGCTGTTTTTGTTAATTGCTGACAACAGTTTATTCAGCAACACTTTAAAGGCGGAATCAAAAAGTGTCGTTTATCGTGAAGCGAGGAGTAAAAATGCGGTTTTCCGTCACCTGCTCCAGCCCGGCGCTGAGGCCCACGTGGCTGAGGTGGTTGGAGAGGAAGGAGCGTGGACAGTCGGACGAGTCCCGAGCGAACAGCAGCCAGCAGAACAGAGGGACGTCTCCGCCGGCCTGCATGCAGCCATGCAGCTCCACCGCTCTGCCCAGCATCAGCAGCTTCAGCGCCTCCAGCAGCCCGAGCTCCTCTTCTCCGCCCTGAAACACTCGTTCACACAGCTGCTGCCGCTCTGCAGCCGAGGCGCAGTCCACCGCTGCCTGCCACTGCAGACACAGCACAGGGATAAATCCAAGACCGTTGTTACTAATGCCACAAGATTTACAAATGTAAGAATCTGCTGCCGTTCTTTGTTGTAATGATCGTTTGTAGGACATCATTTTCCAGTTATGTAGTGAATGTTTCTGAATTTTTGGACATTTTCTAATCAATAACTCAACCACAAAACCCACAAACAGGTTTGAAAGCCACATTGCTTTGACCTAATGTCCAAAATCACATTTCTCAGAGCCAGAAACTGTAAAGAATTGTTGGATTTTTTACTTTCCAAGCTTCCCTGAACTACTCATCTGTGACATGTCATTCAGTAGGGAGATTTTCATCAAAATCATTTTATTCTACATGTCTCATTAAAAAAAATCCACCCAAATAAACCGTTTGCTCTAAACATACTGTGTAAGAAATGAAAAAATCTGCATTCTGTGGCATAACCGGGAAGCCCCGAGTGACTCAGCTGTGAATAACTGTCATGGGACAAAAACTGTGGGATTTTTCGGCTGAACTGCAGGCAGTGTTTACACAGAGTCAATAGGAGACATAAGTATGGAAGGAAATGAAAAATGTAAAATGTCTCTAGGATGTAGAGCCACCATTTTTCTCAGGTATTGCAAACAAATGTGGGCACTTATTGGTGGCTGCGGGTTTTTTCAGCTTTTCTTAAAAAAAAAAAAAAAGTATAAAAGAAATTCCATTTTTTTTTAACTTTAGTACTATTTATCGCTTTATAACTTTATGGCATTATAACTTTGTTATAGTGAAAAGAAGACATTTTTAAGTTCTCTACTTCTATCTGTGGTTGCTGTGGTAAAAAATGAGCTCACGCTACGTAAAAATCTGACAGGAGCTGATTAATAATTAAAGACATTTAGTAGTTGCAGCCATTGTAATGAGGAGAGGTCATGGGACCATTTTAATTAAACTTTGTTCTAAACATTGCTGTCTTGTAAGTCTTGTTTGAAGCAAAGATGCCAACATTACTTCATTCTATCATCTCATTTTCTTCGTCCTATGTGATGGTCATTAGATATCTTTGGGTTCTATGATGTTGGTCAGACAAAACATTAGGCTTCTGTGATTTTTCCACTGTTTTACAGGCCAGTTTATTAACTGATTAAAGGCAGAAGCAGTGATCTTAATCGCATACTTTTTTTTTTTTTTTGTCAAATTCAATGTGCTACCTGTCTGCTCTGTTTATGCACTGAAACAAAATCCAGTTTTCATCCACAACACTTGTTCTGTAAATGAGAAACAAAGTGGCTCAGGCTGTTCCACACGACGCTATTCCAGCACATCCCGTACATGTTCAACTCTACAAATGCACAAATATGTAATAAATAACCACAACAGTGAGCAACCAGATGCTGTCACTTAGAGAAAACTTCCTGGTGGATTTCTTCCCAGCACCATTCCACGCTTGGTTTGTGTACATTTACACAATTTTGCTTATTAACGATATGCAAATTCCTCCAGGGAGCATGCAGACTTACAGAAAGGGCAGGTGATGGAGTAGAAACTCAGGATCAGAGCCCTCATGCACTTTGACAGATGGGACAGATCTGATCCCTGATGCTCTTAGCAGGAACCCACTTTAAAGTCCATAAGTAAGCAGACTGGGATTGAGTCAATCGGTCTGACTGTCTGGGGCAAAGCTAGTCATACAGGCTTGATGGTGGCAGAAGACGAAATGCCAATAATGTTTAATTTTGTTTAAATACGTTGAAGTAAAAAGTTCAGTTTTATCCGAGTACTGCAGTAATCTGATAAACTTCTTGCAGTGAACTCATTTATCTGTTTGCTAACTGACACTTTAATTTAAGCGGTGTTTGTCTCTGATGCAACATCCAACAACAGACTCTGTTGTTTTCTGGAAGTTTTGCCACCTCACACAGAGCCATCATGCTTTAATGCATCATCACTTTATCTGACTCATCTTTTCGCTTCTTCACATGGTGAAAGCACAAACAAGAATGTGAAAAATGGATTTGCAGTCACCGATTTGATTCTTAACTTCCATTCCTGGGGCTATCTGTTAAAAAAGGGAGCTTTTATTGGACATTTTTTGGTGATGACACATGCTGCAGCCTCAAACGTCACCCTTTTGACTCACTGAAGAGCTTTTGTATCCTAGAAAGTGTTTCCTGTTTACACATACATGAAAAGTACAGCAGAGACCAGTGGAAGACAACAGAGTCTACTATATGGAATTCATAATGTCAGGCAGGCAACCAGCACACAGCTCTGTCCCATAAAACAACAGAGGTCTGACTTTTAAAAAAAAAAAAAAAAAAAAGATAGCGCAATAAACAGCACAATTCTTTAACCTACTAGTGGCTCACTATAAATTCAGCTCCGGGCCTCATACCGTTAAAATAAAGAGGCTTGTAACAGTTCAAAGGGTCCATCTTTCCTTCCAAATCCTCCAGAATATTACCAGGCTGTTAATGAAGCACAGAAAAAAAAAAAAGAAGAAAAAAAGCCATGCAGCCTTTAGAGAACGACCTCCCTTTAACATATGGTAGCAATCACATCCAAAAGCTGTGTGGATGAATATCAATACCCTCACTGTCCACGCGTGGTATAAAAATAGTGCTGCGGTTTACTGGTGCTGTGTCTTTAAAATACTTTCTCACTGTATGGAAGTGTCGGAGCAGCTCTACCTTGTTTTGGAGAAGCTCCATGTAGCCCGTTAGCTGCTGGGTGGCTGCTGTCCCGTCTCCCTGCAGGCACTCTCCAGGAAATGTCCACTGACTTATCAGGCCTTCCTGGGCCTCCAGTCGCTCCGGCAGCTGTAAACACAGAGAAATAAGGCGACGTGAGATCAGATGTGTTCAGGAGAGCTGCTAGAGTTACTAACATTGTGGGTTTACACATTACAGGAATGACAAAGTTAAAAAATGTCTTTTAACCCAGTGAAATTAACTACCAGCAGCTAGAAATGAGAGTCCTGCTTCTGTCTACCTCTTTCTGTAATTAAAGAACCAATGTTTACAAAAAGAACTTGAAGGAGTGACTAAATCAAGTCACTCTCTGCTGGTATAGAGTTAAAAATGGCATGAAGCTACATTAAAACAAGCTTTTCTTTAACATCCACAGCCTTAATATAGTTTGACTCCAAGATTACAATAGTCAACATTCTGCTGGTGATTTAAAGCAGGAGCCTTTGGTCAGAGAACGTATATATAAATGGTCATATGGTTACATTTAGCACAGATTTCTGGAAATAATTCCCTGCTACGAGTCCAAACCCAAACACTGGAATTCAAAACACACTGCAGCGTGTCAGCATCACTTTTCTATGTTGTCATCAGAGAGGCCAACTGAATGAAAGGGGCTCAAATATTACATCCCCACACACAAAGTCTAGACGCAATTTATCAGACTATGAGATCCTGAGTCGATGCTACTGGACGCCAAACAAGACCGGCTGGACTCAAATTAAGAGACGATGATTTATGCTGCTGCTGTCACACACGTTAATGCAACACGGTGAAAGATTTAAGGGGGTAACTATTAACTTTTATAAACTAACTTTTCAATATCACCTTGGCCACGATTCCAGCGGCATCTACCTTGGCTACAAACCGCAAAAAATTTACAGTAGAAACAATAAAATGCGGTGCCAGGAGCTCGTGTTAACAGGATGCAGAATCACGCCGTCGTCATGTGAGCGCCGGTTCGAACCAACGTCCAGTAAAGCAGGATGTGAACAAGTCATGTTCAGACTCTCAGGACGCCAACATCTGCTCCTGAAATAATGGAGTCCTTATCGGAGCACATCAACCAAATGCAATTATTATGATCTAATTTCAAATAACAGTCGTCACGCGCAGTAAATGTCACATGAGGCTAATTTGTCAGTGAGCGTATGCTAGTTGATGTGCACTGATGTAGCTCATTATAGACTAACGGTGCAGTTTGTATTATTTATTTAAAGCTAGGGTGCAGGACTTTTACATCCAAATGCATAGCAGTTACCTTCAAGCCCTTTCCAAACAAGTTCACGTAAGGCGATTAAGCCTATTAACACCAAGTGGATATCTGTGTATTTGGCAGCAAAGCGGAGTTTCAAATGTCTGTGTTGTTAGGATTTACTTTTTAAGGTACTACAAACTGAACACTGAAATAGATACCATATGAGTGTTACAATATTGATATTAATAACCATTTGTTGTGTGATTAATGTATGAGTTGTGCTGACCTTTATAGAGAGAGAGAGAGAGAGAGAGCATTTAGCCCCAGGCTCTGAAGGGTTAAATACATGATGGACACAGACAGGAGAGGCTGGAAAAGTTACAGCTTCTGCTACACATGCACACACTAACAAAGATAGAGCTTTGGCCTTGGTACTCAGCACATTCCTGCTTTCTTATAAAGTAACAATTTTATTGAAACTGCTAGCTCAAGGTTGTATGAGGGAGAAACCATAATAATCCTCCCTATGAGATACCACTAATGGCTGCATCACATCTCAGCTAACAATGGAATAATACTAACTGCTAGAAAGCGGGAAAAGGTTTGCAGGAGGTTCTTCTTACATGGTGCGGCTCCTGGGGATTGGATGGATCGTGTGCCAAGAGATATTTGTGCACCAACTAATGGGAGAGCTAAGTCTAAACCACGGTTTATCCCCACCTTTAGCCAATCACGTTTAAATATTTGGATTATATGTTTGTGTTCTATAACCAATCTCATTTCACCATACTGTATAAAATGTTCTGTTCATATCAGATTTTATCCTTTGCTGGGAGGCTGTTCCAAAGGTCCTTGTACAAGATTCTTTGAGACACTGATATTAGAAAATAAACAGCTTAATTGGAGAGAAGTAGTTTGTCTTCTATCTCAAAAAACGAACACACTCAACAGTATTGACATTCCTAAATGTGTTTTACATCAACCAGCCAGAGCTGAAGAGGGGAACAACAACAGAGATGGAGTAGAATACAAAAAAATAGGAAACCCATGGTGGAAAGTTAAAAACAGAAACTCTGCATTTAGAGGACAGATTAAAGTCTAAAAAAGAAGGTGACTAAAGCTGACGTCAGTCGACAATGTCTGCGTAATTACTCTCACTGTCAGAAAGAAGACATAAATGTATGTAATTCTCCTGCAATGACTCATTTTTCAGACAGAAAATGTAGGCTGTGTTCCAAGTTACATACATCTCCTTTTAACTTAAAGTATATAGTGTTTCATGTAGTATGTGTAGAATTGGCAGGTGTTGCTTTGTCATAATAAGGCACCTTTAACTTTAACTCTCTGTAATGCAAACTGAGCTGTTATCTTGTTTATTCTCACGCGAAATGCTGTAACGTGATGCAACTGTGCAGAGGATTGTGGGTCAGAAAGGCTGGAAAAACACGCTGGTTGACATACTGCACAGGCGTACGGTATTTTTGGTATTTCTGGCGTACAAAATTTGACATGGCACATACAGCGACGCATTAAATCCTCTTCTAGCACACTATCTAGCATCTATCTATCTATTCTAGCACCTATTAAAGAAATGCAGCTTTTTTCAATGAAGATAACATTAAATTAATCAGAAATACAGTCTAGATCAGGGGTGTCAAACTCATCTTAGTTCAGGGCCCACATTCAGTCCAGTTTGAGCTCAAGTGGGCCGGACCAGTAAAATCACAGCATAATAACCTATAAATAAGCAAAACTCCTAATTTTTCCTTTGTTTTAGTGCAAAAAAATACATTCTGAAAATGTTCACACTTAAGGAATTATCTTTTGAAATTTCTTCAGAAAAATAAGTTCAATTTCAGTAACATTATGCCTTAGTTTATCATTTACACATTACAACTTAGAGATCACAGTGTTTATAAAGGCACAAAACATTTAGTCACAGGTATCTGGAACTGAATGATATAGTATTTTACTTTATGATCAAAATGACAAAAGGCAGACAAAAAACAACAAAAACAAGACAAAACATTACAAAAATGAGACGCAATATGACAGGAACAAGACGCAAAACGACAAAAAATGAGACAAAAGACATGAAACAAAACAAAAAAAGAGACAAAAATAAGACAAAAAAGCTACAAAGCAATGAAAAAATGGACACGCGACAAAAACGAAACAAAAAATGACAAAACGTGAAACAAAACAACAAAAAAGTAGACAAACGATGCAAAAAATACACAAAACAATGAATAAAGCAAAACGCAAAATGACAAAAATAAGACAAAAAACACAAGTGAGACGAAAAGGAAACACAAAACGACAAAAAACTGAAACAAAACGACAAAAGTCAGACAAGAAAACAACAAAAACAAGACAAAATATGATAATGAGACACAAAATGACAAAAGAACAATGAGCAATCTAACATTTTATTTTATGATCAAAACAACATGTCACGGTCTAGAAATTATTTCAAATTTATAGTTTTACAAATTTATATTTTGTAGTTAATGTCTTCTCTGTAATTTGTAAACTCTGAGGCCTGCATTGGACCCTCTGGAGGGCCAGTATTGGCCTGCGGGTCACTTGTTTGACACCCCTGATCTAGTCATTGTTAGTGTGGTAAATGACTATTCTAGCTGGAAACAGCTGATTTTTAATGGAATATCTCCATAGGGGTACAGAGGAACATTTCCAGCAACCATCACTCCTGTGTTCTAATGCTACATTGTGTTAGCTAATGGTGTTGAAAGGCTCATTGATGATCAGAAAACCCTTGTGCAATTATGTTAGTACATAAATAAAAGTGTGAGTTTCCATGGAAAACATGAAACTGCCTGCCAGACTTTTGAACGGTAGTGTATATTTGCATACGTTATGAAAATAATCAGCACCGAGGTACCTGGGGCTTAGCAGACAGCCAGCTAGTGTCTCATTTACCTGAGTGATGTCCTCGTCCTGCAGCCAGGCAGGCAGCTGGGTGCTGTGGGACAACACCTGGAACAGCGTGGCCCTGAGGGCACAGTAGTTGTCGCCCCTCACTCTCCTCACGCTGCTGAACCTCTGGGACATCTCTTTATAACCCTGCAGACGCACACAGGGACACCACAGGAAGCATCCTTGACATTAATGTTAAAAATACAAAACTGCTTTAACCTGAAACACTTCTTCCCAGGAGCTGCAGGCACCGACCTTTTTAATGAGAGCACTTTTGGCAGTGTTTCCTTTCCACTCTCTCTCGCTGTAGGACAGAATATCCACCGCCGCGGCCAAACTGCATCTGTCCTCCACCTTCAAAACTGAGCCAGCGAGAGGACAGAAAGGTGAGACGATGGACTAAACAAAACGACCACTGTCCACGAGTCACATGACAAACGGAAGCAGCAGTTGTCTGAAACATCTGAAGCAGTTTAATCACGTAGATGTAAAGTGTGTACTGACGTTTAGCTTCTGTTTTGTTACTCTGTGATGCCGACAGCTCCTCAGCTCCTCTGTAAAGGTCTTCTTCACTGTGAGGAAACGGAGTGGCAATAATTTAGATGTATCTCGATGTCAACAAATCTCATTAAAAGAACGGAAACAATATTAAATTTATTAGTGTGTATGATTCCTCAGTGTCATAAACTTTCATCACACATCAGCATTTTCGTATTAGCTTGAGTCACGTGCCTTAATCCAACAAATTTGCCTGTTTCAGTGACATTTGCCAGCAACCATAAGGCTCCTCTACTTTCAGAAATTTGTCAAGGAGGTCACAAAGTAAAGAGAGATGGAATAACACTGTTCGTTTTGGTCTTCTTATAAGCTTTTTGACCCAAAAATGCACACAATAACACCAATTTTCAAACAATAAACTCTAAATGATTCCTTGTTTTGTTGCTAAAGTTCTACAGCATGACAAAGGCAAGCATGATTGGTATTTTAGCTCCACTTTCTCTGTGCTCTCAGTAGTGCTAACAGTGTCTCTGGGGATTTAATGTCACAATGCTACACACTTCGAAACGCTCCCTTCAAGTGTTGTGTCCCAATTTCCTGTTAGTTAGCTAAATCTGCCAGCAGATAATGTAGATACCACACGGCACCTGATGCTAAAATCCAATTCAGGATAAAAAGGAAACCAAAAATGATCTTTGCAGACCTGTTCCCGAGGCTTTCTTCCTTCTCAGTAGCAGGTACAACGTCAGCCTTTATTTCTGTTGCTTCTTTCTCGGCCTGCTGCTCTTCTTCTTTTCCAGTCTCCTCCTGAACCTCAGCATCTCTTCCAGCCTGAGTCTCAGCCTCGGTCAGAGTGCTCTCCTCCTCCTCCTCTTCCTCCTTTATCCCATCATCCTCCTTCACTTTGGGAACATCTCCGTCCTGCACTTTCAGCATTACTTCCTCCCCGGCATCCTGTTTGATTTTCTCTGAGGAAGTGACCTCCTTTGAGCTCGTAGTTGCACACTCAGGATCTGGCTTTGGATCCTGATCAGACTTTAAGCTGCAGAGAGAACGCATCTTTGACTGTTTTATATACAACTCTAAGTTCGCTCATATTATAAATTTATTACAGCAAATTTGACACTTAAATCACAATTTGAAATACGAATGCAGGAACAGAAACTAGGAAGCTCTGACAATCTTTGTGTTACAACAATGAGAGGCAACGTCGCCCCCTAGTGGTCACAGTGATGCTGTCAAAGGACAAAAGTACACGGTTTATGTAAACAAGTGTCTTGTTTTGGTATGAAACTGTGAACCTGCTAACCTCTCGCTGGCGTCTGCTGGAGCTGTGGCCTCTGGCTCTTTGGCTGAGCTGGCAGAGTCTCGTTCTCCTCCGCTGTGGTCGAGTCTCGTCGGCTCCGGTCCAGAAGAAGACACATCAGGGATGTTTGTGTCCTCAGTAGTGGCCTCCCTGCAGACCAGAGAGCTGCTATTGTCTGAATCCTCCACCGCAGCGCTGGAACCAGAGTTATGACAAAGATATAAATTAGTATTTGACGGTTTAGCCGGTGCTCGGTCTATTAATGCAAACTGAGAAGAACTCAGAGACAGGAAATTCAGGAACAGTTTCTTCCCCGAAGCCATCACTCTGATTAACATTTAAATCTGTCAGGAACTTCTCATTCTGAAACCCAACCCTGCATGCACTGTGCAAACTGCATGTACTGTGTAGAACATCGTCCACCCCCGTCTCTATTTATTGTTAATAACTCTATTTTTGGACTAAACTTTGGTTCACTTTTACCCATATCTACAGCTGTAAATAGTATTTAAACACTAATTTTATTTCTGCAACTTGCATATGTTAACATACTTGGCAATCAAAGTTGATTCTGACTGCAAAAACGTACGGCTGAATAGTAAAGTATCACACCCATATTTGTATTGTAACAGCCAACCAATAAAGAAAGTCAGTAAACTACTACATACTTCACAATCCAGTAAATCAAGCAGGAGTATTAGGCAATCCTGATCACTGGTTTAGCAACACCTTGAGGGCGTAACGTAATGATAGATATAAATCATGAGATTATAATTATAGGGGTGGAGACCAGGAAACGTTGTTCAATCTGACAGAGAAGTCTGATCAGAATGTAAAAACACTGAACATGTATTTCCAGTATACAAACTACATGGAAAACACACAAATCATATAAGACAGGGGTGTCGAACATGTGGCCCGCGGGCCAAAACTGGCCCGTCAGAGGGTCCAATTCGGTCCCCTGGACAACTTTGTTAAGTATAAAAATTACATTAACTATAAATTTAAAATAATTTCTAGACCATGACAAGTTCAATACTATATTGCTCATTGTTCTTTTGTCATTTTGTGTCTCATTTTTCTAATATTGTGTCCTGTTTTTCTTGTCTTTTTAAAAGTAAAACACTATATTTTTCAGTTCCAGATACCGGTGACCCATTTGCGCATTTGTAGATAAACTGTGATCTGGAAGTTGTAATGTGTAAATGATAAACTGAGGCATAACGTTGCTGAAATTGAACTTACTTTTCTTAAGAAATTTTAGGGTGTTTATAATGTTTTGTAAAAGAGTATTCCTTAAATGTGAACATTTTCAGAATGTACTTTTTTGCACAAAAACAAAGGAGAAATTTGGCGCTGTCTTTATTTATAGGTTACTATGCGCTGATTTTACTGGTCCGGCCCACTGGAGATCAAATTGGGCTGAATGTGGCCCCTGAACTAAAATGAGTTTGACATCCCTGGCATAAGAGGTTGAGGGTTTTTCCTGCTCAGAATGGGCCTTTGGGAGGTGAATATGCACAACTTTTAACATGACTGATCAGATAATGATTCAGTTTTAGCTTACATGACTGGAATCTTTGCATTTTCTGTTATTTCTGATCATTTGGAAAACAAAAACAGGTTTAAAATAATGTCATTCTCTTTTTTTGTGTCTTTCATTTTGCCTAGAAGCTCTCTGAGTGGTGCCAACACATCCTCTAGATTGCTTAGTTGAGTGGCTGCTGATGTTTTTGACTTGTGACACCTTAAAAGAGTAAAAATGTTCACTAAAGTCACCTGGTTCCCACCATTTATACAAGATGAATTATTCCCCCTCTGAGTGTTTTATTTGGATTATTTTAATTAAGCAAATCACCAGAGCAAATATTAACTTTTGATGTCACATTATTACACTTTTTCTGTCCTTGCTGAAGAAGAAATATATTTTTTATTCATTCATTTCTCCGTCTCGTATTTAACTTGCTAATTCATTTATTCAACAAGTCACTGTATGCTGCTGTCATTTATAGTGTATTAATACTGTATTTATTAATTTTCATTCTTAATTCTTGTACATATTGTACATATCATTGTTATAATAATCATTATTATTACTATACATATGTTTAGTGCGGCTGTGAAAGATGTTGCGGCTGTAACAATGGAAGGATTATCTTATCTATCCCAATCGCCAGACGTTCTACTAGCACTTATCAGATTTAAAATTTAGAAAAGTAGTAAAATGCAACTGAAAGATGACAACAAACCATTAACAGCATATATAAGTAAACCTGATGATGTGTTTCTTCATGTAACTCACCAGCGCAGAGACTCTGTGTTTGAGACGGTTGATTCCTGACCTGCTGCTGCAGCCGGCTGACTGTTTGGCACATTTTCATTAGTTTCAACCGACTCCTCTGAAGGTTTGGCTACATCGCTGTCAACAGTAACACTGGTGCGTGCTTCTTCATCTTCTTCTTCATCATGAGTAGTAATGTGCTCTGTTGCTGTTGTGTTCGTCTCTGTGTTTTCAGTGCCGACCGTCTCTGCCCTTAGCGGGACGTCATCTGAGATTCTGTCCTGCTCTGAGGCTGGATTTTCTTCTTCTTTTTCCGCATTTGACGCTTCACAAACCTCCAAACTCGCCGCAGCAGCGAGGTCTTTCTGTGGAGAGTTTAAAGTGCATTGCAGAAGTTCAGCCCGTTCGCCGTCGGCAGCGGTTTCCTTCATTTCTTTGTCTTGTGCTCTGGTGCCGTTTTCCTTGAGTTCGGACACTTTGCGAGGAGAAGGCGTCGCTGTTTGGACGCTTTCCTTCGGCAAGGGTCCATTTTCCTGAGTGTTGTTCAGCTCCGTTTCTCCATTCTCAGGACTCCGCTTCAGTTGCATCACTTCCTCGTCAGGAGTTTTTCTGAGCGACAGAACACACCGAGCATGAGCTAAAGCACAGACCACAACATAGCTGTGATTTTTTGAGTCATTTTCATGACCAGAAACAAAAACAGGTGCAGCAGAAAGATGCTACAGGATTCAGGAAACTTATACCACTTTAAGCCACCTTTAATTTTAGCACTTTAAGACCTTTGGAAGTTCCCTCGGCCCGATTTTGTGACTTCAGCGCTCCATTTATCGGACAACACATCCCACACAAACCACAGGGGAAAACCTAATTGTCTCATGGTTTTAACTGATTCCCCAGCAGCTGGTCGCATCTCAACATTAGACATAAAGCACCGTGGTGCTGCTACGGCTGCAGCTAGCATGGATTTTCCATCTGACTCATCTGCCAATTATTGTCTTGTTGAATCTTGATTAGTTTTTTGGTCGATAATATGTCAGAAAATGGTGAAAAATATCAATCAGTGTTTCCCAAAACCTGAGAAGACATCCTAAAATGTCTTGTTTAACGTAAAGATATTCTGTTTACTGTCATATAGGAGGAAGAAATACTGAAATATTTCACATTAAGAAGCTGGATTTTTTTTATTTTAAAATATTAATGAAGCTGATTCATCGATTATCAAAATAGTAACTAATTTCATAGCTGACAACTAATTACAAAGGTGTCCTGATTTAGAAATCATATAGAAACATGCATCTTTGGTTTAGACTGCAGCAAAAGTCATCATTTATGTATTTACTAGTAAAGAAGAAAAAAATGATACCATTTCCACTGAAATAACATAATACATGTCAAAACTAACAGCAATATGATTGATTTTGTATATCGCTCAGCACTCGTCACAATCTTTGGTTAACTATTGAACTTAATGACCTCAATATAATAATTTATAATATCAAAATACAGCATGTGATGATGAATTATTTAAAGAAAATCAGGGGAAATATGGTTAACCCTGTAAGATCCAAATACAGAAAAAAATGAGCAAAAAAAGAAACAAAACAAACCAAACAAAATATATACATCCAAATATAGAAAAAAATAGCAAAAAACTAAAACTAAAAAATATAAATAGTAGTAGCAGTAATAATAATAATAATAATAATAATAATAATAATAATAATGTTAATATATAAACCCAAATATAGAAGAGAATGAGCAATAAAAAAATAAAACAAACACACACACAAATATATATATATATATATATATATATATATATATATATATATATATATATATATATATAATATATATATAATATATATATATATAATTTCGAGTTGAAATTGGTGCTAAAATCAAACACTTTCACAAACTTCAATACTTTCTTAATACACATTTTGATGCTGACAAACATTTTATACTTCTAAAATGAGCCAGTTCTGACATGTTTCATGATCTGCTGGCTGCTTAATCCAACCTGAGGGTGAAAACAACAGTACTGTGTGCTGCCCAGCGCCCTTTACACACTCAGAGTTGGATTTTTTTCCCCCCTTTGGTTATCTTACCTCATGTCATCGTCGCCTTCAGGACCACAGGTGCCGACCACCACCGTTTCGCCCGTGCACGCTGTGCCCTTCGAGTCATCTGTCAGCAAACCACTTCTTTCCTCGGCACTGCCACAGGGACTTTCAGCACGACAGCAACAGCTCCCCATCTGCTCGCTCCCTCTGCTCAGGAGGTCAGACAGGTCGTGGGCTGAACGGTGGCCTCTGGTTCAAAACAGCTGCGAGCGACCTGACGAGTCGCTGAAGCCTGAAGATCTCAGGAGGCCATGATGGAGCGGGTCAAGCTGCTGCTAGAAACAGGAAACAACCACGTTTGAGTTTAATAACAGCGTCGATACCTAATGAGTCACATCACTGACTGCATAATGCAATACAGTTTTATTTACGTATCAGCAAATAACAACACTTTTACATGATTAAAGCACCTTCATGTGTTAATGACCTGGTCAGAAACTTCTGTTATCGGCACCACAAATTAGATCTACAACGAATAATCGACAGCTATTAAATAATTGAGCAGATATTTAAGAAAGGAAGTAAAAATTTTCTAAAACCCACTTTTAAAATTTCAGTGAATCACTTGTCATCTTGACCTTTGGGAAAAACTGAAAAACTTTTTTTTAAAAAAGAAAGATTTTCTGACATTTTATAGACAAAACACTGAATAAATTCATCAAGAAAATAATCAACAGATTAACTGGCAAAGCAAATAATTTTCAGATGCAGCCCTACTACACATCATTTTTAATTACATGCTATATTTTAATAAAGGCTAAAAAAAAACATGACTCCCCATAGTATTTCTGTTAATCTAAAGCAGGGGCGTCAAACATGCGGCCCGAGGCCCGAAAGCGGCCCTCCAGAGGGTGCAGTCCGGCCCGTGGGACGACTTTGTAATGTGTAAAAATTACAGAGAAGACATTAACTGCAAATTGTAAATTTGTAAAACTACAAATTTAAAATAATTTCTAGATCATTATAAGTTGCTTTGATCATAAAGTCAAATACTAGATTGCTCACTATTCTTTTGTTGCTTTGTGCCTTGTTTTTGTCCTATGTTGTCTTGTTTTTGTTGATTTTTGAGTTTTTTTTGGTCTGATTTTTGTCATTTGTTTTGTGTTTTTGTTGTTTAGTTTCTCGTTTTTGTTGTCTTGTGTTTCCTTTTTGTCTCGCTTGTGGTTTTTGTCTTATTTTTGTCATCTCATGTTTCACTTTATTCATTGTTTTTGTTGTTTTGTGATTTTTTTTGTCGCTTTGTGCCTCGTTTTTGTAATATTGTATCTTGTTCTTGTTGTTTCAGTTCCAGATAGCTGTGACTAAATGTTTTGTTCTTTTGTAAACACTCTGTGATTTGTAAGTTGTAATGTGTAAATGATAAACTGAGGCATAATATTGTTGAAACTGAACCTATTTTTCTTAAAAAATTTCAGGTTGTTTATAATGTTTTGCAAAAAGATAATTCCTTAAATTTGAACATTTTCAGAATGTACTTTTTTGCACTAAAACAAAAGAAAAATTTTGTAGTTGTCATTATTTATAAGGTAGTATGCTATGATTTTACTGGTCCGGCCCACTGGAGATCAAATTAGGCTGAATGTGGCCCCTGAACTAAGATGAGTTTGACACCTCTGATCTAAAGCATTACCTAAACCAAAAAGAGCAAAAGTGTTGACTAAATATTGTCAGAGGAGGTATTAGTGCTCTGAATATTACAGACCCACAATGAGGGGCATACAATTAATTAAAAATGTATTAAAATAGCAGTATGACCAAGTGCAAAAACCAAGCTTAGAAGTTGTATTTTTTTCAATAAAGGTAAGACGTGTCCAAAAACATTTTTTTTTAAAAAAAAAAAAAAAAAAAAGAGGAATTGTGGTACTCCGTGATCAGCTGATTAGTTGTTTGGTCCATAAAATGTCAGAAAATGGTGAAAAAAAATGTTTATTAGTGTTTCCTAAAGTCTACGAGAAAAACAGAACAAAGTTTACTGTCACAGAGAAGCAAAGAAAATAGAAAATATTCATACTTAGGAAGCTGGAATCAGAGGATTTAGACTTTTTTTTTCTTTAAAAAAAAAAAAAAAAAATCACCCAAACAGACAAATTGATTATAAAATAGTTGGTGACTACTTTAATAGTTGACAACTAATCAATAATGGTAGTAATCATGTTCTCCAGATGTAAAGCATGTTTTGTACAGACAGCAGCAAAAGTCACATTATCATTTATATATATTCTCACTGGAAACTAATTCAAAAAATATAGTTCCTATTGAGATCATTATCTGTCAGTAATAACGGTAGTGTTAATGTTTTTATATGTCGTTCAGTATTTGTCACAACGTTTGCCATTTGTGACTTCAATACAACGAATATACACTTTATAATATCAAAATACAGCATGTCATAATGTATTGTTCAGATCTTCTCGGTGGCAATGTGGCTAAAATTCCTGTTTGGGCCTTAATTTGAGGTGAAATCTGATTCTGCGTTGATATAATGTGAATTTAGAGTAAAAATATCGCTCCAGTCTTTTGTTGCTGTCAACAAAATACACACAAGTAACGGTACCACTGACAGCTGCACACATAACTGTCACTGAAAACGTAAAAACGACCTGCAGACGAACCTTGTTTCAGTTTAGCAGAAGTCCAACTCCTCGGTGTGTCGCTCATGCAGCTCCTGTACTGGTTTCACTTTTGGTGCGCTGCTTAGCTAGCCAGCTAGCTGCGGTAAACTTAAAACACAAACATGCGCCGCTAAAGAGTGACCGCCGCTAGCTTGAGCCGCTGCTGCCGCCGTGCTTAGCGTCTCCTCAGGCCGAGCCGGTGCCGGTGGACGCGGCGCATTTCACGGAAAGCCGTTGTTCGCCGTCCCCCAACGCGGAACATCTGTCGGTGCGGAGCCTTTAGCTTAGCCGGAGCAGCAGGTCACGGCTTGGTCCGAGCAGCGTATGACGTCATCCTCGTGAGCGCCGAGAGTGGTGCTGCGTTCAGAGCTCCTCGGAAAACCCGCAACTCCAGATGTGGTACTTCAGTGTAAAATCACAGCATAAAAACCTTTAACCACAACTCCTTATGTTTCCGTTTGTTTTAGTGCAAAAAAAGTACATTCCGAAAATGTTCACATTTAATGAATAGTCTTTTTACAAAATATTATGAACATCCTGAAATTTCTTAAGAAAATAAAGTGCTATTTCACCAATATTATGCCTCAGTTTATCATTTACACATTAAAACTTCCACATCACAGAGTGTCTACAAAGACACAAAACATTTAGTCATCTGGAACTGAACAATCTAGTATTTGACTTTATGATCATATGACATATGACATAAGTCAGACAAGGGGACAAGAGGAAAAGAGGTAGTTTAGTTTAGTCACAACTACACTGGGTAATACGCATACATGAATATAAATATCTTGGTAATCAGGTATCTGTTGACTTGAAGTGTCACTGTACATTATGTATATTTGTTTATTAAATGAGCTATAACAGTATCAAACCCATCAACTCTTTGTCAAACAGATGAAACAAAAATATTTGTAACTTTACTGATAAACCAGCATTTAAAAATATGTAGTTTTGCTGCTTTTCACTGTTTTATATCACAGTAAATGTGATTTTTAGACCATTGATAAACAACACAAGCACTCTGTAAATCAATAATATTAATTAATAATAATCAATAGTTAAAAAACAAACATTAACGGCTAGAAAAAAAAATGTTCTTCAGTATGTGCTTTAAACATTTCTTCATGACCTGCTCATAAAATGTTATACAAACCTTGCAGGTAAGAATAAAGATGGTAAATTATCCTTGTTGAAAATGTTATATTTCAAAATAGAGGTAGTTTAGTCACAAAAAATGAAACAAATAAATAATCTGAACACTGGTATTGAGCAGTGATTCAAAAAACATTTTATATATTTAGTTTTAAACAGAAAAACAGCACAGAATCAGCACCTAGTCTGTGAGAAGTTGACTAAATGTCGTGGTCAGTATTGGCAGCGTATTTAATCATTTTTATTTTATTATGACTATTAAATCAGCTCACAGTTGTATGGGGAGTCCTCTGTTAATCTGATATAAGGAAAATATGAATAACTTCATCAATAAACCATGTTTTTTTTAGTTTAAATGGATGCACTTGTTCAGTTATAATTTCAAAAACTGCCAGTTAAATAAGTAGACGTCTTAATAAGGGGTTATATGATTGTTTCTCCATTTATCAGGCAACAGTATAAATATGTGGTAGGAAATTTTATGTTTATTTTCAAACTTTTTCAAAACATCAACTTGTGAAAATGCAAAAGTCATATTTTACATTATATACATCAAATATATGTCATTCTGTGTGTATAAAATTCACACTAAAACCTGCCGTGTTAAACAATTCAAGTATTCCCATCGTTCAAACTCGTTTTGATCCTGATTGTTCCCAGATATTCTGGTCACTAGAAGCTCCTCAGCTCCTGTATGTGAGCGATCAGCTCCTGCGGCAGTCCGAGCTCCGTCGCTACGTCCACACAGCGCTGCAGGAGGAGGCTCAGACCTTCCCCTGAGCCGGAGGAGCAGTCGGCTGACCTTGAACGGAGCTTTTGTGGCTTTTGAGGAACGTCCCAGTCCATGTTTTCTGCTCTCTGGCAGCAGTCCGTCTCTTTACATCCCTCTCCACCGCAGCCTGGACCAGCCTGCTCCACCTCCAGGTCCTCCATGCTCTCGGAGATGTCGCTCACACTGGGAGGAGGATTCTCCAAAGCCCTCTTGATGCCATCTACGACCTGGTCCTCGTGCTGCGTGACCAGCTGCAGCAGGTCGGTCACAGAGGCTGGGACGGGGTTTTCCGGATGCTTGATCTGGCACCAGCACGATATAGCGCTGCGACACGAGACACAAAGAGGCAACAGAGTCACACACAATGGACCAGAGAAGTGACTGGGACAGAAAAGAGACCTCAATAAAGCTCCGTACAATAAAAACTCAGGATGTTTCTGTGCAACAAAGAGGCTGGAACATTTAAAGAATTCTACACCTCAGGGTGATTTTTAAAGAGTTTTACAACATGTTCAGGGTAAATACCACCTAAATCACCAAATATCACTAATTATCTGAATATAAATTTAAAGATGAAAAATAAATCAGACACTGCACTATCTTATTGATGTTCATTAATTAGTGAAACAAAAAATGAAACTATTGTTAAATGTGTTCAAACATTTCTGCTCAGAAACAGTTTGAACAGTTTGTCTGCCTCTAGTGGTCGATGTCGGATTCAACTTCAAAACTATTGATAGAGAGATTTTACCAAGTCAATACTCTGATGAGAACAAACATCATCTGGGAAACTGTCTAAATGATGTTTTCCCAGTCTTAATGAACAAATCAACAGCTTACAAACTGATCTGAGTATCAAACATCAACTACTGAAATGACCTTTCACTTTTTGTCTTGTTTTATTTATTAAATACTTATTTATATTTGTGATTCAATCAATCATCTTACCAATCTTAGATTCTATTTTAATTAGGCAAAGTTATTCTACAACATCTAAAACATCTGACTTTTTATTCTGTTAAAAGAAAATGTCTCAAAGTTTGAATTCGTCCAATTAAGGTACTGAAAAAAGTGTAGCTGTGGTGTTGTATCTGTAATAATATTTTTAAAGCACTAGAGTAATTAATGCATGCTTTTCCAGAAACTGATGTTCACACAACTTATACAATTTCACAGCTCTAAGACACCAGTTATGATATAAAATATCTGGTCAGAAGGTTAACATTTCTGGCTTTAAATTGAAGGAATGTCAATCTGTTCTTCTCATTGCAGGCTGTGGATTTAATGTGAACACAAATCATAAGCAGTTGAACCACTAAAGAGTGATTTTTCTTTCTTGGATTCTGAAAGTTAAAGGATGTTTTTTAGGTAAAACTATGCAGTGTCTCATCCAAAAAAATAAATAAATAAATAAATAAATCTTAAGAATCTTAACTTTGCTTTTTCTTTGGAACCTTGACACCAACCAACTACATCCCATAATAAATCACATATGGGATATTTTATATAACAGAAACAGGGTTCTCTGTGCTTCCTCCAGCAAACTGTAGCTGAATCTGCTGTTTCTCTGTTTGAGGACAGCAGATTTCCTGAATATAAATAGCTACACTGTCTGATTAATAGTCTTTAAGTGAGCAAACAGACTAATGTTTTGTCTGTCATTGCATCATGTCTACATATCAATAAATCTGGGACATTTTACAGGGAAACATTATAGAGTGAGTTTAGTTTAGTCACAAAAAACATCGACATTAGATTCAAAGTAGACAAAGACATGAACCAACAAGGTAAATTATACTTAAACCAGGTGTGTGTGAATTTATTCTAACTAATCTAATCTACCTGGTTTTAGGTTTAATATAGGTCTGTCTCATGTCTTTGTTCACTTGGAAAAACATATTTTATTAAGTTTGTGTAGATTTTCAGTCATCCAGGTGACAGGAGCTTCAATTAAAAGCAAATATATGTCTCTTCTTTGGTTGTTGAGGTTGAAACTAAATGATATATTGAGGTGGTTTACCTGACTATTCCTTTGAGGCGACCCACAGCTGCAGTCTGAGCTACTCCCTCCCTGAAGCCCTGGTTGAATCCGGCCTGAAGTGAGGCCTCCTCCCCGGCATCCACTCCCTCCACATACCCGTCCTGTCCGCAACACCAGTACGTTAGAGAGCTAAGAGTCACACAAGCTTCACATATCAAACCAAGAGTCAGCTACTACAATATACAAGCAAGATATAGCGCTCTGAGTACAACAGACTCACATTTTCAGTGTATTTCATGAGGTAAGCTAACAGTAACTCACCTTGATCCGCTTCTTCATGTTGGACGTCCACTCTTTACTCTGTAGATTCAACTCGTCTCCATCCTCGTCGAACACGTCTTCTCCGCTGACAGACACCGATTTGAACCAAGACATGGTGAGTTTACGGTAAACCCTGCTTCTGAGGAGACTGCCCGGTGTTTTACCGACATGTGAAGCTCCTGAGAGCAGCAAACTCTGCTGCCTCAGCAACGGCTTCCAGCTAGCAGCTCTACGTCATCAACCTGCGACCCAAAGCGGAACTCCACCTGGAACAGAAATGATACTGACACGTGGGTGCTAATAAATAAAACCTTGAAGAGCTGTTAATACTACTACTACTACTACTACTACTACTACTACTACTACTAATAATAATAATAATAATAATAATAATAAAATGCATGTGACCAACGAATTATTTTCGTTTAATTAAAAAGCAAACATTATATTTTATTTATAATTTATTATACTTTGTTGCATAAAGTTCTGCTGAATTTATTTATTTATTAATTATTATTATCATTAATAATAATAATAATAATAATAATAATAATAATAATAATAAACTCTTTTGAAGACTATTATGTTTTATAAAATTAAAACAGATAACTATTATTATTATGATAATAATAATAATAATAATAATAATAATAATAATAATAATAATAATAATAATAATAATAATTAAAGCTGCGAGCAGCGTTGGACGGGTCCTCGCATCCTTGCTGGTCGGCGAATCCAGGCACGTCCACCAGGCGGCGCTGCGACCGAGACTGCATGTCGGCCTATGGATGCGACGAGGGCCGGACTCTGATCACACGTGTAAAATTTCAGGCAGATTGGACCATGTACAGGCTAGTTATAGAACGTTTCCTTGAATCCAACAGGTGGCGCTATGACTGTGGCTGTATTTCAGCATGTAAATGTCATCAGGGCAGGACTCTGATCACACCTGTAAAGTTTGAGGCAGATTGGAGCATGTTTAGGGCAGTTACACAGCAGTTGATGTTTCATGGCGAAGCATCAAAATTCAGGAGGCCGCCATGGCCACGCCCTCAGACTTTTGCGGAGCATTTTTATAACTTTTGATCAACCATGCCTGGAGTACATCCTGGCCAAATTTCAGCTCTGTCAGTGTTACCCTATTTGAGTTTATAGCTTTTGAAAATGTCTAAAAATGACCCCAAATCGTCAAAACATATGACATATAATTCAAAATGGCCGACTTCCTGCTTGACTTTGGCCATGGGTGTCAATTACATTTTTGTGCATCTTGACGAGTTACATATGCCTACCAAGTTTCATAATTCTAGGTGACACGTACTGGCCGTAGTAACTGTTTGAAATTTTCCAGGTGGCGCTATGGAGCCATTTTGCAACAGTCATGTGCAATTCATCTAAAATATCAAATATCGCAGCAGTCCTGATGAGTGTGGCAATTTTGGCGAGCATATGACCATTTTTAACCTGTCTAAAAGTACTTTGTTTATTCTGGCAACGATACGTTGCCACGGCAACAGCGTTTTATGAATCGTCAAAATCTTCACACTGTGACATCGTCTAGGTGTAACCACTCACCTGACCAATTTTCTGAATGATATGACAAAGTTTCTGGCAATGCCACGTGCAAATGTAATGACAATTTCTTCCTGTTGCCAATAGGTGGCGCTATGAGTATTTCTAAATTTATGAATGTGGATGTGTTCAGAACCTGACTGGTGTCCATCATATCAAGTTTGGTCCAGATTGGATCATTTCCAGCTGAGATATTAATAATTCAATTTTCATGGTGAGAAATCGAAATTCGCCGCGCCGCCACAGACACGCCCTTTGATGACGAGCCACCATTTTCTCTGGGAATCATCATCAATGTGTTCAGGCTTATGTCAGCACATTTGAAGTGATTCTGGTCAACGTGCTAAGAATAGTACATCAAAATGTAAAAAAATGTCTATTTCTTGCTACCACAAGGTGGCGCCAGGGCTGGACTGGGATCAAAATATGGACCTGGCATTTTTGGTCATGGTGGCCCACCATGATTATTTATACAATATGCCAAGCCATACGACATACCAGAGGATATATGTGCACATTGTATTGTTTCAAAAAAAAATAAATAAATAAAAAACGCAGCAGCCTACGTGGAAGAGAGTAACCATGTAAAAAAAAAAAAAAAGATACGCTCTGTCACTTCTCACAGGGAGTTTATTTAAAATTTTATTACAAACTGTCAAAATTACCAACTTGAATTTAAAGTGGAGCTCTTCACCAAAATGGAACCTTAAAGTATGAAGAGAGAGATTGAGAGAGAGAAAGCTAGAGAGAGAGATGCATAGATGATAAAGAAAAGAAAAAGAGCTGGAATCAGTTAAGGTATAGTTTTAAAGCTAATGTGACCTCGTCGATCTGTCCCTGCTGTGTCACGTCTCTCCCTCCGTCCTCCTCCTCCTTCTCCTCCTACTCCTTTTCCTCCGACTCCCCCTGAACTTCGGCTTCTTTTTCTATCATGGCAGTAGCAGTCGCTGCCGCAGGTGAAGTAGTGGAAGCAACGGCAAACATGTCACTTATTTAGCAGCATTTTGCTGCATCCACTTGCAGGCTTTTAAGCGTTTATTCGCGCAATTTTTCAGCACCCCCTTTCGTTTGGGCCGTTTCTCCATCTTTGCTCTTCTCCACTTCCGGCCAACTCAAACGGCAAAATTTGATGACTTTGGTCAAGAGGCCGGGGAGGGGCGGGCCGAGGAGGGCTGAGAGATTTCATTGGATTAGTCCAATGTCCTTCAAAAAAATCAACCAATGGGCCGTCGCGATCGACAAAAAGGATTTATATTTATATATGATGGTTAAATTATGACACCCCCTGTGCCGGCCCAAAAATGTGCTTCGGCCCACCGGGCATCGCCCGGTACGCCAGATGGCCAATCCACCCCTGGTTGGGGTTAAAATGTTGTCAGAAGAAGAAGAATCAAGAAAGAAACGACATAACAAAATGCCATTAAATCAAAGGGAAAAAGTTGAGACAAGAAAACATTTATAAAGTAGGAAAATATAAAAGTCGAAGTAATTTAAGAAGTTTATTTAATAACTAAAGATGTAACTTTGTAAATAAGTGTTGTAGTCTATTTCACTTATTTGATCGATAGGTGTAGTGAGAGACAGGCAGATAACGGGGTAGAAATAAGAATGAGGGCAAGTCATACAGTACGGGGTTGCGGACGGGAATCGAACCCGGGCCTCAGCGTTGGGGACCTAATACATGCGTGAGTGGCTTAATCCGTTGAGCTATATGGACACACGTTATGTGCTTTTAAACGTGTATTCATCCAATAGAAAGTCTAGGGGTAGGGTTAGGGTTACAGAGGAAGGTCCTGACAGTAGCAATGTAGCAAAAATGGATATTAAATTTTACATATTTTCATAATTTAATATTAAGTCAAACTAGCCAAAAAAATCTTAAAAAGAATGTGGGGTTTTCCCGGTGGATTTTGGCCGTGCTATATAGACCGGCCAAAAACCAACGGGAAAACCGGGGATTAATTTCTCTTAATATTCGGCTGCTTCGTTTGGACATTAAAAATAAATTTGTATACATATTTTTTTTACCCTATTTTTGTACTACAACTGTAAGGACCTTGCTCTGTAACCCTAACCCTACCCCTAGACTTTCTATTCGATTTATACACGTTTTCAAGGTCAGAATATGCGTGCTCATGTAGCTTTACGGGTTACGCCTCTGACGTATGTACTAGGTCCCCGACGCTGAGGCCCCGGTTCGATTCCCGATCGCAACCCCGTGCTGTATGAGTTGCCCTCATTCTTATTTTTACCCCGTTGTCTAGCTGTCTCTCACTACGCCTATCCAAACAAAAAGTGAAAGACACTAGTACACTTATTTACATAGTTCAATGTTTCTTTACAAATAAACACCTTAAAGACAATAACACTTTTACTAGGAATTAAACACAATTTACTATGAAAACTTTAAATATACAATTACACATTAAAATCTACTACAAGTTCTTAACATTACAAACTACAAGAGTTTAAACATTTAATATTGAAAATAATATTTTTACTCATCACATCCAATAATACTTTTCACTCAACAATTACACATTAAAAAGACAAAACAATTGTACATCTAATCTAAGATTATAAAATCATGAAGAATGACAAAAGACCAAAACTAAACTTTTAAGATTAATCTAAAAACAGACAAAAAATTGGAAAAACACCAGTGACACTTTTGAATATCTAATTACACAGAAGACACAATAACAAAATCCAAAAAAAAAAAAAAATTAAATTTACATATCTTAAAACGTTTTCTATTCTGAAACAAATACATCTGGTTGTTTCTTCAAACACTTCCTCTTTCAATGTTTTAGGTTGCACTATGAATTGATTTACTAATAACTCTTTTCTCAAAACTGCTTCCCTCATAAAGTCTACTAATAGTTGAAATCATTGATCAAACTAATGTTACCTTCTGATCACCACTAACTATACTTTTCAGTGAATACAATCAAAGTTGCTGGACCATTTCTAAATAGCACACAGGTGAACATCTCACCAAAACTCAAATGGATACTCTAAATGTGAAATCAAGACTCATGGTCACAACTTTTAAGGCTTCGATTAAACACAAATTTCTAACTAACAGAGAAGTACTAAGACACTTTGCACATTTCAGTCCTCACACTATCTGACATTTCAAACTAACAGACAACTACACATGGACATAGAAGACACGAGTCCTTGGACTATCTGAAGGCTCTAGTTTACAGACAACTACTGTGAAATTTCGAAAATTTCAGCCCTCACACTGTGTGAAAGCTCATCTCCTCAGGACTCAAGAGGTCTGTACACTTTGAAAATCTTGGAAATCAGGGTTCAACCCTCCAGCACAAAGCCTAAAGTCCAACCTCCTGACAAAAACTGTCGAGTCAAAACTCAAGTTAAAAATTAAAGCTGCAAGCAGCATTGGACAGGTCATCGCATCCTTGCTGGTCGGCGAATCCACGCACGTCCACCAGGTGGCGCTGCGACCGAGAGTGCATGTCGGCCTATGGATGTGATCAGGACTGGACTCTGATCACACATGTAAAATTTCAGGCAGATTGGAGCATGTACAGCAGAGTTAGACACCACTTCCTGTTTCATGGCGAAGGATCCATTTTTTTGGGAGTCGCCATGGCCACGCCCTTTGAAATGAGATGAACATTTTGATAACTTTTCATCAGGTCGTGTGTTTGCATATATTGGCCAAATTTGACGTCTCTCGGACTTATCCCCGATGAGTTATTAATTTTAAAATATTTACAGCTAATTCAAGATGGCCGACTTCCTGTTGGGTTTAGGGCGTGGCCATGATTGACTTTTTTGGGTTTCCTGATGTGCTGAATATGCCTACAAAATTTTGTAGCTGTAGATGAAACGTCGTGCAAGTTGGCCTAATGACCAAATTTTCAATTTTCCAGGGGGCGCTATGGAGCCATTTTGCCCCACACATGCGCAACTCCCATAAAATATCAAATTTTTCGCTAGTCCTGATGAGCATGCCAAGTTTCACGCGTTTTGGGGTATGATAAGGCCGCCAAAAAGGCAATTCAAAAGACGGGAGAAGAGTGAAGAATAATAATAATAAGAAGAAGAAGAAGGAATAATTCGTTGCATTCCAATAGGGTCTTCGCACCATTCGGTGCTCGGACTCTAATAATAATAATAATAATAATAATAATAATAATAATAATAATAATAATAATAATAATAATAATAATAACAATAATAATAATAATAATAATAATAATAATAATAATAATAATAATAATAATAATAATAATAATAATTATTATTATTATTATTATTATTATTATTATTATTATTATTATTATTTAGCTATTTTTTATCAATAATAATAGTAATAATAATAATAATAATAATAATAATAATAAAAATGTCTGTGACCAATGAATTCTTTTTGTTTAATTAAAAGGGGAACATTATGTTTTCTTTATAATTTACTACATTTTGCAACATAAAATTCTGCTGAATTTATTTATTTATTATTATTGTTGTTGTTATTCCTATCTGTTTTATTTATTTTATAAATAAAACAGATATTTATTGTGGGCAGGTTCACTGAGAGACAGTAGATTCAAATCCCTTGTATGTGTGAACATACAGGTGGGTGACAAATTAAAGGAAAACATGAACCCTTGCCTGCCCCACTGAGGGGATCTGGTGGCTCTGGGTGTTTTACTGACACAGTTTGTTTCACTGCAGATCAATCCAAAGTTGTTCTGAGTGATCAACTTTATCCTAGAAACATTTCTGTCTTTTCCAGGATGACATCGCCTCCATTCATAGCGCATGAGGGGCAAAATAGTTTGATGAAAATGATGTGAATCATATTTTATGGTCTTCACAATCAAAGGAACACACATGGGGTATTTGGACCAACACGCTACACAGCTCCCTTTACTACCACTAAGAAAACAAACCAAATAAGGGAAAATTTATATATATAGACAGTATTCCAATGGATATGTGCTGTATTTTTTGTACTATGAATAGCATTCTCTGCTTTTTGCACTGTATCATGCAAGTATCATTTTGCACGACTGTGTTTATATATTGCGTTCTAGCTTGTAAATATCTGTATATATTATGTAAGATTTATTTTTTTCACAATTATTTTTCCCCCTGTTCTGTTCCCCTTTATAGAGTCTCTTTATTAGTATTATTCTCTTTCCATATTCCTAGGGTGACACCAACATCTGAAACCAAATTCCTTGTATGTTGTGTATGTACTTGGCCATTAAAGCTGATTCTGATTCTGATATTCTCGAAAAATGTTACTCCATCCCTGCAGCAGAACATTAAAGCTGTTCTGGTGACACGTGGTGAACACTTTATGTTGTTTTTTCCTTTTATTTGTCACCCATCTGTATTTGGCATTCAATTCAGTTCAAAAAGAAGCATCTTATTTTGTTGTGCAATTTCCTTTTAAATGCACACTGACATTCACAATATCACACTCCGGACACTATCAGTTTCAACCTGCAGGTGGCGCTGAAGCCTCACTGTAAAACTGACTGTGGTTCACACTGAGACTCCATCACCACCATCATCATCCAGACCTGCTAAATTGTCTCCTCATGAGTTTTATTTTTCAGTTTTATGTGTCCGTTGTTTGTTTGTCATTATAATAACTCTGCAGTCATTCCTTATTAGTCTACTGCTCATTTTAATTTTCACAAAATAGCTGCATAAATAATTGCAAAACATTAAAACATCATTTTATTTACACTCGTCTCTTTAATACAGTAAATTCAAACATCAAGACTTAGATGAAAAACGGCGAGTTTGATTTTGCTCCTCGTGCAAGCACATTGTGTATCTCTGAAAGGATTAAATGTGGATTCAGGCAGTTCTTTAGTGTCTTAAGACTGACAAACTGTAAAATTATATTTAATAATGCGCTGTCACACTTGTTATTCTTTAAAAAAAAAAAGATACAGTAGCTTGTAAAAGTTCTAACAGCATCATAAATGAGATGAAATAAAATGTGACATGAGCAGGGCAGGGTGTATTTATTTGGCATTTAGCTGATCAAATCAAACCAGAAAATAATTTTATTCTCAGTTTTAGGTCGATATCGGAAATATATAGTTTAAGAATAAAGAAAAGTGCACCATGATGTTATTTTGCATTTGCATTATGAAGAGTAGCTTGTATTGAAGGGAAGAAAATCAAAAATATTTCCAGTAAAAATTATGAAAACGGTTCAAAAACAGCAAAAACGTGAAATAAAAAAATAAACAACAAATAAATCTTATATGTTTCAGTGAGAAACAATTTTGTCTCAGAAGACGCGTCTCGTGTTGTTGTTGTTTTTTTTTTCCATGAAACACTTGAACATCCATACAAATGTTTAGTGCAGCTTGAACGCTCCGGCTGTTCAAATCACTGTCCGGTGCATCTCTGCAGCTTCCTGTTTAAGTTTTCAAACAAGAAAATGTCATCCGTCATGACAAACACATTATTCACTCATCAATAATGCATCTCACCTCCCTTTTTCTCACTGTTGAGTAGAGAGAACAGGGAGAGAGAGAAAAAAAAACAAAAAACACTCCTTGTTTTATTTTCAGATTTTCTCATTCTTCATGCCACGCTTTATGGAAAACACAGGAGAGGGTGGACAGCGGGTAAATGCATTTCACCTTGGCGGAGTGCATTTGCAGCCGCTGGACAACAATGGCCTTGAGAATACTCGGAGGCCACAGCGGAGTTGTCTCTGTTCTGGAAATGGAGTCGGCCCGGAGGCCTCATTCACAGCAGCCACACCTTCAGTCCCCTCGCTGGAAGAGTCAAAACAACCAGCCGGGGCAATCACCTGACACATTTCCATCCAATTTCCACTGCAGAATGTGTTCATTTTCAGGCTAATGGCATGTCATTTTGCAGGAGCCTTTGGTCAAGAATTAATCCTGGAATCAAAACAGATTTTCCGGGGAGCAATCTTCCATCAAGTATTGATTTTTTTACACTCACGGAGCCTGTACTCCCTAATTTAACCTGACAGCCAGCAGCACAATGGACTGGGAGCACCTTGGCGTCTCACAGAGGGAGCTCTCCTCCGCCTCCTGCTCTCCATGAAGTGAAAGAGAGATTGGGAAGAGGGGGGAAAAAAGACTCCCTGATGTATAAAACAAAGAGCACTGCTTACAGAAAACAGAGAGATAAAGCTTCCGTCCTCTCTGCTTTACCTCTAATTATGTTTTCTAGGGTAGTGCAACTTGGGCAGGTGAGGCTGAGAGGGGAAGAGGGGAGAATGTTCTGGGGCCATCAGCTATCATTATGGGCTTGTTGACATCTCCCTGTCTTTGAGTGATTCTCATCTGTGATTTCCCCTGGCCATTTTCCGCAGATGCACGAAGAGGGGTTTCATCATGGCCCCATAAAAAGGGCCCAAAGTGTCCGTGCAGGCCCTCGCTAATAAGAAAGCAAAGATGTGTCCGACCATGTCACTCCTCTCCCATCCATATCTGCTCTCTTGATGCCTTCAGATATGCAATCATTCTCTTTTCTCCCCCCCTCGTCCTCTCCCCGTCTGTAAGTATACTATACCGTACGTAGAGGTCAGCGGGATGAGAGGATGATGGAGGGCAGGGCCGGTTATTTTCCTCTAGCTCTTAGAGCTGCGATGACCCATGTGCAGGAGAGTTGCACTTTGCCAAAGGGTTTTTTCATGCGCTGCTTACAAAGTACCTGACAGGAGGGAAACTATTTCAGTTTTCATCTGCTGCTCTTAACTCATAATCATCCATTTCAGGTTAAAAAAAAATGTTGTTTGATGTTTCTGTTTGGTCGTATTTAAGACAGGTAGCACTTTTTTATGTGTGTGTGAACAGACAGTGACCCCTTGGGCAAAAACACTTTGTCCAAGCTGATCAATTAAACCTCCACATGTATCGTCTCCAAGCACAAGACAGATATTTTACCACGACTGAAAGCAGGATTGTGCTCTAAAGAGGCCATTTTATGTGCAACTTTGGTAGATTTTGGTGTCGAAAATGACTAAAAACTCTTGTTTTGCTGTGTTACTTAATGTCTGATTGGGCAAAATTCCTTTTAACTCTCCTGTTGTCTTCATTTACAGGCACCAAAAAATACTGTTTCCTTGTCTGAAAAAAATCCAAAAATTCAGCAAAAAAATTCAATAAATTTCTGAAAATTTGCAAAACCTTCAGGAAGAAAATTCCAATAATTCCTTAAAAGTTTCCCTTAAAAGTATTGTTTAAAAAAAAATCCCCCAAATTTGCCAAGAAAATTTGTGTAAATATTTTTCAAAAAACGAGCAAAAATCTTCTAAAAAAATCCTAAAAATATTCAAATTGATTACATATATATCAGTAAAACTTCTAATATTTTCTTAAAGAAACAATTTTAACATTTCTTTTTTTTCCACCAAAAAATGTTCAAAAATTTCCCAAAAATGTTGATAATGTGAACATCAGAAGTTTCACTCTGAAAATATTTTTTTCCCCACATTTTCAAACTTTAAAACGGGTCAATTTTGACCCGCAGGACGACACGAGGGTTAAACCATTGGATGGTAGGCAGTAAAACCACAAATCGATAGATTGAGTAAATTAGACAAACAAATGCACAGTAAAAAGTCTATTTGAGCAGTTGAAGTTTATCTTTCTGGTTTAGTTTTGTGGATTCTGTCAACTTAAAATGAGAATTTATCCCTTTAAGCAGCTATTCTAATGTCAGTAAAAGAGTGAAAATGAGGTTTACTGCTCCTTTACCATTGGGACGTCAGGATGTTACGTTTCTTTAACATTTTTTCTGCTGCAGTTTAACCACAGTTTTCTTCAAGTTGTATCGCAGAGTAAAGAAAAGGTTTTACATTGTATATCTGAGCAAGTACCTAATGTAGAAAGCTGAAAATAAAAGAATTCATATTGACTTTCCTTAAAATTAAGTCGCAGCAATGGACATCTTTATTGGAGAAGATTCAGATTATTCAAGCACATCTAACCTAAACCAGCTGCGCTAATGTTACCTGTTGGGTTGATAAACTTAATTCAGTTGCATATTACCAACTGAAGCAAATGATTTAAATCAATCTCTTTTAGTGTATGAGATCTAGTTTTAATGACTGTCGCTTTTTGATGCGTTGTTAAGGCTTGTGTTGAGGGGAAGGGATGGATTCATGACCTCAGTCGGCCTTTTTTCCGCTACAGAACCTTGTTGGTTGCATTCAGGGAGGCCTGAACCTTTGTGTGTGTTCTAACTGCTGGAACCATGTAGAACCTCTTTCAAGGCCATTTCATGGGAAAAGTAACTCAGGGTTGGTATTTCTGAGAGGCCCGGCCAAAAATATTGCGCAGGTCTCAGTGCTGATTGGTTAAATTCCAAGTCTACATCAAGCAACATTTTTCTGTTATGCTTTTCATGCTTTGTACAAATCACCATTTAGACTCATAAAACAAACCTCATTTGTTCTATTTCCCACTTGGTCATATTGGAGCTACATCCAGTAACTATTTGTCTCTGTTTTGGAACATTTGGAGTTGGAGTAGTAAAAACTGAGAAGGGCCGACAGGGGGGTCGTTGCTGTAAATGTTTAGGAAACCTGAACCGAGCTCCTGCCTCATGTTTATAGTAGAGGCTCTGAATGACGCGTATTTAAAACTTTAGGAAGCTAAAGTATAGAGGTGAGTAGATGTGGAGCTCCAGAGTGATCCAAGTTAAATGAATAAATATATTGGAATAAGATTTTGTGAAATAATTTCGGAAGTTTTAGAAACACTTGAAACGTTCTTTATTTCATGACAGTGGTGTTAGCATTTAGCCAATTACAAACTCAAAATATGCTACAATAACAACAACTGTGTTTCTATATCACCTTTCTAAAACAAAATAGCGAGGAGTTTTACAATAGAATATGTCTGATGGGATAAAAAATAAAAATAAAGTTAAATTAACAAAATAACTTTAACTTTATATAAGATAAATTTGCGATTATGTTGCGCTAAGAACAACAAAGCTTGGACAAAAGGACAGAATTGTCTTTTACATAAGAAAAAAACTACACATTTACACTCATTGCACAGACAAACTTCATGTTTTTGTTGAAAATCTTATTAAAATGTTCTCACAACACAAGAGTTGAATGTAATTCTCTCTAAAACCAGAGAACTCACATGTTGTAGGAAGTGCTGTAGTTTATATTCAACATTTTAAGTTTGTATTGGGATCAGGATTTAGTATCAGGGTTTATCTTGAAAGAGTTATTTCTGCTAAAAGTTTCTCTTTAGGGACCAAACTCAACTCCAATTTCCCACTGGACATCACGTAGTAATAATAATGATAATTTTAAAAAATGGTGGTCAAAGTTAACACAAAGATTTTTCTTGCTTTGACTCAGTCTTGAGTAAATTATCAAAACTTTCCACTGACACTGAAGAATTCTGTTTGTTCTCGTCGTGTCCTTGTGTTTCTCTGCATTAAAGAGCGTGATGTGAACTTTTAAAACGCAGCGTTATTGATCATTTTCCTTCTCTTTGTGCGAGGCAGGGGGAGAGCAGAGCGAGCAGGTGTGCAGCTGCAGCCTCTCACCTGTTTGCTGGCGATGCTTTGGGAAAAGATTCCTGTCCGGGCTGCGAGAAAACAGAGACATCACAGCCTAAAGACATGCATTCAAAAACTGGGCTGCTAGAAAGTTAAATGGACTATGGGCCGATGCAATCAGCCGCTCAAGTCAGACAGGTGTCTCTGTAAAGACCCGGGCTATTAACTCCTCTACCTGCAAATACCTCACAGTGTGTCATTGCTAATAACGCTGAAAAAAGGCATAAAAAACAGAAGAGTGAAAGCAAAAGGGATCATATGCATGGCCAACCTCGATTGCATGTGAGGATTGGTAATTGCACCCCCAGAGGCATCTGGGTGTGCAGAGCAGCAAAGTGGGAGACGCCTGAGCAGCTCGGGCTTCACAGTCAGTGTAGCAACATCTCAACCCTGAGGAGGAAGTGAAAACAAGGAGGCAGAGGAGCGCAGGGTGAGGGATATACAGACAGTTCATTTACCCAGAACATCAGCCCACCGCACGTTGTCTGAAAGATAAGGAAAGTGAATGCTTCATGCCTGATGGAAAACAAAGGCAGCAATTTAAAACTATCTGCATCCAACACATGCACTCTCTCCCTCCACCTCTCTGTTTCTGTGTCCTGACTGATATTGAAACATAATCCATTTGGAGCGCCGACATGTCATTATATTTCTATCCGGGCTCCCTCTCCCCCCCATTCAGGACAATTTCAGGTGGTTGCAGGTTGAACAGGAATGTTTTATTTCAACAAGTCAGACAGTCCAAGTCTTCACTTTGATTCTGTTTAGGAAAAAAAACGGCACACACAAAAAAAGGCAGGACTCACAGTTTACTTTAAATCCTTCTTAAGGAGGCCTCACCTGCCCCTGTTAGCCTCTGTGGGTTCAGGAAAAAAAAACAGCAACCCACAAAGATTCAGAGATCAAAACTCGTCTTTACTGGGCGTCTGTCTTTACTAGAAACATCAGACACCACAAAGGGTTCGATGTGAATCCTCACACTACTGTACGCCGCTCTTAGATCTCCCATACGCAAAGAAAACAATGATAAAGTGTAGGATTTCCAAGAAACAGAGTTTTCTTAAAAGTATATGTTTGAGTCTGCAAACTTTCTGCATATTTTACTTCTCTACTGCCTCAGTTTCTGGAAATATTTTAACCTAAACTGTAAAAAGTCAGAAAAGAACGTGTTTAAAGACGGTGGAATATTGTTCAAAAACTGTAAAAACATGCAAATAATGTCTGTCATGCAGATCCTCACTAATTAGAAAGCAAAGATGTGTCTGACCCAACCAAAATAAAGACATGGAGAATATTCTGAAGTTAAAAAAGTGTATGTTTAATGAAATGAACAAAAAAAAAGCAAATTGGAGAAAGAAATCTCATTTATGTTGGGTTTTATAAAGAAGAAAATTAAAAACAGGTGTTAAGTTTTTGTCCAAGTACCAAAATTTGATACTTTCAGCCAATTTAAATGCAGCAGAAACGTCCAGATAGTAATACAACAAATTTCTATTTGTAAAAATACAGTCTTTTGATGTGGAGACTATGTACAGCTCTGGTATGTCTTTTTTTTTTTTTTTTTTTTTTTTACAGTAAACATAAATTAATGCTTTTGTTCTGTGATTTTACTATATGTGATCTGTAATTTAACAAAAAGCAAAAACTGAGAAAATGATTTACTTATTTCTCTGTCAGATTAATGGCAAATACCTGTAAAATAATATTTTTGGCTGATTTTTAAATATAGTCAAAACCATACTGTGATTTTACAGTCAAACGCTGTTAAACGAAATGGTAACATCAACATTAATTGATACATTAATGCCTTTTTTCAGTGATTTTATTAGTTATTATCTGAAGCAAAACTGGGAAAATTAGCAAAAAACAGTAAATTTTCCCAAGAAATCACTAGTAGTCTGAAATCCAAACTTATTCAGCTCACTAATAAATAAATAAATAAATATAGACATTTAAACGTGCAGCCGTATTCTTGCTACTTTAAACAATTCAATTATAAAGAAGATTTTTATTATTGTTATTATTGTTATTTACACACTGCAGCTATTTTAGGTTTAACTCTTGAAGACGGTTGCTTAATTGATATTTTCAGCACAGAAGTTCTCCTATATCTTGTATAGATGGTAGGCCTTGCACCTATTAAATTTTATTTTCTGTTTTATCTCCATTATTAATGTGTGTTTCATTTGTATTTTTGGTCTTATAATGATCACTGCCGCCACCATTAGTGTCAGTAGTGGTGCAGCTTTAGTTTCTCTCTCATTTTTAAATGTATTACTATTTTTTTCCCACCTGTCTAGTCCCTATTTAATATATTGTCCCAATTGCACCAGTAAAAATAATAATAAACTAAATGAAACAACAACTAAATTTGGGCTCTTTGGATTCTTTTCACTAAACATGATTGCTGCATGTTGGAAATATTCAGTAATAAGTGCTTTTTTTTGCTGTTGATTTGGATGATTTTAGCTTAAAATATTTCAGGTTTTTAAGGTGTTTTCACACAGTTTGGCAAATTTACGCAGCTAAAACGACAATGAGCATCTGCAAAAGACAGAACTAAACATTCATCCTTCAACAATATTATATTGTTAAATCTGGAATACCGAAAACTTTAGATTGCGCACAGATGAAAACAAAACTTTTTGGGCATGACTCATTCTCACCAGATTCCCCTCCAGGGAAGACTGATAAAAAGCTGGAGCGCTGACATTTACTCTGTAATATCTGCGTGAGGATTCCTTTTAACTGAGCTGTTAGTCTTCATTCAAAAGCTCTGCGGTGGAGAGACGACGACGACGGAAAGCAAACTTTTATCAGCGTCGGAATGCAAACAGTTTGAGAAAACAGATATGGGTCAGGAGCTGCATCTGCACAATTACACTATTAATGGCAAAAGACAATGAAAATGGCGTGGCGAGAAAACAAAAGAATATCAAATAAGTTTGCCGGAGCTGCGTACACCTCAGCCATCACCGCTCAAAAACACATCCAGTGTTTTGAAATGAAGGGGGGAGAGAGAGCTGAAAGGAAGACGAAAAAGCATCTCGAACATCAGTTTTCAGTCTAATGTTAATAATTTATGTTGTCTGTGCTTTTTATTATTATTATTTATTTATTTACTACTTTCTTTTCAGCAGCCTGCCCGTTTTTCAAAGGCATCATGGACAGGGAAGCTGTATCAAACTTTTGAGTTTAGTTTCAAAAGGCTTTCTCCTCGTTTATTTATATATTTCTCCTTCTTTTACACTTGTCTTGTTGTTATTTGGCGAGGCAAACACATGAAGCTTTGATGAGAAGCAAACCTGACATGTATTCTTCTCTACTGACCCCAAGGAAATCTAAATAAGTTGCTAAATATTGTATGCGAGCCTCTTTTTATAGCGTCTTCTCTCATTAAAACACATCAAATGGTAACTTAAATTCATTCATCCGTCCCTCCACGAACATCAGGTCGCACGGGTCAAATAACTGCGCACCGCCTTAAAAAAAGGAAGGTTTGTATCGAGGTGATTTCAGATGCACTTGACCATGACCTCTCAAAGACAAGTTGGGTTTTATTTGATTTCGTCAATAACTGTGTTTGTGTGTGCAGTTGGAAAAGATGAAAAGAGAGTCCGTGATGTTTTTTGAATATTTGTATGTTGCTGAAAACTTTGAACTCATGCAGCATCCTGCACCTGTATATACTGCATATTTCTCTGAAACGCAAAATATGAAGTCAACAGCAGAAAGATGAGAGAAAATGCAGTTTCATATATAAAAGGTGCTTTAAGACGACTACCTTAATTCAGATTAATTACAGCCAGTTATAGAAAGTAGTGTTTTTTCTATTTTGCACACTAAGATTTATAGAAACATATAAAACACAAATCCTTAGTTGAAGACTCTTAAATTTGATGTTTAAAGATAGTGTAACGTCTCAAAAATGTAGCAACAAAAGCCACGATTAAAGTTGATGATGCTACGCTAAGCTAGTTACCCCTAGCAGGAATTAGTTAAGTTTGTTGCATCTTGACATCAAATAGCTAAGAAGCTACACAAGCTAGTTACCATTAGCAGTAATTAGTTAGGTTTGTTCCAGCTTGACAAGGTGATAGCGAAGTAGATAGCATTACCAAAGCTAGTTACCATTACCAGGAATTAGCTAAGTTCATCTCATCATGCCAAAGAGATAACTTTATAGCTAATGCTACTCAAGCTAATGACTGATAGCATGAATTAGCTATGTTTTTTTCATCGCTAAAAAATGTTAGCTAAGTAGCTAGTATTACTCAAGCTAGTTACCACTAATAGGAATTAGTTCAATTTGTTCCATCATTAACAAGTGATAGCTTAGCAGCTAGTGCCACTCAAGCTAGTCACCATAAGCAGAATTAGTCATGTTTGTTCCATCTTGACCAAGTGGTAACTTAGCAGATATTGCTACTCCAGCTAGTTACCATTAGCATGATTTACTTATGTTTGTTCCATCATGACCAAGTGATAACTTAGCAGCTAGTGCTACTCCAACTAGTTACCATTAGCAGGAATTAGTTAAGTTTGTTCCATCATGACAAGGGGATAGCTTAGTAGTAGTTACTAAAGCTAGTTACCATTAGCAAGAATTAGCTGAGTTTTTCTCATCATGACAAAGTGAAAACTTTATAGCTAGTGCTACTCAAGCTAATTACCATTAGCATGAATTACTTATGTTTGTTCCATCATGACTAAGTGATAACTTAGCAGCTAGTGCTACTCCAGCTAGTTACCATTAGCAGGAATAAGTTAAGTTTGTTCCATCATGACAAAGGGATAGCTTAGTAGTAGTTACTAAAGCTAGTTTCCATTAGCAAGAATCAGCTAAGTTTTTCTCATCATGCCAAAGTGAAAACTTTATAGCTAGTGCTACTCAAGCTAGTTAAAGTTAGCATGAATTAGCATTTTTTCTCTCCAGCTAGTTAACATTAGCATGAATTACTTATGTTTGTTCCATCATGACCAAGTGATAACTTAGCAGCTAGTGCTACTCCAGCTAGTTACCACTAGCAGCAATTAGTTATGTTTGTTCTATCATATGATAACTAATCAGCTAATGCTAAGCTACCTACCATTAGCAGGAAATATAGCGTTAGTTTAACATTTATTTGAGAGGTAGTTCTCAAGTTTGATCAAATCACATGAAATGCACTGTAGTCAAGAGCTGCGATGACATTTGGTGCTGCCATGCTAGGCTAGTCACTGTTAGCAGGAGGTGGCTAAGTTTGAGTTTATGCAGATTGAGCAAATGAAAATAGCACCTTTGAAGCTAGTTATTATTAGCTAGCTGTTGTTTTCTATTTCATGACTGTCTCATTTAGTTATGAGGAATGAATGATAATATTAAATATTTTAATCTGCATTTAAAATGTAATTTAGAGGTAGATTTATCAACTAAATTGGTCAAAATTCACTAGAGTCAAAAACTGAGATGGCAGTTAACGTCTCCTGCAAGCTAGTTACTGTTAGCAGGGGTTGGCTAAGTTTCTCCCATTGTTACTGAGTTTGTGTGGATTAACAAGTGAAAAGCTAGTGACCATTAGCAGAAGGTTAGCTTGGATATTTTCTCCATCGTGACTGAATTTATCTGACTCGTAATGAAAACAGAATTGCCAGTGCTATAACAAACTTAATACACAATTTACTACATTTAAATATGTGATGCAACAGTAGGTTAGTGAAAACAAATGAGACAAATAAGCTAGTTAGTTTTAGTAGCCGTTTATTTAGTTGTTGTGGTGTTTTTAAAGTTTGAGTGTTTTTTAAATCCAATCGAACTACTGCTCCATTTATTTTCATGAAACGGGTTACTGACTACTGCACTGTTAGTTAACTGCATCAAATCATATGCATATTTCTATTACAGAATTACAGTTTTGGAAAAATCAACTGCTAGCTGTGGCTAATCCTAGTTTTTATTTGACATATCTTTCAGACTTTGGCTGTCAGTGGTAGTCAGGTAGACAGTTTTACATGCTGTTTTACTTACATTAGAAATTCCTACAGCATAATAAGTATATTAAATAATATGTAGTGTATTGTAAATGTAAAAAGGCAGGTTCCTGACTTTTTACACATTGAGATTACGCCATAAAGACACACATCTGGGTATTACATAAGTAATTCCACTGGAAACTCAACACAGAATTCATGTCAAACAATTGTTTATTACTAATTATGGTACAAATCAATGTGACAGACTTGAAGCTTTGTTTTTTTCTCATTTTTTTAAAGAAATACACAAAGTGCTGCTTAACTGACCAAACAGATATTGCTCTATAGATTAAGTACAGTTTTCAGTCTATAAAAAAATGAAAACCAACCTCTGCAGGCTCTTCAGCTTTGGTTTCTAGGTCTTCAACTATCAACAAAACATCAAACCAGTTTGGCTGTGTTAGTAAAATTTCACAAATGTACTTCAAGGTGATAAACAAATCATCCTAATTGGGTTAAGAGCAACATCACTGTAATCTCTTTTTTTCCTCTACGCGGGTCTATAGGGCTGTGAGAACTGAGAGGTGAACGTACGACACAAAAAAGGAATGAGAAATAATTCTACAATAATAGAAAACAGATGAGTCACAAGTGGCTCAGAAACCACTTCACGAAAAAAAAACAATCATGTGTCACTTCATAAAAAAGAAAACGAACCACAAGCCTCTCCCTCCACGTTGAAGGTGAACATCGACACACAGTGCAGAGTAATCTTCTGTCTTTTCTACTGACCTGCGGCTGCTTTTATGGCATTTGTATGATACTCACAAGAACAGTACTGAGGTAAACCTTGGATGAAACTACTGTACATTTCTACTCTTCAATTCTTCTCAGATTTTTAAAGATTGTCAACATCATGAATCTATTTCTCTGTACAATGTGCATAACTATAGAGCTTTGGTCCAGCATTGAAAGGTTGAGCAAAGGCATAACTCCTTTCTGTGTCTTCTTTTTATTTATTTCTCTTTTTTTTGGTTTTGGTTACAGCTTTATTGGTAAGCCTCAGAACTGATCCACTGCTCCTTTCTCATATAATTATCTGTGGAGACATGATGCGTTTCTTGGCCAAAGGTTTGCCTGAAGTTTTTTTTCCTAATGGGAGGAAATAAAAATACACAAAATCTAGAGGTGAAAAGGAGCCGCTGTGGATGTGCAGATGAAGATTTAGCTAAAATTGTCTGGTTTTGCTGCCTTTTCTCTGTGATTCCTTTAAAACCACAGACATGTAAAGCTTTTTTGTGTGTGTTTTCTGACATTTACAGTGTGTGTGATTGTTTTCCAGGCAGTGAAGAAGAACACAGCGGTGCACAGGGGATCGAAAAAAAACTGAGATAACCAATGTGACATGGAGGGACATATATTGAGCAGACACATGATTCTGAATAAAATTGCATCAAATTTCACCTCACTTCAAATTAAGTTCACTCATCCTGACATGTGACACTTATTCTCAACAAACACCTCTTTTTTTCCCCCTCCTTATTCCTGTGAGGGTTTTTGTAAGAGCCAAATATTTGTAGTGATGGTCTGAGAGGTTTTTCTTTCTTTTTTTTGGTCTGGATTATTGACATTTCTGACAAGGTACTACCATGTAAAAGTAAAAGTGTGCAGAGATGGAGAGTCGATTATTGACATCAGTGGACTGAAATTAATTCCACCCATGCAAACCATAATAGAAAAAACCACAAATACATAAACTCTTGACGATAATCTATTAAATTAGCAGTTTTAAAATGATGTAAGGATCTATTCAGAAGTGAAAAACACATTTCTGTAATCTTAATTTAGCTGAAAAGTAAGCAGAATATGATGGAAAAACAACGTTATCTTAGCAGAAAAGCATATCCGATATGAGATATTCGCTTTATAAAAACATCTAAACTGACATGAGCTCAGTAGTTTGGTCAGTGGCAACAAAAATGCTTCAACTGCACACGTTTAGTTCATTTTAGGGCTTAATTAAAGAGTCTAATATGCAAAATAATGCGCTATTTTTCAATCAAATGATGTAAAGTTTGGGCTGCCTGGTGGAAATTATATATAAATACCTCTTTATGTGGTTTAAGTTGAAGCATGCAGGGAAAAGAAAACCCATTTTCTATAATGCAGTGGTAAGAAATTACAGCAGACACTGTTGTAGCTGTTTGACATGATAGTGTTTTTTTCTTTCTTTTCAATTAGACCCACAGAGTAAAACACTTTAGAAAAAGGGGGAGAAAAGCCATGTGAACAAATAAATAAAAGGGTAAAATCTTCCCCAGTCCTTGAGCTGAAGTTGTGTGTGTTCTTTGGCTATCAGGCTTTGGCAACAGAATGACACAGTAGCTCAAAACAAAGCTGCAGGAGACTCGACAGACACCGAAACCCCTCATCATCATTGCTATCGCATGACAGTCCTTAGTTCCCTCTCCCTTTTTGTCCATCCTCTGAAACAATCTCATGAAATCATTAATAAATACCTGTAAAAGTTGTACAAAGTTACACCGTGACTGAAAATATTTGCAGATGAAACACAAATAGGAGGCAAACAACATTATTATGCAATCGTTTAACAGCAAAGGTTTCATTTTTTTGTCCAAAAGAGAACTTTTTCAGTCGTGATTTCAATTTGAAGACGGCATTTTTTCTTTTTTTTTTCTTTTATAAGGATATTTACAAACAATGAAGAAAAAAGTAAGCGAGACAAAGATAAAATGTATACTCAACCTCACACATATAGCTTAGATTTTGCCAGTACAAATGTAAAAATTTAGAGCACATTTACATTACAAAATTATTCTTAGTACTCAGATGCAACAGACTTTGGTAAATAGTGTTTAGATTTGGTATGATCTCTTTACTAAATCCCTCCTTGTGGGAGCCAAAATTTGGGCGACAGTCTGGTCTGTAAGGCCAGAATCTAAAACTCTTTGAAACAGCACACCGTATGTTTGTACATAATTCTCAGATATTAATCTCTTTTTTCGTGTTTTTGGTTTCGCCATTTACATAACTGTGGTTAATCACACTCACAACACATATTGTTTGCAAACTCAGGACTGTCCATCCAGGTGACTTGGGAACATTTTTCAGTTCTCATTTCAAGAGGAGTTCATCCACCTTTGTTGTTTTTAATGGCTGCCACTTTTCCACTCCACTGTTTTGCCGGAGAGCTCGTTCATTTGGGCAGCTCCTCTAGAGAATCAGTGAGAGGGTCCATTGGTGCAGCCGGGCCGAGGTCGGGCTGTTTCAAACGCTTTATTGTGTTTTTCAAGGCTTGCCTCTTGTTGCAGAACCAGACGCGCACCACCTCCCTGTCATAGTTCAGTTTCTCGGCTATTTCCGTCATTTCCTGTCCGGAGGGGTGTGTGTTCTTCTCAAAGTGGCTGTTGAGGATCTCGAGCGCCTGCGGGGTGAAAGAGGTCCTCCGCTTGCGTTTTTTCGAGGGCTCGCTGCCGATAAACTCAGTCAGGTTCTGCATGCCGGATCGGTGGCGGGCTTCAGCCTCGGCCATCCAGCGCTCCAGAACGGGCTTAATCTTCTGGGCGCTTTTAGGGGTGATGTCCAACTTCTCAAACCTGGCAGGATATAAAAGGCCAGGGTTCAGTTTGCCTGTCAGACTGCTACCTATAGTGTTCTCTTGGGCTTCCTGTGGTAGGAAAAAGTGGCTTCTCAGGATGGTGTGTCTGGGGAGAATTGAGAAAAAAGAATCTTACTTAGGTGCCCTGCCAGAACAAGGGATAAGCTGCCTGCCTTTTAGTCTCCTCAACCAGAATGCCACAGGGACTGAGACTAACATCCAGGTGCACATCTGGGACAAACTCCTCTGTACATCTGCACCTGGAAACACCTCAGCTGCAGCAGCTGGAGGTGACGGTTGCCAGCAGTGTGTAAATTTTCTGGGCGAGGTTGTGGTTCTCTGTCCCAAATTGGCAATAGTGGAACAAGGAGATATTGCCAATGGCTAGAAGTCAGGTCCAGTTGAACCAAAGACATAGCAAACATCTAACTAAAGGTTTTATTACTGTACTTCCAAAAGTCGTCACAAATCAACAGAAAAACAAAACAGGAATTACTCCCAAACATTCCATTTCTTTCGTTCAGGTGATAAAAACCAAAAAAAAAAAAAAAAAAAATCCACTAATGCATGCAGTTAAATATGGCGCCATCATTTATTTACAAAAAGAGCTTGAATTATTAATCAAAATGTACATTTAATACATTTTTCAAACTTTCTTTCATCTTCTAACAACCTCTCATTTTATATTTAATAAGGATACATTTACACACTCTAATACTCAAAGTTCCTGCAACTTTACACGTAATTCAGACTTCACATGGACTCAGCGTTTTAGCGAGAACGGAGAACGGAGAACGATGCATTTTCTAAAAACAAAGCTGGTTGGCAGCTCAATGTCTGTCAGGTGCATTTTGTGCGTGATATGAAGGGTATTATGGAGTTTGAATTGGAGAAGATTCCTCCATGCCTGAAGTGTTTATTATCATTACTAATATTTAGTGGACCATCTCTTTATCTTAATGTAAAAGAAAAACTGTTGGGGCATCAACAGCCTGTTGTTGAAGCAATATTTAATATTATAAGCTAAAATTGAATTCACCTTTTAATTGTTAGTTATATGGAATTTTGATTAGTGTTATTGGTCTGAACTTGACAAACAGTGGACTTTCATTTGAACAGTGGCATGACAAGAAAAAATGTGCAGATATTTGCTTTTTGATTACAGATAATACTATTAGTAGTAACAATGACACACATTTCCAGTAAGAATTCTTTAAATGTGGCTTTCCAAAGTGCTCTCCAATAATAATAATAAGATCAATATTACACATCAACCGGACTAATTTATATATGGTTATAAATAGATGGACTACATAAGAAGATGCTGGTTGGGTTTTAATATTTACATGAGGGGATGTCACTGGAAAACAAGCTGACAGAAATGGGGGATGATTGGAACGGATGACAGTTTCAACTGTTACTTTCTGTCAGTAAATGTCCAATTGCAGTATTTTTTTTTTTTTTTAAATAAAAGGAGAAAAAGGACTCAGGACTGAGTTGGATGTTTTGTGTTTTGTGTCCTAGGTGATTTTGACTCCTTTTAATTTATTCTCAGGATTTCTTTGCACAGGAAATTAAACCAGAGAGATGCAGCAAGACCCCGGAGTCATCAGGATGCATTCACATTTCACAAAAAAAATCTTGATCTAATGTTTGAAATAAAGTTTAACCACAGAGTTATTAAACATTTACTAATAGAAGAATGGTGTAATTTATACAATAGCTGCTCTTAAAGACTTGAAACCACTAAATAAACCTAAAAATGTCAGCAAAAGCTTTCAGTAAGGTAACTCTTATGGAAAGGCAGCAGAATACAGCTGAGCTCTCTGCAGGACAAACAACGCAAACAAAGACAGTTTTTAATGGTGAGGTGAGCTGAGGGCGAGATGCCCATGCATGCATGAACTTCCTCTGTTTCTACACCTCGTTGGTGCATTCCTCCTTGTCGACAGGCGGTATTATTTATAACCCCGTCCTCCTCCTAAACAGTGGAAAGAGGAGGGCTCCATACTGTGGGGAATACATTAGTAAATATGAAGAGTCACCAGAGACAGGACATTTCATGGATCAACAGGAACTGCAGATACTAAAATGAGTTGAGAGCTGCTCAGCTGGGGTATGCACTCCCTCCTCCAGTGCATCAGCACGAGGGAGGCTGCCTCTCTGGCTCTCCTTAAAAGTACCTCTGGAGCTCTGCTTAGACATGCTGTATGTTTGGCTTGAGTTACAGCTCGCCTCAGGGTTTACAGTCCTGAACCACAGAGAGCTATCTGAGGGCTACAGACTTAAAATCAAGGCTGAGTGATGTGACCTGAAATCTATAGTTTACCTTATTTTCATGTTTACATCAGAATTACCAGCATATCTGCAAAATGTCCACATTTCTGTTAATTCAGGCTTTTAAAATGTTCATCCAACCTCTTCTAAAGTTTACATGTAAATAAAGCACTATAGAAGGTGTGCTCTATGAATAAATCATTATATTAACAGAAGTGTTATAAGATGTGAATGAGTTTTCTGTCTCATATTGCTCATGTTTTGTTTAAATGACAGAATGATCAGTTAAATATACTGGTAAGGTGGTTGACAGTAGCTACTGCTGGTTAAAAAATATTTATCTGATCTAATCTGTGATATAAAAGGCTGAAATCAACCTAATAGTTTAGACTCTTCACTGACATTAAGACATTATATGAAGCTACAGAATATCCCTGTGGTTGTTTCAGATGATTGTGGATAACATTAGAAAGCAAAGAACAGAATATTTCATGGCAATGTTGGATTTTTTAAATAACATGATGACATATTTTTGATTTATCAGGTACTGAATTCATTTAAAAACAAGTATTCAAATAATTTCCACATCCCAGCAGGCTACAAAGGTTTTTCCTGTTTTTTTGTTTTGTTTCTGACAATCTCTTAAATTTGCTCCACTTGCCAGTAATTTGACATGTGTTTAACATTTGTTTCTTGTTTGCTTTTTTAAAAAATCTTTTTTATCCTTTTCTAAAATATGTTCCATTTGTGAGCATTTGTTTTGCACCAAAACACCACATCAGAGTTCTGAAAACCTACTTGACAATAAGCTGATTCTGATGCATTCAAGCAATTTTATTTCCTGTAGTGACAATATTTATCAATATCATGACAGAAAACTTACATTTATCCAGTCTTCAACTTGTTTGTTAAATTTTATTTCATCTTTGAATGTATGTTCTTTAAATTTTACAATTAATGTTGCTGATTTTAGAGTATAGGTTCTGTTTTTGTAAAGCTGCTTCATATTGATCTGTTTAGAAAGTTTGTTTTCTTTTGTTCAATAATAATTTAAAAAAATATATTTGAAAAAGAGCTATTATATATTGGTACAATACACCTTTCCAGATTCATAATGTCAGTATTTTGATTAAGCTGGTTCATTGTCCAACCCTATTTAGGCCTACAGATGAAATGAGGCTAACTTTATGATATAATAAGGTGGTACAAGAAGATAAAATTATGATTGTGTTTATTTATGTTGGGTGCAGAAACCTGAGCTTAAGAGGTGAAATGAAATCTCAACAGTTTGAAGCACTAATAATAAGTAGAACTACAAAATATGGGATAAAAACTCTTTGCTTTCAAACGGATTCCTTCTTTCCAAAAGTTTTTGAATTCATTTCACCTAATTCAGACCCAAGTGGGGCCACCACTGGTTTGAAGATACCCCGGTGTAATGCCTGTGCCTGTTTAGATAAACTAATGAGATGCCTGGAAACACAGTGAGCAATGAAAGCAGACAAGATGGAAGCATCTGTCAGTGTCTGTTCACTGTCTGAGCTCAGAGCTGCAGCCCCAGAGCTACCGTGACGTCCCGCTTCACCTCAAACTTCATGTCTATGTTGATGTTAACTAAACTAAAGCATGTGAAGTTTGCCCCGCTACTTAAAACATCAGGATGTCATGTCCAATGTCATACAAACAAAAAAAAAATTGTCTTAACGGCATGAAGAACAGCCCACAGAGTGTTTATTTTTGAAGCTAATGGCTTTTAATGTATGTTATAAATATTTGAATTATGCCTGCCTGTAAATAATTCATGTGTGATTTTAGGACTTTAAACATTAGTCTGGGCCTCATAAGAATGCCGGCTCCTGTTCTGTTTCACATTTTATCGGCTGTTTGATGTTGATGTGATGAAATTTTTAAAGGTGCGTGGCAGTCGCTGTGTCACATAAACAGCACAGGTCATCAGCGAAGCGCATGCACTGCAGAGCGACATTAAAATGAATATATTAATAAGATCAAGGAAAATACTGATGATAAAAGTTTGGATTTTCAACCCCACATTTACCGTTAACCTCCATTTGTCAACTTTTTGACATTAAAACAGTTTCTTTACAAAGCAGAATACATGATTTTACTATTGAAAAAGTAATATTTAGACACCATGTAGCCCAATTTTTCTGACTTCAAAGAGAAATGTGGCTCATTTGTCATCTTCATGCAAAACGTTAGTCAAGTGGAACAACAGGAGGAATGAAACACTGATTGTCTGATTGTCTCATGAATATATAATGCACCATTTACGACTAAACTGTCCTCGTGGAAGCAGTAAAACACGGCAATCTTATTAACAGATCATCGCCGTCAAGCTCTCTCATGTTCAGGCGGAGCGAACAGCAACCGGCCTTAGTAATTATTAAATGCTTTAAGTGCTTCGTGGAATACTTGTGTATGTATTTTGCATAAGTAACGCGTGGCTGTCATGTCAGAGGATGGAGGCTAAGTACAGACATGAGAGCTTCGTTTGTCAGTCAATTATGTATTTTAATACCTTAATAATGTCTCTTAAAAAGCGGAATGAAAAATAGATTAGAGCACCAGACAGCTCATTGAGGACGCACCGCTTCATCTGCTCTCATTTGACAGAATCAGGACATATTGATTGGAAATAATGTCGAGCATTTACAGTCAGATTTTTGTCTCCCTTGTGTTTGTCCTTACCTGCAGATGGCAGATTGGCTGTACGCCGGCCCCTCGGCGGCGCTGAGGGCCTGGCCCACCTGAGTCTGTGTCAGGCCCAGGGACAGCCGGCGGATCTTGAATGCTTTGGCAAATTCGCGAATCTCCTCCAGGTTGACCCCGTCCACCTCGCTGGGGGCGGTCTGTGGGTCTACAATACAACACACACATCTCATTTTATTAGCCCTCTGCTCCTCCGTCGCTCACCTTATTTTTCAGAGTGAATGAGGCAAACATCCAGCCATATGCGATCATGATGGTCTCTAAACAACTTTAGAAAAAAATAGTCCTGCTCCGGGTCAGAACTTATTATTTCTCTTTGCTGTAAAGCACACACATCTTAGAGATGTTTTGACAAATCTGAGATGTGAATACAGACATGTCACGGCTTCGACTTGCAAGTGTAAATCTTTAATCTCACATACAAAAGCATATGGACAAAAACGCACAAGTTGTTAATTCAACGGACACACAGACAGTGGAGAGCTGTAGCCTTGTGCATGAATACACATACATTTTGGAGTTAGCTCACATTAAAGACATTATTTCATCCATCTGACCCTCAGTAAAGACAGTTCAAGTCTTCAGTTTCTCACAGTCCATAAAGAAAAACTCCTTTCACACAAAGAAATGCTGTTTGTGAATCTCCACATTTGAAAAACTTGACTGAAGCATTTTGAAGAATTTCTCTGCTAATAAAAAGTGATTTCACATTGTACATCAATGTCAGGTGCCCTGGCATCCTGCTTACTAAAGCAAAGTTTGTGCCTCTGAATTATTCATCTTGGTCATTATCAATGAATTATTAAAGGAATCCTCCAAGCGTATTTAAGCAAAAATCTATGGGGCTGCCATCTCGTTGTGCCTCATAAGTGACGTGCAGCGTATGCAGCGTGCTCCAGACGTGTGAACACTTGGAGGATGAGGGACTGCAGACTCGGAGCACTCACAGCTTCGGGTCCCATCATCTCCACAGTGATGAGCAGCTCTTCATCATTCCCAGAGGAGCTTATTTACTTAGTGGTTTGAAAGACTAATGGCAGCAACTGGCCCAGGCTCTGGATCCATTTTTGTTTTTTTTCTTTAGACATTAAGTCACAACCCAAACATGATTTAAGACTTTTCTCATTCATTTTGCAGTAATGAACGGCGGAGTAAAGCTTTACAAAACACACATAATGGCGAATAAAAGGTTTTTAAAGGCAATTTCAAAAAACGCTGAAACAATGGAGACGATTTGTTGGAATCCAAAAGGGCTTTTCTTCGTGACAATAACGCACTAATAAGCTCAATAATTACAACAGGACAATTACAAGTTAAACACTCAATTTCTCTGCTGAAAGGGAAAACGAGGGAGAAAAAAAAGCTCCCTTTATAAATTATAGGCTAGACTCATGCTATTACGGGACACAATGAAGTCAAGGTTTTGTCTGTCTTTCAAATTAGGGCAAAAAAAATATGTACTTTTGGTGGACAGCTCACAAGTGAGTGAGTTTGGAGTGTCAAAGTTAGAAATCTGGAGTTAAATCCTTACACAACCTTAGAAAATGTCACTCAGAAAAGTGAATTAGAGTAATATTCTCCAGTTACTAACACGTGATATGTATCTGAATACATTATACGTTGAGACATGATGTTAGTAAGTGTTTTAAATCACTTAGATTGCTACTTTAACTACATTTTTGCTACTTACTTTCCCAGGCAGATATTGCCAGTAGCATGAAGCAGCTGGTTTATCAAATTCTATGTATCTATTCAAATCACACTGTAAATGCGAGTTACTCTAAGTTTCACCTCATTGTATAACATTCCCTGGTTTACTGTCAATGCTCTAAGTGTTATTTTGTCACTGTACACAACCTGTGTATTCACACCTGCATTAACTTGTGTTTTTCTTTACCCAGAATGTACATTCTAACATAAACTGTTTGTTCATGGCTGGTGTATAAATGTGCCATTGAGTAACTCACTTAAACCTCCTTTTAATGCAGCTGGAAAACAGCAGGCATGCTCATGTTGACTTGAGATAAGAATACAAAATAAAAACAACCTGAATACAAAACATCGCCAGCATTCTTCTTCATGACTGACATTTTCCCATCTGATTATTAACAGACATTCTCTGCTTTTCAATCTGTTTCTGGCACTTTGTTTGTGGCCAGTGAATGCAATGTCATTTCATCTTCTCTCGTTCTGATTCTGTCAAGGGATTCTGCTTTGTGTATGTATGCTGTAAATGATATTGAGAGGAAGTGATACGGCTCAAACTCAGCATAAAGCATTAAGTCTATTTACTGCAGAACTGAGCCACTATGGTTTATAAGATATTTTCCAAGCTACAAGTAAACATAAACTAAACACAATGTCTACAACAAGTTGATCAATGGCGACTTGCTTTTTTATTAAATTCTGCGGCATTGTAGCTGCCTTTGAAATGAGTTTACATGGAGTTTAAGAGAATCGACTCTGACAAATGAAATTTATCTGAATAAAACAGAGTTTTTAAAGGCAGTAGCTGCATGCTGACAGGCTGTGGCCCAGTGATTTATAAGGCCCTGCCAAAGGCCCACGCATTGAGAGAATGAAACTTATGTTCATTATGCATAACACACGCCACTTTGGATTGTCTAATAAACCAAAAAAATGACAGTCAGGGAAAAAATAAAACAATCGCAGGGAGGCGGGGATCATCCAGAGGCTGTCCACACTGAGAGTAATGTAGTAATGTGTGTCTGTACCGTTAAACCTCCTGCCAGTGATGTTAAAGGTTCAGTTTATCAGAATTACATGAAAAAATACATGTAGTGATCACAGCCATGCACATTTTGGCATATTTGTTTCTGAGATTTCTGTCCTCACTCCAGTGCAATGGAAGTGAATGGATGTTTTTGTGCTCAAAATACATTAAAAAATTCAAACATGACGTCTCATTTATGGAACAAGATTTTTCACAGAAAACAGACCAGTTTTATTATTATCATGTGATTTCTGCCTGTATTTCTGTCCATACTGGATTGTGCTATGTATTTTGAAAACACACAGTAGGCAATAAATCTCATTCCTATCAAGATGCTCAGCTGTCATTTCATGTATAATGAAAAAATATGCCAGTATATTTCAACTGGACTGTACAAGAATGAGTCAGGATCTTGAGACAAGACAGAATATGGCAGATTACTGCTTTGCAATAAAGAAAAAATTACTAGAAAGTATTTAAGAAAATACTTTACATTGACAGATATTCACCTGTTTTAAAGAATGATAATCCTCATTTTTCTTACTGCCAACAAATCCCATGAAAAGACCGAAACCAACAGTGAACCATGCTGCTGACAAGTACTGCTTATGGAGCCAAAGCCTGATATTTTAGTCCCCTGTGTCACAGAGCTCCATTGTGGTCCAGCAAGTATTAAAAACACAACAATGAGCCACACTGTTGCACTGGGTGACATGTCCCTCCATTATGATGTAAACAGACACTGTAGTTTATTTTTGGTCGCTCTCACATAGACCTTCCAAATGTGTATTATTCCATAGCCCCCCAAAACATACACGGTTACCTCCTGTTTGGAGGAAATGCTGCGAAAAACTAGAGTGAGCAGCTGTTTTAGGGCTTTTTAAAGCTTCATATCTTCAGTGATAACAAATGGTACTGAGGGCCACAGACATGGAGGGAAGTCAGAATCTGACATGTGACAATAACGAAAATTTTGCACATTGGTATTTTTATGCTTTAATAAAATAACAGCAAGAAAATAAATCTAGAAAAAGGTGTATTTTTTTGCAATTTTACTTGTGAAATCTCAGAGATAAATCAGAACTATTACCATGGCTTGATTTGACTGGCGGTATAAGAGGAAAATGAGCCTTCTGAAATGTAGGTGAGCTGATGTTATAATGTGTCAGTGGGAACATCATTCCTTATTCTGAGTATTTGAAGGCATGTTGTGTTTCTGCGAGCTGTGCTAGACACTTACTGCTGACCAGCTGCCCCACGCTGAGAGCCGAGGAGGAGGAGGAGGTGGAGGAGGAGGAAGAGGCCTGGTGGAGAGGACTCTGTCTGTGGGGCATGTGGAGCAGGTTGGGCTGAGACGATGCAGGGCCCGTCTGACCCTGCTGAGCCTGAGGCAGCTGGACACACAAACACAAACACACCCAGAGCTGACACAATATACTGACAGAAAGCAGTGCAGTGCGTGAAAATATCCATTACTCCCTCCGCATGTCATCATAATAATCATAATTTGCAGTAATCATGTCATTATGGTGATTGGACCACAATATCAAATCTAATCAACCAATCAACAGCTATTAAATTAGCCACTTAGAAGCTGAATATAATGAGATTTACCTTGTACCTGATGATGAGTAAATGTAATTACTGCCTGCAGTATTTAGACTGACAGAGGAGAATATAGAGCCAGTAGTGTGTTCAATAGACTACAGCGATAGTTTACAGTCTAAAAGGAAGTGGTTCAGCTCAGGACTTTACCGTCTGTATGAGCATTTATGATCGCTTCTAGGCAGAAATCAGCTCGGTTTAAAAAAAGAGAAACCGGCTCATGACAATTAGAGTCTTCCCTCCCGTCATCAGGCTTGTGAGGCTGCTAATAATGGCAGCCTGAATGTGAAATAAAAACATGTGGACACAGCAGTCCCCATATCAAACATAATTCATGATCCACAAGCTACGCGCTCTGATGGCAAAAAAACTATGTATTTTCATGTTTTATGCACATTTGAATTGCTTTTACAAGATCAAGATGGTGCGTCTTCACTTTTAAAGCGAAAAGCTGTCTCCGCCATAAACTGGGCTGGCTTCTCCTCTGCTTCTTTGCTATTAATTATTTTCTCCATGGCATGTGTTTGTTTGGATGGTGGGGGGTGTCAACAGCGATGCACACACTGTCAGGACTGTTGACAGGCTTGGAGAATTATCTAGCTTCACTGGAAATATTCGAGACTGCAGGCTCTGACAACCGTAAATTATGCCCGCGGAACAATGTGTACATGCGGGCTTTGAAGTGGAGACAAAAGCATAAACATTATTGCAAATGCATTAATTCATTCAAGAGTATGATCTGCTGTTTCGGGGGGCCACAATTAGGTGTCCGTCTGCTAAGGGTTCATCCTTTCTGCACTGTAAAGGCCTTCAATGTGAACTTTTTACCCTGTAATTCTGCACTGACATCATCATTACCAAGTCAATAACATCTTCACTGTCAGCTCGCATGCATTTGGCCCCACACTTGTGCACTGTATGGATCACCAAATTGGGAGGAGAAAAGTGTTTTTGCGCTCTACTTGCAGTGTGAACTCAAATCAGGGGTGCAAAAATGAAACAAACAAACAAAAAAACTTCATTGTTTTATGTGGCATCCTTTAAATCAAAACAAAATACTTGTGGTTCAGGTCAGGCAGGACAAATCAGAAGGCTGGAGAGTGTGACTGAGGAAGGAGAGGAGGGAATGAAAACGGAAAGAGGTGGAGAACAAAGTCAGGAGTGTGAGTTTTAAGTGGGGTGATGAAAAGTGTTGTTTTTTTTTTTAGTTTGGGCTCTGCAGGGGTTTAGGAGTCTCGCTGAGAGTGAGTCTGAAAGGTTGTCTGACAAGCACCTTGCAAACATGCAAACACACACACACACAATTGTGAAAAATTGTACCAAATACCACAATTTTCCGAGGGGGAATGATGCAAATGAGCGTTATGAGTGTTGAAGCGGGAAAAATATGATGTGTTTAGCATAAAACAAACCTGGCTAGCAGCGCTGGAATATTGCTTTCATGAATAAACAAGCGTCTGCTCTGACTCCACTAGGTGTTGCTCATTCGACAGTTTTAAAAAGAGCTCTTGATCATTTTTGGAGTTCAAGAATGTAATGAGCTGCTCTACAAGCTGTCTTCCTTTGTGTGTTTTTGAGTGTATATGTTACCTGCTGTCCAGGCTTGATTGGTGACAGCGTGATTCCCTGGGTGTTGATGACAGGCAGGATCTGATTGCCGATCACCGTGGCGATGATCTGGCCTTGAGCGTTGGTCAGAAGCTGAGGTGTAATTGGCTGTACCTGCAGTGCTGGGTTGCCACCCCCTGATTGGCTGGAGGGCCCTGCAGAGTTGGGCATCAGTGGGATTGTTCCAATTATCTACAAAGGGGGTAGAGAGGAGACAAAATCAGCTGGGCGGTTTTAAAAAGGAGCAGAAGCTGGGACGGTAAAAACTACTGGAGGCATCAGTTCTAATGATATCTGTTGCTGCGTGTATTTTTTTTTTCTTCTTTGCTGCTCATTTTTGCATAGCACGAGGCTAATCAGGGCATGCTGCTTCGGAGTTGGTCTGTGTGTGATTTGGAGGGAAAAACATGCACAAGTGTCCACTGATCATCTGTCACTGAGGTGGTTTTACAGGCCGAGGAGACTGCTGGGAGCACACTGCAAAGGTCAGCGCTGAATACCTGTGTGTGTGATGGTGCACACCACTGACTGTATTATCCATCACCAGGCCAAGACCAGGACGAACATGAGTGTGTGTGTGTGTGTGTGAATGTGTTTGTGCTTAAGTGTCTTTGTCTGTCTCTGGTGAGAAGGGCTGAGGCTGCCGAGAGACACAGACCCCCATCTCACCCACACACAGACAGGAAGGGGTGGAAAGCAAGAAAAGAAACAATAAGAGGAGCATCAGAGAGTGAGACAGGACCCAGTGTCTCTAATTCAACTCTCAGGGTCCCAGGGGTACTTCACCCCTCCACCAGCCCCCTCCCTGCATCCCCTGCTCTCCTCTCCTCTGTGGCTGTAATCAGGAAGGGCAGATCAAAGGGGGCGGCAGAGTGTCACTGCAACGTTTTAGCTCTCAGAGCTGCCAGAGTGTGGCCAAGAGTGGCGCTTTAGGGGGGACTTAGCGCCTCTTCACCATGATGAAGGTTAATGTCATCTGGGGACTGGTTCTGGGCAGCTCCTGAGCAGCCGTCGTCCCGACCCCCCTGCTGGCAGCGCTCCTCCACCAAGCGTCATTACACCAGAGAGTAGCTCAACACGAATGAGACGCCCATCATTCTAAATTCTGTTATTTGGCAACTGGGCAGAGAGCTACTTTTGCTAAAATTGCACTGTCTTGGACTCCTTCTCTTTATGTTTATATTTCAGTCCAAGCTTCTACCCCTCAAAGCTACAAACAATCTCCCTCGACTACATCGCCACCACTGCTAATGTGTTTCAGCGCATGGTCGGCCTCCCCCTCCTCTCTCCCCCCCGTCTCTTTGACATAATAGGGAGGGATCAGTGAGAGAAAGGTAGGCCGACAATCTGTAATTCATCCCTGCCACGGCTCATTTGCTTACGTTGCTTCGCATTAGGGGAGAGATAATTTATCTCTCTCTCTGCGCCGGCTTTACAAATTCCCTGTAATGCTCTCCTGCCACTTAGCATATTTTATTGCCCTGCCTGACGCTTGTGTCTCCTGAGTCCCACTGATCCCGCTTTGCATGCCACAGTGGCAGGGAACTTGTTCCGCTCAATTATTCATCGTCATTGGACTAAGTGGTTGTTCTATAAGCATAATAAAAGAGCAGGCAACTGACAGCTTTGCTCTCATCCCTGTCCCACCATGCCATGCCTCTCCATCTGAATATCTCAGGCAGATGTTTCATGACACTGTCACAAAGCTCCACTCAGGCTGGAAGGGTAGAGATCTTAGAGCAGACAGCTGTCTGAGCGTTAACTTATGGTCAGAATGAAGGGTTTTGTTGGACAGTGATGTAATGATGCTGCCTTTTTATTTTAAACATCATAAGATCTGCATATGGAAACTTAATGACTTTTCAGTAATGGGTGTTGAACTATAACTTTAGTCTGTATTTTATTTAGGCACAGTTCCGTATTTAACAGTCATGTAATGGACATTTCATCAGTGCTAAGTGGGCACATTTTCAAACCAAAGAACTGAACCACATTTGGTAGTGGTAAGTTAACTCCGCTCAGTATTAAACATTCTAAATTCTACTTATTATTAATAATTTTCTACAGTATGTTTAGGTCGGATTACAAGAAAAACATGTCATCCTAATAGAAAAATGTATTATATTTTTGTGACTGACCCTTCGATTCAGCTCTCATTTCAGTCATTATAAGGGTTAGCCGTACATGCAGTATCTTGTTCCTTTAAGAAAAGTCAAGGCTATCCAGATCTTTCCATTATATGATATATTACTTGCAGATTTTTTATAATAAGATGTCATATTAAGGAAAAAAAAATATTGTGTCGTATGAAATTATTATCTTTTTAAATGTGTCTCACCATATAATAATAGCGGTATAGATATTTCTTTAATAATAGCATAGGAAAGAATGTCTGGAATCTTTTCATATCAGACCCATGATGGTGGATTAGTGAGTGACAATGTGCTGTAATTTCAAACTACAACTAGTGCTATTGTAAAGGTTAATTTTTGCAGTTTATTTTGACATGCAGAAGACCAATGCTATGAAATGACAGAAACTTTGCGACTTAATTCAACTGAAAAGCAGGAATGTGAAAAATGGGAAAAAGAAATTAACGTAGTATTATAATAATATTATGCAGAAGTTCCATCTGTTTTCATAAAGCTATGTACTAATATACTGATATGTAACAAGCATGTTTATAAGGTCCGATTCTGCTTGTTCTTGTGATATGTAATATTAACATATTGCATATATATTAGCTGATCTCTGCAATGACGAGTTCATGAGTAATCCAAACAAGTGTACTGGGTGTTGAAATAGACACATGTACTGTAACTATGATTAAATTGGATGCAAATCTAATTTAAAATTCAAACATTTGCTTTTTCATTTCATTGTACAGACAAGCAATTGGCTATAAATATTTTCAGAGCAATCTAACTGAGAATAAGAGATGAGATTTTGGACACAAACTGCATCCGTCGGGCTCTAAGGGTTAATTATTACATCTATTTAATGATGGTGTATATTAAGCAGGCCGCTCTGTTCAGGTCTTGCAAATGTTTCTTTACAAAGATGCAGTGTTCTAAAGCAGCCAGCAGGGAATTCACCCGCTCCTCGGCTAGTCTGAATATGATGGAGACCTGAAGTCATTTCCACCTGACTGCGGGTATCTTAAGGCGCAATTTCATCGTACAACACATTTCATAAACAAACGGCCTTCGGGACTTCCTCTCATTCGCCGCTAAGTCCCTCTCCTCACTTATCCTTCGGTTTCTTCGCCTTTATTTGGCTTCCCGTGTTTGTGTTCCCGTTCCAGTTCGTAGTATGGCATGTGAGAAACGTGCCTCTCTCCACCCAGCAGAACTCATTAAGATTATGCTGCTCTTGTTTCCACAGAAATGTCATCTCATCTCTCCAGCCAGGGCAATCTGTGTCTTTAGCCATGGTCGCCAGGCAATATCTCTGCCCATTTTCTCTCCTCCACTGTTCATGCAGTGAATTGAGACCCGAGAGGGGAAATGTTTGGGAAGTTTGGACTCGTGTCAACACACAAGTCCAAAGAAGCTAACATTCAGAGCAAATTAAAGCCTAAAACAGCAGACTCATAATGGTGCGCTGGACAGAGGATCTTTTCCGTCTCCTGTCCAATTCTACACCTTATAGAAACTAAACAACATGACACATGATAAATCTGTCTTTCAATTTCTCAAATATAGCACAGACAGATGCAATACTTACTGATAACTGCTTAACTAATGTGCATGTTTAGAGCTTTTCTATACTTTATATCATCATACATTTATTAATGTTGGTTTGTGGACTGTTGTCGGGACAAAACAACCAATCTGGGAACTTGTTGGGCATTGACAAATTTATCGGTAATGAGAATAATCTATGGTTGCAGCCCTAGAGTAGACTTACAATTACAAGGTCAATAGCCGTGCACACTGTGGTTACACTTGATCTACGAACTGGAGGCTTCCATCGATACACAGGGCACGCTTCTGTAGTAGTTCAGCTTCACCTGAGGCCAAACCTTGAGGCCTGCTTGCTTTGTGGGCTGACAGTGAGTGTGATCTTTACCTGTTGCTTTCTACATTAGTGTGGGGGGGATCAAGGCCTGATCAAATGTTAAGAAGGTTGGGAGTAAATGGTTTTCTCACACAAAGCAAAAGCACCAGGGTCAAAAGAACTAAGGCCATTTCAGGGATGTATACACCTTTCAGAATGTACGGTTTAAGACAGCCAACAGAACTTAATGTCCCCATTGACCAATACAGTTTTAATCACATATTAAAGTGGCAGGAAAAATGAGAATTTGCACTGAAGAGAAGATGTTCACAAAAATGTCTAAGATTTGTAAAGGCAAAAAAAATAAAAAATCTCAAGAGCCAGAGTGACTTAATAATTGTGGCTTTTATCCACAGCCTTAATCACTGTTGTAGAAGCAGTGAGGATAAAAGAGCTTCATTGATTCTCCTTGGAAAATAAAAAAGCTTGGGCCAATATAATTAAGGTTTAAAAACATACTGAACTCTGATTGTCCATCAGACCTGGCACTTTTCAAGGTCCCCAGAGTTCTCGCTTATGAAAAGGTCTTTTGAAAGAGCTGTAAAGGAAATCAGGAGGCTGAAGAGAGTCTACCTGGCTTTTTAAATTTAAAAATTGAAGAAAAAGTGACTTTTTACACAAAGGGTAGAGTGATAATTAAGATTGCCCCAATGAAACACGACACTAAATGAATAAAATCAGCTCTATAGCAAGTGTAAACCACAATGTCTGCATCTGTTGGACCTCCAGCCTTGCTTGAGGTATGTATTAGCCTGTATAATATCTTCTGTGTTCAGAGTGAAGGGAGGGGCAGGACCTTCTGATAGAGCAGTGCATGTTTCAGAGTCCTCCTTTTGAATAATGCTGTGGAATAATGAGGTGGGGAGCAAAGGCTGTAGCCCAGGGCTTTGACCGTCTCTGTGACCTGATTATGTCAGGGAGTGTCAGCCACCGAGACACTACAAAAGCACAGAGCATCCCGTCAAGTCCATATCCACAGTGATCTGTTCCCAGTGCTCCAGGCACCTTGTGAGCCAGGGAAGTCCATACTGTCTCATTAGCAACGTTTAGCATCAAGCGCTCACACATGGACAACACTTTTCTATACACAATCAAGCATGGTCAAACTGGTGGCTCTGAACTGTAACTCAAGCAGTTTGCATGCGTTTGAGTGCTAGGAAATGTCCCCTGCTGCTCCGGAGTGATCATATTTTTGTAAAGTCAACACTAGGAGGAAGGTGCAAGTGTTAAAAGATGAAACAGGGGTTAAGGTAAATAACACAAAGTGGCACAAAAGGGCACATTGTCCATACAATCTTCCTTTAATATGTGCTGTGTGCACCTGAGATAAGATGATTCATTAGATAGGGCCCCACAATGACAAGCATCATCGTTCAAGCCTCTGGCTACTGATGGAACAATTCTGCAGCCACCCCGTAAATATGACAAGGTCAGCGTTTTACTGCGACAAGCGCATGCGGATAAGAGAGGGAAAGCCTTTGTTTATTCCCAAAATGCTTAATATATGGTGGGGTGGCTACTAGACTGTAGACAAACAGCTGCAGGAAAGCCACCACTAGAAATCTATGACGAAAGATCAGAAATACTATACTAGTGGTTTATTTGGAAGAGCACATTCATACACGATAGATGGTCCCACACCATCTTTTACAGACTGGTTTCCAAGGAAACAGTTTTCTCTCTAGTATTTATTTAGCTGTATGTATTAGTGATCAGTCAGCATGTTTGTGTACAGTGTGCAGAACTCACCTGTCCTTGTGCGTTGGTGACCAGCTGCCCGGTGGCCCCTTGCAGGTTTGACAGGGTGTTGCCAAACACCTGAGAGCCGGCGATGGATCCCATGGCTGCTGCTGCTGCTACCGCTGCCTGGCTGGCCAGAGGATTCAGCTAGAGAGGGCAAAGAGATCATTTTGCTAAACCACATCTGCTAATATCACCAGTGTAGATGTTTACAATAAAATACAAATTCCTGAAGAAGCAGTTTCACAGACTTCAGAGTGTTGTTTTTTGCTGCAAAGGCCAGAATAGGCCAACTGCAGTGAGGTCTGTATAGTCCAGCAGCGAGGGCTATGCAGTCCATCATATAGTTCCCAGAGGTCTGTGCTCCCGGACCCAGTGGGAGGCTCGAGGGTGGGGAGGAGCAGTGAAAACGGGAGGGCGGCTGTGAATAAGTGGCCATTTTACCACTCTAAGTGCTTTCTCTGGCCCCCGGGGCTCCCCATGGGCCAAGTCGAGTCTTTCCACCCGCAGCAATGGCCCAGCAGCCTCACAATAGAGTCAGGCAGTGTGGCCATGCATCACCGTATCGTCAACCGCTTCAATACGCTTCGACTAAGAAATCCTCCAGCGTCACAAGGTTGTAACACACTGATACTGCTGCAACAGAGGAGGGTTAAAATGACCATCTTTACCCCCGCTGTAATGGACTCATCTGGTCTGGCCTGTGGTTGTGAAAAGAGGCTCCTTGCGTCAGGGAGAGGTTGTAGAGCCCCGCCACATCGCTGAGATTACCCATATAAATCAAGCTAACCACTTATTAGGGGCCTGAAAATGCACTGCTGATTTGGTTGTAGTGCAGCAGAGCAAAGTCTTATTAGGTTGAGTAAGTAGATCAAAGACCAAGAAGAGATAGGAGACCTCCCAATTACTCAACAGAATAGAGAAATAATAGAAACACTGCTTAGAAGTCGGCTGCCTGCTACCTGCTGCTAATACTGGCTGGCTACAAATTCAAACAAGAAATTAAAAGCAGAGTTTATACACAAGGCTTTAAGGCTGCAATAGAAAATCCTTCCCTGAAATATCAACTTTTCCACACTCTCTGTACTCTGCGGAGAATTCAGCTTTGTTCATCTGAGATCATTCAGTTGCCATTCATCTTTTATCTTATCCACCACCATATATTATTACACTTTCTGAAATCAAATGATGAAAAAATGCCACCGAGCGATCAATACTTTTTCATTGACAGTAAAGGTTAAGCACATTAAGAATGACACTGCATTTGTCTTATGAAATCATATTTCATGTTGGTGGCCTCAAATTGGCCGTGATTGATATTGCCTCCCCTCGTCTGAAAGTCATCCAGTTTTTCCTCGATAATCGCAAGATTGTCTTTTATGTGTCCAGTGGTTGTCCTTCAGAAATCAGAACATCTCAAATACTGAAAAACCACAAGCCTGAATCTGACTGTATATATACAAAAATATGAGAGCATCACTCAATCTGGAATTAGGAAGCAAATAGGAAAACTAAATTAAAAGTACTTGGATATAATACGCCTTTTCGTTTGGATTTTTAAAGCTGTAGCATTACTGTACAGGTTCATTAAACTCAAAAGCAATAGTGGAAGATGCATAAATTTATCAAATGGCATGTAATATTGTTTTAAATGTGTAATTTTTAGTAAAATATTTGACATTTCATCCCTGTAAATGTTAATCCACAGTTGATGCTAATTAAGAGATAAAAGTTGTATTTACCCAAAGATGCTTTTACCAAAATATTTGCTAAATAGTGACGTAATACAACATGAAGATGCTGATATGACATGGTCTTCTAATATTCAGATATCTGACACCCACATTATTTCAAGGAGGCTGGAAGAGTTTGATTTCATGAAGAAAACTGTTAACTTGTTTTATGGGATTTTACATACATTTACATTATCATTTGAATATCAGTAATTAATTCAATCACATTTGTCAGCTTTTACTGATAAAGAAAAACAAATTTCAATAATCAGTTCAAAATGGTTTCATAAGGCAGCGACTAAAAGCAGCAACACATGAAAGCCGAAACATCTCCTCCTCCTCCCCCAGCATGCAGCGTCCTGTAGTGTTTTCATGGCTGTTAAAATGTGTGTTCAAAAGTAATCAAGATCACATGCCAAGACAGATTTGGCCAGCACTGACTTAATATGAAATTTTTATGCGGGCACCAATCTAAACACAACATATCAATATCAACTTTTTAAGAACATTACAGAGCACATCACCCTCAGAAACAACACAGAAAAACTGCTAATCCTGAGAAAAGATGTGACCAAAACGGGGTTACTGACGGAGAGAGTTTGATATTGAGCTGGATATTGATATGAGCCAGGAACTGAAACTCAGCAGATAATCCCCCTCTACTTCTGTCTGAAGTAGAAATAAAAGCTGCTGCAGCTGCTGCGGTGGTTCGGGTGAGAGAGGCTGTGAATATAAAACACTGATTTAAGGGGTCTTTAAGCCATGTAGGTGAAAACAGAGCACTGGGGTTGTTGTGATAGTGAGTGGGGACGCGGAGAAAAGCCAACACGGCCAGTTAAACAGAGTTAAACAGAGGCTACAGATCAACACACAGATAATGTGATCTGCTCAGGCGAGCACGCCCCGAGTCTCCTGGAAAATCTGCTGCGCTCGGTGTCATTGTGTGAGTGATAGGTTGTTGGAGAAGCTTTCAGATTTATTTGAAATATTATCATTGTGTTTCATTCAATGATAGCCCTTTCAGATGCTATGTTATTCTGGTAAATCTAGGTGAAAAGAGAGCAAGCGTTATTGCTGCATCCCTGGCACTGGGTAATATGGATAGCAGTCGGAAGGAGAGCCAGGAATAAAGAGAGGCGAGGCTGTATTCAACACCTAAACAGGTGATTTTCCGCCACGGTGACTCCTCTCAACACCTCGGCAGGAGGCACGAAATGACAGACCTGGCCTAGCATTTGTGCTGATTGCATGTGTTGGACGAGATAAACAGTGATCTTCCAGTTTGTAGAGCCTGCATGTTAACCATTGTGTTTCATTCTTTTCATTCCCCATGAAAAGGGCGGCGAGAGGATTTTTGGCACTCTGGTCAGCTGGTTACGATAGCACAAATGCAAAAACAAACTGAAGTCATTGTGTTAGTTTTTAAAAAACGTTTACAATTTTAAAGCAAAATTCAAGTCAGAAATGTTTAGTTTTCTTATAGCCACATTTTGAAGCAGCAAACTTTAGCACCACCAAAGCCTCCACGATATCAAGTGACACCATTTCGTCACCTTTGACTCACTGCAGCTGCTATCACTCTCTCTGCTATCCCAGTTTAATATAGCCAAATATACAGGGCCACACGGGGATCAACAAACACAAAATAAATGTCTCTGGCAAGGAAAAAAAACCCTGCAAATTGTTAAAAATGCATCTTTTCTCTGTATGCTATGAAGGGAAGGGAATCCAAACTCCGCCAGGCTCTCCGTCGCCTGTTTGACCATGAGGGTCACCTGGTGCAGCAACCCGTGTAATCTCAGGAATAGAGGTAAAAATGGTGTCCCCGCAAACCGTGGAGAGGCCCCGGGAAACTAAAATCGTCTGACACCAACTAACCGGAGTTTATTCTTGGTTTTGCTCTTTTCATGTGGCCGTTTTAAACTTAATTGCTTTTTTTTCCTGGGTCTGCACAGGACAAAAAAAAAAAGAGCAAAGATAAATGGACAAGTGGTGCAGACGCCAGAAGGGGGGTTAGATTTGTCCACGCTCAGGATCCAGCGATGTGTAAAACTGATTTTGAGCTCATCTAAGGGTCTCAAACTGAATCAACCGTTTGTCTAATCTAACAGGAAAAATTGAAAGACAAAATGATGAATTATTTAGCAAATCCAAGTAGATATTTATATAAATTTACAAACCTGTGTCGAATGAAACTAACTTTGATTGCAGGTAGAAGGTGGTAAAATGTGAGACTCGTACCGAAGCTTGTCTCACTATTATTCAGCTAAAAGTGCGTCAAAGTGGACCAAGCAGGGTGAATTAACAGTCAATACCACTATTGTTTCTGGATGAGAAGAATGTCCTTTATCGGGAACAACATGGAAGTTTCCCTTGTCCATCCCGGCCCCACATCTCTGTCTCCTCCCTGCTCTTTTCCCACTCAGAGTGAATGTAATCAGCTGTGACATGAGAAAACACGTTCTCTGTCTGTCAGGACTCTGCTACTCTTCCGCTGACAGTCCTCTGCTGACTCTCCTCCTCCTCCTCCTCCCCCAAAACGGCCTCTCCCCCACCTCCCCGTCTCCCCTTTCCTCACATCCGCTGTGCTTATGAACATCAAAATGCCATTAGGCCCTCCAAAACACCTCTGGTCCCTTGGTTGGCGGGGCCTCGCGCTGCGGTCGTGCACTCTGAGCCCTCCGAGCGCCGACTATTGCTCACCGCTGGGCCTCAGCTCCAGCCGTTGTGAAAAATAAACCCCCGAAAAAGAGCCATTCTTGAGGAGAAATATTGGGAAGTGAAAGACAGATAGAACAACTGGGGCAGATAACACCTGGCAAAATACAATAACGCTGCATCCGGTGACAGTCGGACACTGTGATTGCTTAAGGCAGTGGAGGGACGGCGGTGGCAGTGAGTGTGGACGTGGAGGTGGCGGAGGTGGCATGGCGGGTGCTAATGGAGTGATGTCATATGAAACGCCAGAATGACAGCTAGTTAACTGAGGAGGTTTGGCTGATCAAATAAAATGCATTAACTCCAGGAAATTGATATCGTGGGCAGTCTCAGAAATGGCCATATCTAATGAGGCAAAATGCAAATGAAGGAGGAAAAGAGTCGTGAAAACGTTTAAACTAACTATAAAGGGATGATGGAGTGTCGGACAGTGGCCGTCAATCTCCCCACTCATTACCTTCATGTGAAATTAACAGCAGCTTTAATCATTACATAAAATCTGCTCCAGCCCATTTGTTGATAATTGTGAGGCACAGCGGTTCAGAGTGGGTTCTTTGTCATCAATCACAGCAGCAGTATATTTCCTCTGGTTAGGGGACACTCCGCGAGTAAAAATATAAGTTATACTACAATCCTCTTACACTATTTCTCTTCCTGAGGAATGATCTATAATATTTAGCTGTTTCCAGATGTATTAAATTTGAAACTACTTGGTGATTAAGTATCTACAGGAAAGTGCTGACCATTTCAGCTCATGATGTGACATATTTGGTGCAGTTATTTCTGTACCATACCAGTGCTGGGCTGGAAATCATAGCAGCAACCGGTGTTGCAGTAAATCTACTGCTGCACCCGCTATGATTTTAAAGTGGATACCTAGCCATGTTTTCGGCTGCCGTGAGAAAATGAAAAATAAAATCATTAGAGTCAGGAGATTAGACTATGAAGGAAATATGAAGACTATTATATTGGTGCATTCTCAGCCTTTAGATGACCATTATCTCAAATATTCAATATGTAATAAAACATATTTCTTGATTCTAAGAGTTTTATTTCAACTGGACTGATTACATCCCATTCCTTTTCGCTTAGGCGGAAATGGCATCTCTTTTCACTCTGCTGTTGTTTGACATATAAATATAGCATTTGAATGACTTTAATATCCTCCTAATCAATGTCCAGTGATCTTTTGATGTCCTCAATTCAATATAGGAAGGGTCATCCATGCCGCAGCTTTATAAACACAATAAAGGTAAATGATTACTCTCCACTGTGGTGTCCAAAAATACGGCCAGTAATGAAGAGAAATGGAGGAGTTTGAGGAGGAGGCCTGTCATGTGTCATTGGCCAACTCTAAGCCCTAAGATTAATCACGAGAGAGGGGCTCTGTGGCTAAGATGTGGTCACCCTTGATCGATAAATCCGCCACCCTCCCTCCCCTCTCTTCTGTGTCTCCCTGCTTCACTGTCTCTCTCTCTTTTCCACCCAAAATATACACAGCTGTTGGCAGAAGCTAAATCAGCATAAGTGGAGAGATGAATTGATGAAATGTACAGCTGTATTTGTATTGATTACTTTGGTTTTGACTTCAAAGGCTTCCCCCTTTGAGGAGTTGACTTAAGGAAATGCTCTCTTCTTGCATTCTAACCGAGTCTATTTACAAAACCCATCAATTGCACATTCCCACTAATAATGAAAAAGGGCATAAAATAACCCAGCGGGGAAAAAAATAAAAATGCAAAATGCTCTTCTTAGAGTGCAGGGCAACAGAGTACAGTTTAGAGGAATTTCAGTCCCGTAGCCCACTATACATTGCAAAATATGGACCAAATCTAGCCTCAACTAACCACGACTGAAAACACCGTGGAGAAGAAATTCTGATAATATTCTGCAGGGACCACAAATGGGACTTTTGACTTGGTCTATGAGGAGGGCATAATGCAATAACATTGCATTAAAAGGGTCTTTTTACAGCGTGGCAGTGCTGCGCAGCTGTATTCCTCGTGTGAGCCCGGTGCTCTGTTTGCGGTCACTAATGGGCATCAGAAATTACAGGCAGTGGAATCGCGCCCCGCGGGGGGACTGGCCTCCTCAGCGGAGCGGAGCACTTAGACGGTGTCTGGGAGGCTGCTGGAGGAGAAAGGGGGGAACTCAATGTCACAGCCCTGCCTCATAATTAAAGAAACCCTATTCCTTATCCACTGTTAGGTGAGCCCTAGCTTGGTGCTCCATCCGAGGGCTCCCCTGTGGGCGTCTAATGCGTGTTGCCCCCAGTGTGCATGTGGGCTGATCAGGGAGCTGTGCCTTTCTGCTGGGTGTCTGAGCTGGAAGCCCTCTGCCCACCTCGAGAGTAACGGGGCTAGGCTTAGAAGAATTGCAGACCTCAAAAAGCGTAGGAAATATCCACTTGGTGAGGTCTGAAAACCCAACAAAGCCAGAGAAGCCAAAAAGTAAGTGCAAGGCGCATTATAGGTGCAATTTTAAAAGTGAAAGTGCCTTCACAGTTTTCCACATGATCCTTCGGAAATATGATAAATTTAAGTTTCTCCTTATTTAGAAATTCAAGGCTCATCGTTGGTCCTTAAGTCTGTAGATTTTCTCCCTGCCTAATCCCTCATTTGAAGTAAATAAAAGTAGTAGAGCTGTCATGGTCAGGTTGTTTTCCTCATCTAGCTCCCATGCTTTATAATTATTCATATGAAATGTGGTGCTGTTGATGGGCAACAGTCTTATTTTCTGCTTCAGTCAACAGTGCACATTTGTATTTCTAAATTGTGGAGCGCTTGTTATGTAAGGCAATTTTCTGCCTTCTTAAGAGCCGGATCTCCTGTGCATTAATAAGAGGCTGGGCTGAGCTGCTGGGGAGCTGAGGGCCTGTTCATGCTCTACACCACACAGCCACCAGCAGCCATTTAAACACACCGCCTGACACCACATACCATGTATATATTTAAAAAGTTTTATTAGAAATATGTGGTTTTAAAACAGGTGTTTTTCTGGATAATGCTTGGATGCTCGGATGTTCAAAGCTCAGGTAAATTCAGATTATTTGCAACTTTACTTGAAATTAAAATGAAAACAGAAGAAAAGGACTTTGCCAGCACTGTAGCAAAGATTCTCTATTAGAACCCCAGCATCTTGTACTTAAACTAAAAAAACTCATTTATTAATTTACCAAACAAATTTCTGTCAATTTTGGATTCCTAATTGATAGATCATCAGTATACTGCTATGTCGTGTGCACATGATAGGAAACAAATGAGTAAAATATATTAATAAAATCCCTTTTTTTTCATTTCAAACCACAGAGTCCACTGTTAAATTTTGAGGCATAAGATAATGGACTCTTCCCTCTTAAGCGTTGCCAGTTTCATTCACAGTATGAGCCATTGGGCCTACATTTGAGCATGTCATTTTAATTTTGATTTAATATCCCCCAGAATGATGGTGGCCCGTTTCGCTAAATTGAATGAACATGGGCCTGATCTGGAAAATCAATTAATCGATGTGCAAGGCTCATTGAATACACATGTTAATATAATGGGAGAAACACCCACCATAAAAAAAAGAGACATTTGGAGCAAATTGGACAGTGGTGATTTTAACAGCGGTTGACAGAAGTAAAAGTGCACTGCAGCGGAAAACAGTGACATGAGTGTCTGAAGGGGCCTCAGCTGGAGACAAAAGCAGCAGAGATGGGCCAGAGATTTGAGGAGGGATGGTGGAGGGGGAGGAGGGGGAGGAGGTTGGAGGAGGAGGATGGCAAGGAAGTGAGAAAAGATGGAGAGTGCAGACAGCCAGGCCTCTGAAAGGCCGTTGTGGTTGGCAGCAGCTGACCTTGGTGACGATGGGTTTTCACCAGAGGCTTCTAATGAAGGCTGATTGCCAGGGAATAGTGAGGGAGCCCAGGGGGAGAGAGGGGGGGAGAGAGATAAGGGGGAGTTAGGAGAGAGAGAGAGAGGCAGAGAGAGAAAAGGATTGAGGAGAGTCTCAGGTAATTGCAGCACTTGTGGGTTGAGGCCCTGCAGTCCTGTGATGTCGGGGTGCAGTGGGGAAGAAGAGAGATGTCTGTGGACGCTTTGGTGGTAAATTGTGGAGCACAGGGACAGGAGGCAGGCCCCTAGGCTGTAATTACCCCTATGAGTGTGCGGATGGAGAGTGGACAGGCCCAGTGTGGGGCTCTGACAGCGATCAAGGAGACGACTGCGAAGGGGAGAGAGACAGACGGCAGGAGTCTGACGGAGGAGGAAGACAGGACGCCTCCACCTCCGCCAGGCCCCCCGAAAACCCAGCCAGCCAGACACTGGACCAAGGTCAGAGGCTATTAGTGAACACACAACACGCTGGTGACAAGACAGCCATGACAAGAACAGCAGAGCTACAGATGATGCGGTTTCTGGATGGAGAAAGACATAATGGAAAAGAAAAAAGGGCAATAAAAAGCAACTAATTAGACCAAAGGCAAAGAGAGAGAGAAGCTGGGGCTCCACTGGATGGCGCAGCAGGGTCAGGAGGGTCCGGGCAGGCGAACTGGAATAAGAGATTTGATAGGCTGGCCTAAGCTTCCCGCTGCCACGGATCAGTATGTACTGCCTCTCCTCTCCCTGCCTGGGCTGATGTAACTCACTGGAGTGGCAAATTACACCAGACCTACAGCTGTAGCCCGACATTATGATTAATTTGATCAGTAATTTCTCCTGTTTTTCATTTTAATCGCCGCGACCATTCTGCTGTGGCAGGTCTTTCAGATCTAATTAAGATCAATTCCGGTGTAACAGACTTGGCGCGCCTTTACCCCGTCAAATCCCTGAGCTCTCCGGGCGTGGAGAAAACCCGCAGCTCTAATCAATCAACTTCCAGCAAAATCCAGCGGGCTCCCGCAATCAGCCCATTAACGCACTTAAGCAAATTTCATAATCTTCCTCCGTCTATTTGTCATCACTGTGGTGGTTATTTCAGGCAGCTACAGGCCGCATCCAACTGTAGTGGGAGGTGTAGAAAGGTAAATTCTTCCTCAATCTAACCAAATTAGCTGCAATAATCTAAGTTTAGCCTATTAACTCAAGGGGACACAGTCTGCTGTTGTGTGATTTGTATTCTAATAGAGATAATAATGAGCCAATTAATGAATTTTGTCTCACAAATTAAAAACACAAAACACTAAAAACACTAGGGATGTTATGAATGCTCAGGATTTCCTCGCTAGGAGTTTACAAAGAATATCACACACCTCCCATGAGAGGAGAATTACAATGGGACATTAATTGGAACATAATGAGTGTTTGTCTCTCTGCAGCTCTGTGCTGTATTTCCAGCAAATAGTTGAATGGCTGAGTGATTCTACTTGCCTGAATAATGACAGTCGGAAATAGGAGTGTTATCTGTGTAATGCTCATTGTATTATGGTAATTATGACTCCACTTTACTGCACAGACCAGTTCCTCTGGGCACAACATGGAAACAGAAGAAATGCCCTTCTGTGCCTTTAATTAAAACATACAAAAGGTTGATCACAGTGACAATTCACATGTGTTTGTGAGAAACTCTGTGCCTTGGGAGTTTCCTTGAATTTTAAAACTTCTGTAAATTAACCAATGAGCTGCTCGGGGACTCTGGGACTGAAAATCCAATCACTGGTCCAAGCGGTGGCGAGAGGCGGAGCTGCAGTTTAAATCCTATTGCAGCCTTGAGAGGGTGCTGAGGCCGGGGCCTGTCCTTGAGCGAGCCCCTCGCTGGGTGACACACTCTTTGACAACCCCAGCACTGACCCAGAGAAACTAAACCTTTTACGGCCATTCTGCCTCTCCCGCACACACAAACGCACACACTCCATAATCCTATTTGATGAGGCAATATCTTAATGATACCTGATGTGGCCCCTTCGGCCCCCCTCAAGGGAGGTCTGTCCTAAGTCATCATAATCAGCCATGCTGCTTCTTTTAGAAGAAGACAACGTATATAAAGAGTCTCAGTCTTTTCAGTGCTGTGAGGTTGTTCTCAAACAACTGTGCTTCTGCTGTTGTTGTGTGTCAGAGGAAGATATTCACAGTTCCTTGGAAATTTAAGCAAGGTGGTGATTTCCAAGCAAAACAAAGACTTATAAGTAGGAGAGTCTGACTGTAGAGTATCTGTTACCTAAGGTGTTTGTACACTGCCTGACGCAAGCTTAATGTGTGAATCTGTATGTTGGTCAGTAGCTCTTGTATCCACAGTCAGACTGGACAGTGTGTTTGGTGCGATGTACCGGCTAGCCTTTGGAGCCCATTAAATCCAGAGGCTGTTTTTCCTGCTGAGTCTCACTAGGCCGTGACAGGGCCGGAGAGGGCTGCAAGGGGAAACAAATAGCCCAACTCATCCTGGCCATAAAGAAGCTTGCACCACAACCCAATAAGGGTCTGACGCTGATGAATGTGACCGGGGACAGAAAGGCGACCCTGGCCAGTCTCCACCAGAAATGAAACCACAGGGATATAAAATAGGTTATTATCGTCAAGCAGTGACAGGCAGACGGACAGAAGGGAAGAGATGGATGGACAGACAAAGTGACTAAAAAGGAGGTTGAGTAGGAAGAGCAGCAAAGATTAAGGGACTGATTATGAGTGGAAAGCCTAAGGACAGATAACCTCAGAATCTCTCTTGAATCTGCAGCAGCAAGAGGATGCGATTCATGCTTCTTGCTTGGTTGGGAGGTTGGATATGCTCAAGTGCGTCAAGGCTTCAACAACAAAATACATATTCTAAAAGCTCGACATAGACAGAAGAGCTACCAGCTTGCATTGAAACGCCGTCACTTGATAAAGATCAAGTGCTGACATCAAGCAGTGTGAATACTGCTTAAGCACTGCTTAAGGGCGACCTGCCTAAATCACATCTTTAATAATGAGATGATTCATATGCACACTTCAGCTCTTGAGGTGGTTTTTTTATGTAAAAAAGATTACATACATAGTTTCTGCCCGCTACATTAATTATCTATGTATAGAACCTAACATATTAATAAAATCTACATAAATAGACTAGAAGTAGCTAGTGATCTCAGCTTTACACAGTAGAGGGAATGTGAAAAATGTGACATAAGTGGAATAAGTTGGAATAAACAAACCAGGTATCAGTCAGAAGTGACTAATCCACAATAAATGATGTAAACAGTAAAGACACAACATTATAAATCTTCTAGAAAATAAACATTTTGGCCACTTCCATGAGTTATATCAGAAAGACATAATACTAGATCAGTGGACTGCTACCCACAAATAATTTTAGTTTTTGCACTCACCGGCAAAGGCATGGGCGGAGTGACTGGTGAGGGGAGGCTGCGGGCCGGTGACTGGTTCGGCCGGTGTGGCGGGGACTGCTGCGGCTGTCCGGAGGTGGAGGAGCAGGCAGAACCTGGAGACGGGACTGAGGTCTGCTGCTGGCTGGGTGGGGTCATGTGATGCTGGGGTGGCAGCTGGTTCTGGGGGTGGGAGTGGGTCTGTTGGTGATGGTGCTGCTGCTGCTGCTGTTGCTGCTGATGTTGCTGCTGCTGCTGCTGCTGCTGCTGCTGTTGCTGCTGGTGGTGGTGCTGCATCTGTTGGAGCTGCTGCAGGTGCTGGAGCTGGGAGTTCAGTGATGAGGTAGCTGTTGAGCAAAGGGCAGATGTTTTCATTCTTCACACAGAACACAACAACAAACACGGATGAGCTTTGACTGACAACCTGACAGCAAGTGTTTTAGCACATCAACATGAAGCCCTCATTATTTGAAGAATCACCTGGGATGGAAATGCATGCACACATTGGAGGTGTGGGGTACATAGGGTGAATAGTGAGAGGCAGATGTAAATTGCATAGAGCCACAACAAGGTCCTCCAGGGTTTTTAGCCCGCATGATAGAGTCAGTGAATTTAATTTAGCTAGTTGGAGGACAAAGCTATCAAGCCTGACTGATATAATTGCTCTCTCTGGAGCCAAAAGTCGTCATTGTCACTTGGAGAATGACAGAATCTTTGGTTTAATGGATTAAAATCTCATAAGAAAGAGACATCCATCTTCACAGGAAGAGTTCAGAAATAAACCCATTAACTAATTGGATCCAATAATGGCACGCCATTAGAACCTCATTTCTACATTTAAATGCTTATAAATTTTTATGCTGTTTAAAAAAAATCAGTTAACACTCAGGCTGCAGCCACACCAGGCAGGCAAATACCTCCAAGAACCCAGAATGCGGATGTGAAATATAATATAAAATAGATGTAAAAGCATCTGGGTGTGAACACTGTAAAGGCGCTCCTCAACTTCATGGTAATTCTATGCTACAATTCATTAAAAAACAAGTGATTATAGAATTTGGTAGATCTTCTATCAGCTCACAAGCACTTTGTGTTGGAATGCCAGAAGAAAGCAATAACACAACACAGACAATACAAATTATCTACTAAAGGTATCAACTGTAATAACGTGGAGAATTGGGCTGAAAAACAACAAACTGACCTTTACACCTCCTTAAATAGAAGAAGGACAAACTGAGTTTCTATATATCACGGATTGAGTGATTTCTTTTTAACCTGTGGTCATATTCAGAAAGCTCCTGACTTTGCTTTTGACTGTTAAATAGAAAACAAAAGGATAAAATCACCACAATTATGGCCTGATTTCTGTAGATTAAGAGATAATAAGCCTTGAAAGGGACTGATCCATATGTGAATATCTGACTGGATTTCATACACTGGACTTTTCTACAGAAATAAATTTATGTCATCATTTTTAATCTCCTTAATAGTTCACATGAATAATGATTTCAAAAAAAAACAAGTAAAAAGAATGGCAGATATTCAGAATATACTGTATATGTAGAAAAAATGATTTATAAAGTTTATTGTCCATGTTTAGAATTGCTTTGATAAAAAGAATGGCACTACTAATAAAATTTGATATAATACAATTCCTACATAATGAGTAATAAAGTAAATATTAGAACTGCTTAAATAGCAAAAAAGAAATTACTTTCCCCTAAAAACAACACAAATGTTCTCTCCAATCTTCCCCAAGTACAATAAAAATGTCTTTACCTAGATTTGAATTCCTTAACAAATTAAAAGTTGCATGTAAAAACTTCACTGTACAATATAAGAACACTATTTTTTAAATTATTACAAAAGAACTGTTACACATAATGCATGTATTTTCAAAGATCCAGCCTCACTATAACTACTTTTATTCAGGACTATAGTAAAGGTTTATAACTTGGCCTCACATTCGCAGTTTACTATTAAAATGATTTAAAACACAAAGGACTGAAAAACAAACGCTGGTTCAAAAGAGCGCTTGTGAGAATCCATTGATAATGCAGCCCAGCAATTGTGAACACGGCGTAGACAAGCTTGTATACACACCGAATCAATGCACTTAAATAATTTAAGCATGCTTGTCTCATAAAAGATGAATAAAACATCAGCGTAGACAAGTCTTTGATTAGTGTGGTCACTACGACTGCAGGACGGGCACAGATGAACATTTGATGAAGATCAGATCATCCTCCTCTTTCCTCACTCTGCAGAAGCGCAGTCAAAGAAAGCCGGCATCTCTCGGCCAGTAAACAGTACACTTTTACATTTCTTCTACCTCCTGACACATTGACACCTCTCTCACACCCCCACCATGAATTATATATCATCTGTGCAAATGGCAAGAGTCCAATTCTCACTTGAAATGTTGGGGCAAGTTGTCGAGCGAGTGCTGAGCCCCTGACAGGACTGATTCTTTTCCTTTGGAACTTCACAACGACAAAATGTTGAGCCATATTTAAAGATGGAATAAAAGGGAACAAAGACGGAGAAAACAAAAGGGGGGCAAAATGAGATTTCTGTCAAAAAATTATCGAAACCAGCCCAAGATCAAAGACGATTGAAGAATTTCCTCCAGCGCCAACCATTACGCCGAAGAACAAGAGGCACAACAAAAGAATATGAGGCAAAAGAAAACAAATACAGAGGGAATATGGAAGAAGCCCCATGTGGCCTTATTATAAGGGCTACACTGCAGGTAACTATATTCTTTAACAGCAGTGCTTTATAAATTCTGTCATCTTGTTAAGACTGTCAGGACCACTGACCCTCCCTTCCCCTCTAACTGGGCAACTGGCATTTTGAAGCTCATTCTTTTAACCACAGCTGTCTGATTGCTTTGGTTGAGCACATAATCCAAACGGCTTGTCTCAGCTAATTGTTTGTGCTCCTTCCTCCAGCAGACACAGGGCTGAGGATGAGAGTGGGAGCTTCACTTATGATGGAGAGAGGGCAAAAGGGTGCCGGGATCCTATAGAGCTCATTATATCTCCCACTGTCTCTTTGTTGTGTTTCATATTCGCTAGTCCTTGTCTACTGCGATGCAAGCAGTGCTCCCACTTAGTCATCACGCCCGAGGGGTGGAAGAGCAAGGGTCTCACTTTCGCTGTTGTCACAACTTGCCTATGTTAATGTTTATAATGAAGAATGGGCCAGATCATGGAGCTAAATGATCAGACACAAGCGTGGCGTTTTGTGCTCCGCTGAAATATTTAACAACAATCATTCGGGGTTCTGAAACACCAGCAGTGAAAAGTCTAAGACCTCCAACCTCAGTGCTTTGAGAAAGTGTCTGCCATCGCTGTTTCAGAGCTGTTTCTTTTTTCTTTTTTGCTTTAGTGCCACAGAAGAAATCAACTGTTATCTTTGACTGTCCCGGCCCCGGATTCTGAAGTACTGGAGGACGAAGCGAGACTGATTGTCAGAGGTCGAAAGGCTAGGTCAAAGCCGGCTCATTCGTCAGACAAAATGCTATTTTTGTTTCCTGTGTGGTTGAGGAGTGGGGTGGGAGGGTGGGTGGGGAGGGCAGCCTGCTCTCTCATTACCAGCGCTGTCTCAGTAGTCCCTGCCAACCCACCTATTACAGCACTTTTCTCTCTGGGGCTGATTCAAGCTCGCCTCCTTGTTTTCCTCCTGGTGCACAACACCTGCGTTTATTCCCTATAACTTAGCTTATACAATGCTTGTGTGTGTGCATGTTAGTGCACAGATGTAGTCAAAGTCCCGACACTTAAAAAGTTAATTCACAAACTGCCAAAAATTCCAAATACGTCTGATGTAAGTGCAAATCTTTAGGCTCCATCTTGGTTTAAATGATAAGTACATGGTGAATAAGCCCATATTTCATGTCAAAGTAACTCCCTCTGTACATTTATTGAGTTAAATGAAATTTGAAAACATCTTTTGATGCATTTAGTCTTTCTAAAAAGCAACAAATAGGTGCTCATAATCCTATAGTCCTTAGAAAAGGCCCAGCCAAGGCCAGCATGAAGAGTGACTGCAATGTAATAGTAATCACATCTGCACAAAAGCAGAAGGATTTTGACTGTCTTTCATTCTATCAAAGTGCATGCGCTCCACATTGCATAAAGTATGGCCAGAAGGAGGCGGAGATGATCATCTCGTGTCAAAGAAATTCAAGATTCTTGGGCATCAAGAAAGAAAGCATAGTTCACAAACCTTGAAAAGAATGTATTGAGTTGACAGGAATGAATAAAATCTCGTAGTACCTTTTGTGTCACATCCGTAAGTTATGTGTAAGTGTGCACACTGCTTTTCTTAAAGATGTGGTTATTGATTCTGAAGTAGTTCTTGTACTTTTACATAAAACATCTTCATCTAACTACTGCTGTACCATCTGAATGTCTAGTATCGTGTAGGAGAGGAGTGCTGCAAATCAGGAGTTAATCACAAACTGCAGAGGAGCCTGTCAGGAGTTAATGAAATTGCCCAAAGTAACCCAATCTGTATTTTTAGGAACTGCTCTCGTCTAAACTCAGCTGTCATTCTCAAACAAGAGAGGTGAGATGGGACAAACAAGCTCCCCATTACTGCTCTGCCTCACGTTCCACTATGGGAGTCCATAAACCACTGTCTCAATTGCCTTTTCAGTGAGTCACACTGATAATTACTGCACTGGAGGTAAGGAGATTTAGACTCTATGAGATCTGGTAATTATGAAGGTGGTCAAAGGAAGGTCATTTTTTACTCTGTGGATTAGATGAGAGCACTCGCACACTGATGAAGGCGATAGCATCACTGCTTCTGCACTCATTTCCTTTGTTCACTGTTAACTTTTATCACTGTGGGTCACTTTGACAACACTTGTACGTTGCTAAAACTAATTATTTTCATTAATAATCCTTCTGTCAATAGACCTTTTAAAAGTTAGCAGACTGAAAGGTGATCTCTTAAAACACACGGAGAGATGCAAAACAAGAAATAAAACTGGAATTTGAGGTGTGAATTTTGGCATTTGCTTCTTAAATGATCAAAATTACAAATCAGATTAGCAGCTTATCAAATAACGGGTTCATCCACTGTCTAAAAGGAAGTCTTTAGATCCTTTACTGAAATAAAGTAGCGATACTGCACTGCTGCAACCTAAAAAACATCACAAGTAAAAGTTCTGCAAGAAAAAATCTCACTGGAGTTAAAATATGAGGTCATTATTAGTAAAAATGCACTTAAAAGAACAAAGATAAAAGTATCTTTCATGCAAAAAAAGGCCCCTGTGATTGCAAAGTAATTTCTGCATATAATTCTATCAGTTATTGGCCGAGGTAGCACTAAATCTTTAACAGTGCATCATATTTTGTAGGTTTATTTGATTTTTTTTAAATGCAAAATTATATTCTGTGAAGTAACTGCAGCTGCCAGGTAAATGCAGAGGAGTAAAAAGTACAATATTTTACTCTGAAATGTGGTGGAGAAGACGTAAAAACTAGCATGAAATGGCTTAGAATGGACCTCTGGGTGGTGACTACGCATGTCAGTAAGAAAAACAGACCCACACACTAACGGCAATGCATGTATGTGACCTTATTTGACAGAAAGCTTTGCAATTTTCTGCTAATTCTGGTCATTTGATGAACAAAAATGTTTATTGATGAAATCTCAATTTAAAAAAAAACAGTTTTTAACATTTTTATAAATTCTCAGTTCTTATCATTTTGGTGCTGGCAAAAATCTCTATGCAGGAAAACCTCTGCTTAACCTCATCATTCAGCATTAATTGTGTGATGGCTCAAAGTGGGAAAAAAAGCAGAAAAATCACACAAATGTTCCTCTTTCACAGGTTTTCTTTTTACAAACTGGAAGATGTATTTGTTCGCCTTCTACCAAAGAATCCATACAACTGGTAATCACATTTAAGGAGTGGAGAATAGATTCCTGCCTTTGCGATGGGTGGAATAAACATGGAGAAAATGAAATGTTAAAGTAGCTAGTGAAGTGCTGAATAAAAACATTACTCAGAGCCACAGCGAGCAATATCAGTGTTTCAGTCCTGCTGCAGAAGGAACTCGGCGAGTACAGGGAAAAAAAAAAAAAAAAAAATTTTTAAATATATATATATATATATATATATATATATATATATATATATATATATATATATATATATATATATATATATATATATATATATATATATATATATATATATAGGCAGTTAAGATTTGAGCGGAGTCGCAGCCACAGGATTTTAGAGAGTAAACCACATCGCTTGTAGGGATCCAGAGATAATGCTTTCACTTTGTGATGCAAGGCAATATCAAGCAGTGTTGTAGAATTCTCACTCTGGGGGAAGCATTTCAAAGAATCAAATCCTCTCCATGGAGTTGTTACACATACAAGAAAATCCCTGTGTACTCAATAATGTTGCCCTTTTGGTGTTGCTTACGCTTTGTTATTGATTTCCAAAGTGTGGTCCAGGAACCTCCGAGGGCCCCTGACAAAGTTCCAGCGGGTCCCAAGCAAAGTGAGATATGGTTTATTTTTGCAATGATTTCCTCCCTTAGAGACGAAGGAATTTTTTTTCTGCTTTTTATACAGACCAGGTTTCACCTACAACTAAAGACTGCGTGACATGATTTCAGTTTAACCTTCTCTAAATGAAAGTTTGTTAATCGGTGAAGTGGTACTCTCTGCACCAACTCTGGTTAAAACATAGAAAAAAACTCATTTTGGTCTATTCAGGACAAAATCCTTATTAAGTGAAAAGCATTTTTTAAAACGTGTCTTCCTTCAAGGTGAGAAAACTCAAGTGACAGGCAGCGGATTGAAAAAAAAAGTGCTTCCTAGAAATTCCGCTAGTTTAATTTTTTAAGGAAAACCTCTAAGAAGCTTTTTAACTATATTAATTATGCATATATATAATGGCTTAAAGTGCTTTCTTAATTCAAATTTATGAAAAAAAAACAACCAAGTTTCTTGTATACATTTAAAGATTTCTCAGTTTTTTGACACATTTTTTGAAGTTTCACTCTCGTGTCAAACATAGCTCGGCTCTGACAGTATGTAGTGTGGTGGAACCCAGTTAGGGGTCTCTTGCTTTTGTCCTTCAGAGTCCAGAAGGTGTTGGACCCCCCATCCAACCCCTTGAAAAAGGAGCCTGTCTGCTTGGCAGGACAGACTGGGTTATTACAGCGTGTTCATGGTCCCATCATGTGTCGTCAGACCAAAGCGGAGGCCGCGAGTAAAAGCCTCATGCAAAATTTATGTTCATGCGGCTGTTTCAGTGGGTGGAAAAATCAATATTGCGGGCCTGATGCACGGAGATGACTGAGTGCTCTCTGACTGACAGTAAAAGCTGAGAGAGATTGAGGGGCTACATTTACTGCTCTAGAAATGGAGTGGAGTAGAGTTGCCCTAATAGTCTAGTTCACCTTAAATTTGAATTTCATTGTGGATTATTTTGGTAACAACTTGGATATTGAGGGGTTGAAGAATTACACCATTAGATAAAAAAGAGAGCAAAAGAGGACTAAGCAAGCTTGTTTTCAAATCGTCTAAAACACATCTTGCATTTGCGGCTTCTGAGCAGCTACAGTATTGTATATTATGGGGTTATTAAGCCTTCCCTTCCTTCCCAACTTACACAGATATAAAATGATTGTAGAATAATCAAAAGACAATGTGGGTATGAGGAGGACATCATAGGGCTTTTGTTCTGCGCTGCTTCGCTTACATATGCTTTTGATAACGTGCCACATACCCACAGTGCATTTGGGGAGGAATGTGAGAAGAGAGCGAAAGAAAGTGAGAAAAAGAAATTCAGTGGGATGAAATAACCCCAAACAATGGGATTTGCTTTCCATTCTTCTGCCTCCATCTTCTGTCTTTAATTATTCCCTTTGGTTGTCTGAGGGAGCGTGTAAGCACTTTCACACAGCACAACATGCCCAGCAGCACAACACTGTCTGCCTTAGTGATGTGGAGACTTCTGAGTGACACTGAGCCTCTTGTGATTATTAATGCTGTTTAATACAACACAGAGCAGCCACTATGACTGAGGGAAAAAACAGATTTCAAAATGCATGCATTCGAAATGCAATGTGAATGGAATTATGTACTACATGAGCACTGCACTTGAGATACATTTTCCCCCTGCTACATAAACAATGTGTACACTATGAAATGAAGCCTAATGTTTTGTAGATGCAACAACGGAAATGTGTCTTCGATAACAAGTACCAAGTGTGCTCTATTTTGTACACAGCGTTTAATGGAACCTCAGCTGATCCTGGTGGGATCCTTTGTGCCGGTTTAGTAGTTTCTTCCTGAATCGCATATGAGATATTTGAGAGCCCAGAACGATGTATGATGAATGAAGTAGCATGCTACTTATACGCTTATCGTGCTCACTGACTAGCAACAGGTTCAGCAAAGGGCAGCGGCAGTAAATGAAATTCCGCACCAGGACAATATATCATCAAAAGAAATGTATGCACCCGAAACTTACAAGCCTTCTTCAGATGCGGACAAGGTGCCTGATGGGGTTGGGGGAGGGGGGGAGGTGGAGGGGGGGGAGTAAGAAAAAAAGCAGGGGAGGTGGGAGAATAGAAGGGGGAGGGTTTTTTTTTTTGCTGGATGGGTGAGGAGCAAGCAGCAGATTTTGTTGAATCAGTTCTATTTTCATACCGGCTGATCTGTGTCTTTTAACCATTTCACTGCAGCTGGAAAATGAAAGTACCAGGGCTAATTTCACAGTGAGAGCTCACTGAACAAAACCCCCCACGGTCTGTGGAAAAAGGTGCTAAGTCTACTTTGTCATTGTGAATTATGGCAGTGTAATTCAGGAAACGGCCTTGTGCATGGGAGAGAAGAGTAGAAAATATGTTCAGAAAGAAAGGCAAAAAAAAGAGGAGACTTTTTCCTCCATATCCTCACATGTACTTAGTGAGGCTTTGTTATGATCTGTAAGTAACAGATACCGCTTTCCAAACATGCCGTCCTGTACTGATGCCACAGGATCCATCTGTGATGTGTCTGCAGTTAGTCCAGAAATAGCACCCGCGGGACTTACACACTCCTCAGGCCTCCTGCGGGACCTTTTAAGCTGCACTGATACTGATAAAAGCCCCCACAAATCTGGACCCCAGATACCTCTGCCATTAATTAAGGTAATTAGGCCCTGGTCAGCAATTAGTAACCACAGATAGCTTTTAGCAGTGGCTAAGACATCCCCGCTAGTGAGGGGTTTGGTTCCATCCCATCTGCTGACAAATGTCACCACGGACTCTTTGGTTTCACACGTGAGGAACTGGAGAGCCGTGTTTAAAAATGACCTCTGTGTGATCCAGGCTGCCTCCCAGACTCCCACAGCTGCTGCTGCTGCTGCTGCTGCTGCTGCTGCATCACTTTGTTTGTTCTTCTCACTTCTTTGGTTCTTTTCTCTCTCAAACACGGAAGAACAAGCTCTATGAAAATCCATACATGTTGTACACGGCCAGAGTGGGAATAGGAAACGTTCACTGCACAAGATATCGAACAAAATTAAAACATCTGGGCCCAGTGTAAGTAGTATTGATTAGAGCGTAATGCTACATTGATTTGCTTGTATTATTAAGTCCAAACTGGATCTGTATTGAAAATATGTTTGTTTATATTATAATGTTTTATACAGTTATACTGAAAATGAGGATATATGAAAATGCTGCTGAACATGAAGTGCTTACGGCATAAAAGTCGATTTTAATGAGAACAGTCTTCTAATACACAAGAAATCATTAACAAATGCAAAAACCTGCTGAATAAATGTGAGAAACATTCACTAATAAATGTGGCATTCATAATAATTTCAAAAGACAGCAGTATGTGCATTTCATCTTGTGGAAAAGGTGTGTGATATAAGAGCTCTGAGTAGAACAGACTGATAAAAACAGGCTGAATACACACGTTCAACCTCAGAGGACACATCATGCAATAACTCACATTATTGGGGAATGGGAAATAAAGGATGCAGCTGTGCTGCTTTACACAATTCCACATTTGAAGCAATCGGTGATAACACCATTTTCATTCCAGTTCAGTCCCATAAAATTACCATTAACATTACAACTCATGCAGAACACAGATAAATGTAAAATGTCACCCAGTTCTGCCAGGCAGGAATTCCAGTTCCACAAGATTACCATCTCTGTCTGCTCTCTCCCACTGCACCTTGTCTAATATTTCATTTACAACATTTCATAAGTTCATTTTCCCCTCACTGACCATGTAAATCACAAATCAATTTTCATTTAAAATGCTTGACTACAGATTGTTGCTGAAAGCTTCTGAATTGCGCCTCAGCAATATGGCAGACCTTTAGCAAATCTTTCGGAAACAGTCTGGCTGGAAAAGGGAGGTAAAAAGTGAGATGTAATTTCTACAAAACAACTCTGGGGCCAAGCGGTCAAGGCATTTACTGGAAGCACTTTACAAGGGCTGAAATATCATGAAAACAATACACTAATATGTACTGCAATTTATGTGACATCCAGTGCTCCCTCATTTACTGAAACTTAAGACTCAATCTGCTCAACAGGAGCAATGACAATATGTCATAATGAAAAGTTGATGGAGTATAATTGTTAGGAATATTTAATCAATTTAAGCAATAATCTGAAACACTGGATATTTAATTTAGAATATTAATGTGCAGACTATTTCAGAAGAGGTTCAGACAATTGAGGTTTTATTGAAAAAGATCTAATATTTTCTCCTATCTAAATTGTTAATTTGGTTAAATGAACCCGACGGTGTGAATGTTTCACATTTAAAAACTTAATTACAGCAGGCGGTGGTTAATCTGTTTTAGCTCAGGAGCTAAGGGAAAAGCAAACAGGTGGATTAAAATGGAATCATATTGCATATTTGTGATTAGTCATATAACTGAAAGCTACTTCCAAAATTCGTCATGTTGTAATTCAGCCTGCTAATTCAGAAACCTCCTCATACACATTGCTTGTTTTTGTTTTTGCTACCTTGAGTAAAAATCCATTTAAATAAATGTGCTGCTCTCCCTGCATACACAGTGCAGACAGACACTGTGTAATGTAAAGTGACTGTCTTGTAGACTGTGTGTTTATGGGAGGAGGTTTGCAAAAAGCCTCCCTCAGTGTTTACCAGTGAGGGCAGATGTCAGGGTCTGCTGTGGAGGAGCAGACACAGCCACATCTGATTAACAATATTATTGTCCTCCTCCACACCGCCATAAAGACTCATCCTCCTCCTCCTGCCCCCCTTTTTTCTTTTCTTTCTGTCTATTTCAGGCTCTGGCAGCGTGCTGTCCTGTGGCATGGCTGAACCGGAGTGACACTGCCACCATCCACTGCTACAAAACACGAGTCAAGAGCCAGGAGGTTAACACAAACAGCCCTGCTTTTTCTTAGCAGACCGAAAACACAAATACGTCTGGGGACTCATGAATTTGAAGAATCGTGCTATATATTCAAATACACTGTGGCTCATTTGTGCTGCTGCTTTGGTGCAATTATGACAAGTATGTACGTTGAATTCAGAACAAATGATTAGCATATCTGCAACAAGTGAAACAGCAGGAGGCATAATTTACTTACATCTCAGATTCAAAACAGACATCAGAATAAAATCAGTCTCATGGGAGTGTGTGTGTACAGTAAACCTGAGTGTAAGTGCAAATTTGTGTGTTTGATTCTAACCCTCTCAGGCTCTTCTGTACATTTGATTGGTGATTTTTTTTTCTACTTCTTTCCATCGCCAAACTGTCACAAAGGCAGTAACCCCACACGTTTCCAAGCTGCTTATTGAAGACAAACAATAATCCACTGGCAGATATCAATGGCAGAGATGAGAACCCGGGTGCCATATCTGCTGGGACTGCCTGGCGAACCTGCCTCTGCCTGCGCTTCATCTCCAGCAGCACCTCTCACTCTCAATTATTTGGCTGCTGTCACAACAAATCAATCAAATTACCGCTCCAGGACTGTGTGCAGCTGCTCCTATTGCACCGCTAGTTGCATTAGCTTTGAAATGTATGAGGTCTACATTTTATCACTGTTATTTATTTAATGCAGCTCTCTCCCCTGCGAGTCATCTTACAACCACAGCAAAGTTAAATCATTAAAGGACGACGTGGAATACATACTGCTTGAGAGCACTTCAAATTAAACAGCGATAAGGGAGAAGGGATGGGTTTGGCCTCTATTGTGTTAAGACGGCAGATGTTGATGTGAGGAAGCGAGCAGTGCTTGCACACGGTCATCCTAATGTAGTCTTCTCCTGGCTGAATGTGGCCACAAACAGCAGCCTATTTCTATTCTTATGCCAAAATGATGCATCAAGAGAAAAAGATTCTCACAATGAGCTACTAGTGTGGCAACAACAAGCCCATAAAGGACGTCTGAAACTCTCTATCTCTGATAATGTAATGGGTAAAGGGACACAGAGACATAGAGGCTTTCCCACAGCAGACAGAGGTTAAGTCAGTGGCCCGGCCCGGTGAGCTAACCTCTTAAAGGAGCAGCAGTCAGCTGAGGCAGAAGAGATGCAGTCTGACATGTCTAACTAGTGTGGAAACATTTGGCTCTTTCCCCCAGGAGCCCACCCGTTGGTGGTGTAATGAGCAGAGTGATTTCCCTAATTTGTATCATGCCAAAACCCGCAACCTGCGAACGACACCGCTGAGCGTTTTCATCAAAACGACAGACATGCCTTTGATTGGCACTGACACCGGGTCTCATTACTGCAGGTGAGTGGGATGCCGACCTTTATCGGGAAGCTTGAGTGCTGTTTTGTGTTTCCTGCGGACGAGTACAGAGGAACAATGCTCTCACCTCACCATTAGAACTCAGCTCTCTGATGTGATGTGCTGCCTGACTTTCTGCTGAGAGCAAATATGATGGGATATGCTTATTAATATGAAAGCGCTCCAGTAAACTAGCTTCTTGCATTACCTTTGAGTGAGTCATAGAGGAGAGGAGTAGACAGATGAGACTTTGTTCTGCTTCCTCCCATTGAGCATTACACGTACAGTGCTTTGATACAACTAGTTTTACAAGTATGGTAATCATGCTTTGCTTGTTATAAAATCATATGAAACGAAAACCTATTAAAAATGCAGCAGTAAGTCAGCATCATATCCAAGAACAAAAATCTGCAGATGTTTTGTCTCCATCAGTCGTACATACTTAGATCTGAAAATGTGAAAATCATGTATGATTTTTTTTATTCTTATCAGCCGTCATATTTACAGACCTCTAGCATGACCCAACCTAGTTTTTGCCTCTGTGAAGTCAGCTAGAATTGTGTGCACTCTGTCACAAAAGATAACTTTCTCCCTTGTTTAGTTTCATTGGGAATTTGTTTTTACTGCATGTTTGCAGGCATAAATCATTCTGACAAATAACCAGTTACACTGGTGCCTGTGTTTACTGAGTCTGCCACAAGATGCTGCTCAGTTTTATTTAAGCAACTGCTCCAACTTTATAGCACAACCCCATTACAGAGATAGTTATTCATCACAGTCTGAGAGGAATGCCCTCCTAAAGCTCACACAAGTCCAGCCGGTTCTCCTCTGTCAACATTCAGTCTCACAGGGCCAGCTTTGATTAGCATGATCAGAACGTATCATGAAAATATTGCTGTCAATGTTAGCCTTTCCATTTCAAAACTCTCATTAAAGCCTAATATAAAAATGGACAAAATGCAAAAGAATTGAACAGAAAACTCTAATTCTGATCTCATGTAACTTATGAAATATTGCATTCTTACAGCGTACAGAATGAAAGCCTGATGACTATCAGACTACAAGCATGCAGGCTCTCATGTAAAGTATACAATTCCTCCACCCTAACCCGCCCAGTCCTGAGACAAACAGCCTTATTAGTTGGTCATTATCTGCCTCATTACATTTAAATACAGCCATTGGCTGGGCTTCTCTCAGAGTCTCATTACTGTGCCTCGATGTTGTCTTGTGTCTGATCTGACGCTAATTAGCTAGCAGTGAGAGTGTTGTAAAGCACACTTGCTCCTGAGGTTGTGAAATGAGCTGACTGCTCCCTGGCGACAGTGCGGCGCTGTATTATATGTGTGATTAATCAGGCCTGGAGCCCTAGAGGGGCTGGGAGGGGAAGTGAGGGGGACACGGGGGCAGAGGCCAGAGCTGCAGTTGTCTGACAGAGGTGCTGTGCCAGCAGGCCTCATTCAGTGGAGCTGTGATGAACTCAGACAGGGGAGAGTGGAGGAGCGCCTCGTGGCCAGAGGGGCCCGGACACAGTCAAGACATTTAGCTTCACTCGTGACTTGTGTCACTTTCTCTCCACGGAGGTCCCTTCAATGCATCCCCTTCAGATAAGAGGACGTGCGAACAGGCAGTCTGTCAGTCCACACGCTTAAAAAAAGATCTGCCACAGAGGCATTTCTCCACAACAGTTTTTTCTCTCCATCTCTCGTGGCTGGAAAATTTTATCAGGACATTGGATTCAGACTGTTTGTGGGTTTGTTTGGCAGTGGACAATACGGATGACTGAAAGGTGTTTGTTTTGGTGTTCTGACACCTTGACAATGTGTTTGTCGATCAGTTCATCAGATCACTGAAGCCTCTGGGTTGTCCCTCACACACCAGGAGGAAGATCTGTTGAAGTGTGAGTCAGACGGGCCTGCTGGGCCCATTATCGTCCACTACTGACGGATACATTGAAGGGCTCGCTGGATAGATGCAGGTTTATTAAAAGCTCTGCCCACAGCGATGGCTGCTGTTATTTATGCATGTTTGTGTCCATTAGGCTTCTACCTCCACATTTCCTCACTCAGGGCATCTGTCCATCCATTTCCTCACATGAAGGGAGCCTTCCCTGCACTTTGTGCTGCACCGGCATTATTGTAATCTCCATCCTAAAAACACACTGCTTTACATGTAGCCTGGCATCTTTTTACATTAGTGCGGCTCTCTCATCTAAGATTTATGACTGACGGTTTCCCCATCCATCCCTCAATCTAATGGTATAAAAGAGACAATGTTTTAAACATTAAAATGAAAACCATTTACAACTGTGATCAAAAGAGAACACTTTGGCATTAAAGTTTAAAAGGCAAGGATAAGTACAGCCATGTGGATGGACAGATGAGGTGGAAAAGAGATAAAAAAGTGAAGTACAGTGCACTCTTATACACAGGAAAGAGGCATAAAGTGCTTTTGCGCTGCACTGCAAAACGCTGACCTGTAATTAATATGGTTGTTCCTTTGGGCAAGATGAGGATAGCTGCTTTTTGGGATGTAAACCCCTGAAGGATTCTTACCTGGTCAGGACCTCTACAAAGCATTTTTCTTGGAAAAAACACACTGTTCTATGTCATTTAAAGAATGTTAACAAACTCTTATATGGAGCACTATTTGTTGTATGTATTACTAATAGTTCTGGAGTCTTGTGTTCTATGAATCTTCATGTATAACACAAAAACACTTTCAACAGTTTTACATGATCATGAGAAAATGGAATTTCAAGTTCAATGTTTATTTTTATCTTTGATAGCTGAGTTGTTTTCTATCTTTTTCCTCAGACATCACACTGACGTTGTTTTAACATAAGACTTCCTGTAGCTTCACGTTTGTCTTGGCCTTTTTCTCACCTTGCAGGTTCTGGAGGGGAAGCGTCATGATGCCCCCTGCAGCAGCAGCCGCCACCAGGCTCTGGATGTTGGCTGTGGGGAGGGAGAGCACCAGGCCCTGCTGCCCGCCCAGGTGTCCGCCTGCGTTGAAGGGGATGAGGATGGGCTGGTTCATGCCCGGCGCCGCCCCGGACATCACGCCACCTACCGCATTGGCCAGTTGCTGGGCCACCAGGAGAGACTACAGGAACGCACACATGTACACAGAAAAACACACACACATGCATACCATCATTGTTATACACACACAGATGGGTAGTTTTTCTTTAAAATGTAATAAAAATATGATCATTTATTTAATACAAAGTACGCTTTATGTAATCTTGTACATTTTAATATTTGTGTGAAATTTAGTACTTTTTATAATATTAATAAAATATTTCATATTCTCTACAATGACACATTTAAACATATACCACCCTCATAGTGCCACCTTTACTGTAATTAACTAAATGAAATGTGTTCACTTTAAAAACTGAATGTATCTCTAATCAGAGTATATAATTTTTTATGTAAAGTTGTGTGGTATAACCATATTTTTTTCTATTAAGAACCATTTTATGTATCCCTAATGCAAAACATAGTGTTACTACACCATCCAAACTTATGATTCATATGGAATGATATGGTTAAGACCAATTTTATATCGTAGTCCAAAAGTGATATACAGTATGACAAAATATGACACTGATTTGAAAGTATATATACTCTAACTGATGTGTAAAGCAAAGAATTATGATCCAGTGGTCAGGATTACATGACACCAAACTATTTATATGTTCACAGTAATAACTTAATAAACCAATTTTGGTACTTTTTAATAACAGCTTGCTTAAAATCATTAACTGCAGACGTTTGCAGAATGATAACATATTATTCCTCTGTGGTTGGTAAATGATACTGCAAACTGAATTATCATTTTGCACTGGTTGTGTGTGTTTCAAAATACAGAAGTAATACACAGAATAAGGGCATCACATTTAAATGATGAATGTACACACTGTTTTATATCCTGAAACACTTAATTGAGAGAAGCAAAGCAGATGTCACCAACTAGACTGCATCACTAATCAATGTGTTTTGATGAATGAAGCTGTTTTGCAGCTGAGCGCCGTACTCTGCTGTGTCACAGACTGACAGTCAAAACACACTGCTGTTGGTACTGACAGAAATCAAACTCCATCTTTGTGAAAGAGCTGAGAATTTCTCTTTCACAGAAATGCAGAGTGATTTCTGTTTCATCCCACTGAACAAATCGCTGGTACCACGGAATAATGTGCTTGAAATACACAGCGCTTTTCAAAAAAAGTAGCAGTACTTTACTCTTTTGATGAGGGATATAACACATCACTCTCGTCTCTTCATGTATCCATTCATTCATATTAGTTAAAGTGGAATCGGTGCAGTCATACCCATAGAGGAAAAGATATGTTATCAGAAGTATCGCTCTGAGATATTTTGCACAGTAGAAGATCTCTTCAAATGTATTTTCCGAGGAAGTGGGTTTGGAAATACACCTACACAGTTTTTCATCGAGAGTTTTGAGCCAGAAGTGGGAAGGTTTGAACCGTGGCTGAAATCTCCATGAACACACGGGAAATTATTTACTCGTTCTAATAAAACCTTCTTCAAATTCTATCAGCATTTGACAACGTCAGACTGCTGCAGGAGATGCGGGAGAGACTTGAGGTGCTGCAAAATCTAACAAAATTACTGTTTAAATATGGAACTGAGTTGTTTGGAGTAAAATCATAAAAGTACATTGTCAGCTTGTGTTGTGTCCACGGCAAAGCAGACCGCTTTAGATGTTGCTAGGTGAGCCTGGCAACGCTGTGTTGACTCGTCCACTGTGACTTAAGTTCACAAGCCTTTAACTCCAATTGTCAGCTATCTGCTTCTGTTTTGCATGGTGTGTCTGCAACTTGCACAGGATGCAGAACGGGCTGACTGGTGCGAAGAGCCCACCCTACTCTGGAGCCTGGTGCTCCTAGGTGACAGGCATGTCACTGTGATAACCCCGCATGGTGCACAACGCCTGCACCCGCTCCGACATACATGTGATCACAGTTTAAGAGGTAGAAGGTCACGTAGGTTTAAAGCCACAAAGCACAGGACGATCTCAGGCCGAAATATCTGCATTCATAGAAAAATGAACAACTGTTTGTGCTTCTAAGCTGTTGAAAGAATTAAAAAAAAAAGCTTGGATAGGTGAATGTTGCTGGCAGGAGTATTCAAACGCAGCGTAAAGGATTCCTCTTTCTCAACATTTGCTTTGATACACAACAGCAGTGCATAATAAATGACAATCTGACGCTTCTGAGAGCATTCAAAATGACATTTGCCATTAACTTTAAAAAATGAATTAATAATTCGAGAGCTCAAAGAATCCTCAAAGGACACTAACAAAGGCGACGCGTTTGTTAGCTGCAAGTGACATATGTTTAATCTCGCTTTTTTAACTAAATTTAATCTCAAATCGAAGCAGCACATAATCAAAGACGCTCTTTGAACATTTCATGTCTGAATCAAACAAAATGAGATTGCCAGGCTTGACAGCAAAGACAGCTTCACATAGAGAGGGGAATAACATTAAAAGACAATTCTGCAATTATCAGATGTAGCCCTGATTTATTTATCATTACAGGCAGCTTTGGAGAAGCAGGCAGCTGGGAGGCACACATCTAGCTGCCAAGAGGAAGCACTGTGGAGATTTTCTTTAAAGCATGCAAGAGCTCTCAGTGTTTAGGCTGTTTGTTGTGCCAGTTTAAGGCTGATTATGATCTTCATCTGAGGTGAGAAGACTGTACACGCACAAATCAAAAACTCAGATAAGAACAAATTCTTTGAGAACATAATTAGCTCGACGCTGCAGCCACACAACAAGCGTTTGCTGTGAGAATCCCCAGCATCACTCATCTGGATTTATAAGCAGTTCACCTTCTGCCTTTTCACCTGATACTCTCACTCCTCCTCTCCATAGGTGCTGCTGGAAAGCTGCTGTACAGTGCTTGGCAGACCTGACAGCTAAGTGTTGAGAAGTGGTCTCCTAGGGCCCACACAGACGCACAGACTGGGTGTGTGTTGGGTTCTGGATGGGGAAGCAGCCCCACTCAGGACTGGATGTGGTACCAAGCCTCTCTGCCCATCAGGGGGAGAATAGGCCCTTCTATCTGCTTGGCAGCTCTGGCACTGAGAAATTGCCCATAATCACCCAGATAGCAGACTTTTGTCATCCTAACTGCGAGTGGGAAACAGAAGGAAGGTAGATTCATGTTGGGTAAACTACCATCGGATAATGGTTGTTCGAACAATATCCGGCTCTGGAGCGAGAATCTATCAAAACATATTGATCCTGGAACAAGAGAATTGGGTATGGCATGCGGAGCGCCTTTGTTTCTGAAAAGTGTTAGCTTCACAGAGACTGTACTGACAGCATTAATATATTAGATGGTGACTGTTGAGAGCCGCCTGCTGAGGCTCAGACTGTAACTGCTGCCTGCTCGAGATGCGCTTCCCTTTTGTGTTTGTTGCTTATCTATTAGCAAAATAGCAGCCTTGACCAGCGAGAGTGTGCGTAATCAGAAAAGTGCTTTTAATTAAGCACATTTCTTATCTCCACTTACAGCAGATTGACTTGTTCACTGGGGATTTCTCACCCTGCAAACCTGCCCGACAAAACTGAGCGGCTCTCCTCCTCTCATGTTTCCTCTTTTGTCTATCCTGATGAGGATTGACTGTCATTGAGTAACACCGAGTGCAAGGGGAATGGCCTTATTAAAGAGGGTGGAGGAAACCTGATGCTCTGTGTGAGTTAGTGTGTGTGTGTGTGTGCGCTGAGCGGTGACATTGAGCAACCCTAATGAGATAGATGTTCATTAAACATCACCGAGCCACCAGGCCAATAAATCCAATCAGATAGGACAATGCCTGATTGAGCTATTAACAAGGCTGCAGGCTCAGGCTCTGTGCTCCCCTGCTTGTTTTGACAAGGCCTGTATTGTCAGCTCATTAGTGCCACAACTCAATTACATTTGAAGATGATGTGTGATGACTAAGTACTTTACGATTTATGCTGGAAAAGCCTCAGTCAGAGTGTTTATGTGTGTCATGCACTAAAAGAACCTGAATGTAAACACATAAAGAAGGTGACTTTGTTAGTAAAACTTTCATGCAAACACCTTAATCTTACTCCTGTGATCACAATAAACAAAATTTGAGATCACTCAAGCTTTAAAATGTACAAAACTTGGTCTGGTTTCTTTTGAGCGTTTGCATTCGGCACACGTTCCACAATGGGTGACCTGAGAGCCAGATGCAAGGTGATGTATTTACAAAAAGAACAGCATGGCTAGTGGTCGCAGAGAAATAAAACAAATACGAGTCTGAAGTCAGACAGAAAAGATTAGAGACACTGTGGGCCGTTGGAGAAGTTCAAACCAATAAAGGGGCATGATGAAGAATATGAGGGAACCAATGGAAACTCAACAAGAGGTTCTGTTTGTGGGGCAAAACACAGGCTGTGAAGAATCTTATAGGAAAAAATAGAGCCTTCAAATGAAAAAACAATATATTCATTGCATGTACAAAATGTCATTTAAAGGCCCTAAAATGTGCTTTCTCAACGAACTTCTAACTGTATGAAATTTGCAATGTCTGATTTTCCTTTCTTCTCTGTGCTTATCTCAATGGTTTAAAGGAGGCATATGAAAAAATAAAATAAAATAAAATTCTTGTGAAGCCATAGTTGGACACTGTAGGCACCGAGGAAGGTTTTATAATATCTGAATGTTGTAACTACATATCACATCTGATTAAACCCCACCCACACAGTCATGAAGAGCTGATTAGCAACGCTTACGAGTGTTAAACTATTAATAAATATCACCCAAATATGTTTAGTTGTATATTGCTTATTTAATTTAAATTGGGTGCTTTTGAGGAACACTTAAAATTTCCTGTGAAACTTTCAGCAAATCTGAATGCTGTCAATCAGGTGATCATTTCTAGTTTCCTTTTATTTGCGCGTGTGCTTGTTTTCTTTAAACACAACTGACTGTGTTACTTCTTGAAAAAAAGAAAGGAGTCAACAATGCAAAGCTTTTTTCATTTGTTTGCATAATATATTAATTTGGTTTTCATTAAAATGCTTATTTAACTGCTAGAGATACAAATATACACCCAATACAGTAAATGTCTTATTCAAGGTGTTCAGATTGTCAGCAGTACACAGTTTATGAGCTTGTGTTCATATCCTCCCACTCACCTGTGGACCCATCGGGTATCCTGGGTGAGACTGGCCCAGGTGACTCTGCTCAGAAGGACTGCTGCTGGCGTCAGACTGAACCGATCCGTCACGAGCTCCTGAAAGAGCAACAGGCAGAGATTCATGTAGAAAGGCAGGAGGAAAAAGAGAAAACAAAGATTCCACCTGAGATCAACACAGGCAGTATAAGTAGATAAACACACAACACGGACCACGCTGTGATATTACAACACGGAGAGTGGTACGGAGCAGAGGAGGGCAGCTGGGAAAGGGGGGGAATTTGTATTTAAGTGCTTTATCAATAACTGCTGTAGCACTGAATAAATTACCAACCAGCAGAGAGGCTCATTGATGGGGGATGATGCATACTGGCGGGTCCCCGATGGCCTAGATTACTGCTGAGAGATAGAGCTCCAGCACAAACGCCGGGGCCATATTATTCAGTCATTTACATCACTGAGTATCACTCATCTAAACCCACTCCCCCCCTCCGCTCTGAGCCTGCAGCTATGAGACACAATTAGACCTGTTTGCTATGAGGGCAGAGTGGAGCAGAGCAGACAGGGACATGATAATAAGCTTGCTGATGGCTGCGGGGAAAACAAAGGACACCGACGATTGGTTATCATAGCAATCCCTATCTCGCAGAATCTCCCAGCAGTGCACCGAGTGCCGACTGCTCTGAAGGGTCCGAAAGCCTGGTCTGACCCTCACCCTTTAACCTCGATGACATGGAGATCGCATGATGCCTCACTGTTGACACAAAGACTTGAGGAGTCTTTATCTTCTGAATCTGAAAGAATTCAATCTCATGGGATTGGAAAAAAATAAAGATACCGGTACTGATGCGGGTGAGAAAACAAGATGCCTAGGTTGATTTCTGGCACATTGTGTGATTTTCTCAATATTCACACTCTAAAAACAATACAAAACTATCTGAAGAACATCCTGTAAATGAGCCACAATACATACAACAACCGGGGATTGATTTTCATGTGAAGACTTGAAAGAATTTGAAGCAGTTTCGTGGTTCAGAGGATTAATATCTTTTGAATAAGTTGATTAAGATGAGAGTGTAGTGCCATAGAAACAAAATCTTGCAAAACTAAGTTCAGTTATAAACAAGGTCCTTCATTGTCTGACACACACTTCAAAACAGTGGATAACTACTCAGAGATTAATCTTCTAATCTGATTTTTGGCTTTCACTATTACTAAGTGCCATGTTTTACAACATTAGCCTTAACCTGAGTGAACAAAGTGACCTGTGATTGACCTTCAAAACTATTTAAGCTTTTCATTTGGAGACATCTTTGTTAACTGGAGGTTTTTCTCGATTGTATGAAAATGTCATCAGTGTGACATTTTGTTCTTTGAGTTTGCAGCTCCGACTGAGTTTTAAATTTCAGGAATGTACACGTTTTTCTAAGGTCTCTTTCAGTTGATGCTGCTGATTAGCTGAAAAGTTCTTTAACCCTTAAACGCCACTGAATCTCTCTATGAATGAGGTCATACACAACAACATCTTTTGCCACAGTTAAATCAGTTTTGGTTATTTCACTGGAGGGATTTCTGTATTTTTGTCTGCTGGTTTTAACTGGTCAAGGTACCACTGGACAGACATAATGCTACACTATTCCACTGACCAATCAGGATTCAGCAATAGTTGACTCAAACCCTGCATTCCAGATCACAGAATTTTTCTTTTTACTGTCAGTGTGAACTGCAACTGCCCTTACAAAGTGTGTACCGTTGCATGTAGTATGCATACAACTGGAACATACTACTTTATCATAATATTGTGCCTTAAGCTTTGACTGTCTTGCTCATATATCTGCCGCTGCTGTAATGTGAAATGAGCTGTCACCTGTCCGTGCAATCTCAGCTGCTCGAGCTTGTTTATATTTGCGTAAGACACGGTGACATATGTGCCGTATCTTCGTCTGTGCAGAGGATTGTGGGCCAGAATGGTCATAAAAGCATGCTGGTTTGCATACTGCAAAATGTTACTGGATGTAGCAGGACATCCTGCTGTTTTTGGCATCTGACAGACTAAATCTTTTCCTGGCACTCTATATAAAATGGTAGTAAAAGTATTGGAATATACCAAGAATGTGGTGATAGTTCCGTGGGATGTCTGCTGACGTTTCTAATTAAACATGAACAAACCAATGCACAGCAGATTAGCTCAATTTTTTTGAATTGATTGTTGCTTATCAGGTCATAAAAATATCACATTAAAGAGAAATATAATTTTTTTTAGAGGCTTTGTTATGGTATAGTGTATGAAACATACTGACTTGAACTGAAATCTAAAGTAAATATGGGTGCTTAATATTTATTATGAAACTATTATGGAACTGGACAACATGTGGTAAATGAACCTATTTTGTTCTATTCTCACAGTACAGATGTGTGCAGGAAACCTCTATTATTCATGGTAACTAAGTCAATTTACAGGCCCCAAAAAATTGACTTACTTATTTTGAAAGCACAGAGGTGACCACTGTATGAAAAGCTGATGTGCTATCTGTAATTCAAGGAAGGTGACCCTGTTTTGAATGCAAGATACGAAAACCCGTCACAAAAAGTTAACAGAACATCTCTTTAACTGTACTGTCTCATTTAACAGCTCTTCCCCCTTGAACAAAATGGATTTTGTAGATGAAATCAAGCAAACCATGTGGAAATGCATTTGAAGGCCACAAAACCTTGTTAAACAACACAATGTTGACAGTGAATTAAAAAAAAAACATAATCACATTTCCACTGTAAGATTGATTTTCTTAAATGGAATATCGCAGCTTTTAAATAAAGAATAACTCCCCGTTTCATTGTGTCTTTTTATTCATGGATGAAAAGGTCTTTTTTTTTCTCTTTTTTTGTTAAACATACAAGGCGTGCAGTGGTTTCTAGTCCTTTCATAAAAGCTTCATACAAAACGTACAATTCAATAGCGTTGCCAGCAAGATCTCATTGCCTGTCAAGTATATTTATGCAGTACATTTTAAAACTCCCCTCCGCCAACTAAAATCATTTCATCTTTGCATAAAATCCAAATAATTGGTGAATGGCATGACCTAACAAATGAACCTCAAGCATTTGATGGTTGATGTGAAAGCCCAAGGGGGAGCCTGCTTTTCTAGCTGGTTTCTACCTCTGGCTGACTGGCCCTGCGTCTCGATAAAGGTCCACATCCTCTCGCTTATCAGCCTCGCAAACGCAGTGGCTATTTTGACAAGCGAGTCTCTTTTCACCAATTATTTCACCCATTACAGATCACGTTGTGCCCCGCCCCACCCTGTGCACTCAGTGTCTGGAATCAAGATCAATCTGAGCACACAGGAAATACTATGTGGCTGTATTATGAAGCTACGCATAAAATACAAGATCATCATAACCTGCTGTTTAATTACTAATTTATTTGGAAAAGCAGAGACTGGATATTATGAGGCTATAAATTATTGTACTGAATTTCATTAGCGGTATTGTCTCTGAGCAGTTAATTCTCAGTTTGGACGTTATCAAATTGAAGCAATTTCTTTCCTTCAGACTTGAAACACTCTTATTTTCATTTACTGCCGTTCAAACTTTCCAGCCATCTCAAAGGCAATTCTCTAAATGCAGCTGCCACAGTGTGATAACAATAACAAACCCAGCAGTGCTACTGAGCAACTTCTATGCCAGTGTATTATCCAATTACCATCATAACAAAGTCAATTAGCTAAATAAGGATATTCAGCTAATAATGAAAGAACAAGACTTTATAAAATCATCAATAAGCTCCAGCCAGTACGGCTAATGACTGTAGTTAAGATATTGGTTGTGAATAATGTATTCTATCTGATAAAGAGTGTTTGAGACTTACTGAGTAACGATTCCTTGATGCCTTTCATTGCATCATTTCACAATAACTTAGAAAGCTTCATCTCTTTGCAAATATCTGTAACGTTAACATGTTTATCGCAGGAGAAAAAATCAATAATAAATAAATACACATGCACATCGTCCCCCGAAGGATTTGTGTAATTTCTTTAACTAAATTAAATAGCTGACAGGAGAAATATCCAGGGAGTCAATCTTCAATTCTTTTTTATTACTAGAATCTTGGTACACGTTTTGCTTTTCTTTTCGGTTTTAAAAAAATCTACTTATCCAATGTGAATGATTCTTAAATGGATTTCCAGATGGAGATTAATACTGCATACAGAGAGGAGGAGGGGAAGAAAAGAAAATATCTCGATCAAACCTTTGCTGAAAAGATAGTCCTTTGATGCTGTGATTATACACAGGTCACACAATGGATAAAATGGAATGAATGGATGTATTGATGTGAGTAGAGATGAAAGAAGAGGCCAAACGGATGAAAGAACAGGCGACGCACATTCAGCATAGCTTTACATTTATCTAGGACATTCAGGCTATATCTTTTTTGAATTTCCTGAGCAGTTTAATTGCTGTTGTAACGGCACAAGTGTCCTTACATCACAGCTGCATTCTTGACAACAAAAGCACCCTTTAGCCCATTAATGTACAAAAACATGTATGGTTTCTGACCTTGACTGCTTCCACAGAACAAGTCTTATGAATTCCAAACTCCTACTGACAGTGACATGATGGGATTTTTAGGGGAAATACTAATGATTATTTTTATTACTGGTATTTATTATTGTAGGATACAGGGTGCACTATAATGTGACTTATGTCGTGGAAATATTGCCAATATCCTCCACTATATAAATTCTCTTTCATTGATCACCAAAGTGGCCACTGGAGAGTGACTTTCAAAGCCACACAAGGCAGAAGGCCTCTGTGGGCTGAGTGTGTATCAGACTGTGTGTTGAGAGGAGGGGGGGGGCAAAGAGCTATATTTATTTGACTTCATTTGGCCTGTCTTAATGCAGGGTGCCCCAAGGACTGCACCACAAAACAATTAGCCTGGATTTCATAAAGCAATCAGCATGCCACCTTGTCTAATGCAACCGCTTCATACATTGACAGTCTGTATAAAATGGGTGTTATTGAAAGCTTTGTGTTCACGTTAGCTTTCGCCTCAGTGCATTTATGAATCAATTTTTGCCCATAAAAGAAGCTTTAACACTTAAGCTATTTTACTGGAAATGCATTATGTAAGTTGTCAAATGTACGAGAGAGGCCTGGTAACGATTCAGGCTATTCAGAATGAACAGCCAACCCCCATTTTTATAATGGTCCTTTTGAAAATGTCTGGCTGAGTGCATGTGTTTGCTATTAAGATGTTGTCAGTCATTTTCCCACTGAAATCTAATCCACGGAAAACAATTTCACATTTAAAAAAAGACCGAAGATTATGAGTTAATTACAACCTTGATTGTTTACTGAGAGGAATTATTGCTGCAGTGCAAAAAAAACAAAAAACAACCAAAAAACACGAAACAACAACAACAAAAAAAAACATGTATAATGATTTTCATCATCAAAAATGTTGCTGTTGACTTGGAGTGTTTATGTTGGACAGGGATCTGGGAATTGTTGAAGCGCAAAGGATGGGACCCGATAGACAACAAGCCGCATCATACACAAGGTTTAATTCCCTCAATACATGACCAATTGTCCCAGATTGTTTGACCATTGATTTTGTTAATACCACTTGAAAAATTGATGTGGCATCGCATAGAGTTGAGGGACAGAGACAGGCCATTTCATTTTAATTTTTCTATTTCAAGCAGTGCGGAATAAAGACCGAAAAGTAATGTTACACACAAAGCTGTGCAGAAGAGAGCAGCCTGTAATATGCAGCGCGAGCTTTATAGTGATTTACTTAACTCCTTGTAGAATGCAAGAGAGCCAAAATCACCAGTGATTTAGCTCAGTGTTTCATTACTCCCACCAAAGCCCTCAACAATAACACAGGGCATAATCTGCTGCCAATAACTCCAGGTGCTCTTAGTCAGATGGCTCCCTCTGGACCTGCAGGGAAGTAATACTCTGTTTAGAGGCCTGGGTGGAGAAGCTGCAAGGGATAGGTCAATAGTGTTTCTGGGGATAGAAAATCACCAGAGACTGACTTTTGAGTGTCTGTCTGTAACACTATTAGCTACATTATGGCTACTGCTGCTGCTAGGAGAGCTGTCATTTCCTTAATTAAGAGCGCAGTGCGGGGCAAGAGTGAGAAGAGGCCACGGCAATCTCTCCAGGCCTCCAACATTAAAGCCTGATTCCTCATCGCGCAAGGGCGTAGACCTTACAGGGGAGAAAAAAAATCTATCTCATTCATTATTCTGGCACAAAGTGGAATTATGGAGTTAGGGAATTACATAGGAGGTGGTGCCGTGGAGTGTGCAGAACAGAAAGGATTTTACACCTCAGCAGTTCTGAGACTATTTCTGAGGTGACTGTTAAGCCACAAGCAGAGGAGAGAAGACTCAGAGGGCAGAGGGAGAAGAAGAAGAAGAAGAAGAAGAAGAAGAAGGACGGGCAAAGAGGAAATGGATGAGATGGAGTAATAGGTGTCTCCACGGCAGGTTTTGAATGTAAACAACGGGAAACAGTACACTTCAGTTTGTCGAAGAAAGCCTCCAGTTTCTGATGAATGATGGGAAATCTGCATGCAAAGGATGCTTAAAACAGTAAGGGTTCTGTGCTACAACACTTAAGCTCTCACTCGTAGCCACAGGTCTTCACCAAAAGGCTCTCTGACATGAGAGTGCTCTGCTCCAGCTCTTACCTGTCTCTCCCTTGATGCTGGAGTGGAGATGGAAGCAGCACAAGCACAAGAGGGACCAGAGGGAGGTAAATTGGTGAGAAGAGGCAATGCCCATTTCAAAGGTCAAGAAGGAGAGATGGTGTGATGGAGAGAGGAAAATGGAGAAGGGAAGAGAAGGAGGAGGAGGAGGAGGAGAAGGGGAAAAGAGGGCTTTTGTGTTGCATCCTCACAAGGGACTTGGGACACTTTGCACATGAGCACATCTGTTATGGAGCGTCCTCCTCATTCCCAAAGCAATGTCAACCTGATTAGCTCAGGGTTGAAAGAGGCAAATAACAATCCAAATTATTCTTCATCCTTTTATGGCCATCAGCAAAGGCGGGACGCTGGGATGATGACTAGCTTTAGAAAGCTGTAAGCCTTTTAGGAGATGCCTGCTTCACTATTTCTCCTCCTCCTAAATTACTTAAATGATATTTGCTGTAAATAGGATTCTGCTGCCTGCAGCCTACAAGCCTGTGATGAAAAAAGTCCTTCCTCTCACTCTATGTCACACACCTCCACTTTGTCCGTATATAAACCCATAGCTTTGAATTCTGCCGTTCATGCTTTCTCATGTGAGGGTTTCCAGCTTTTCTCTGTTTAACATCATATGGAGTCAATAGAACTGTAGTTTTGACTTTAGGAATCACTTTTTCTTCACAATTTTCTGATGTTCTACAGACCAATAAATCAGACCATCGACGTTTCACTAAAAGATAATTGGCAGACTAATCAATCATGAAAACCATTTTAGCTGCAATCCCACTGTACTTCATGAACAGAGCGATGGATTCAAATCTTACGCTCTAGACTCCATGGTTTGTAAATAAAATAAAACTGCATTTTTTTATGAGCAGCACATGTAGAGCTACAACTAACAGTGAGCCAGATACTCAAGCAGTCAGTTTAATGTCATTTGTTAAAGAAAAATCCCAAATATTCGTGGTATCAGCCTCTCAAATGTAGGTATTTGCTGATTTTCTCTGATTTAAAGCACTGTAAAACAATTATCTTTTAGTTTAGGGCTGTTGGCAAAGCAATATGAAGATGCCATCGTAGGGTCTGCTAGAAGTAAAGTTGAATTAAAAATGAATCAAAAAATAAACAGGTTAATAAAAATTGAAAATAATACTACTTGTATTTGTACTAAAGAGCTTCAAACTTGTATCTTCAGATTGTAATCAGGTTTAAAAGAGTTATTTTCCAGTTTTTTTTTGTCCACCTTGGATTGTGTGTGGTCAGCTGCAGGACATTTAGAAGTAGCCGGTGGGGTGTGAGGGCAGTCCAGTCAGAGTGTGTGTGTTGGTGTGTGTTGGTGTGTGTGGGGGGCTAGACACCCACATGTCATGCCTGACACATCAGCCTCGGCCCCCCAGGCTATCTGGCACTAATGCTGCCTACGTCCCACTTTCTACCCCTTGCCCCTCAAAGCCTCCTCTCCTCCTCCCTCCTCACCCTTTCCTTCTGTCATAGAGGTATAATAACAATGGATCACAGCGGCGCTGCAGCACAGGCTCAATCACTATAGGATAACATCAAGTGATACAGGCTGCACAAGACTATATCTTTCCTCCACTGAACCTGAGCTAAACGGAGTTTATCTAGAAATGAGTTTATCTGGAAAAAGTACCATATTCGTTGTTACTGTATTCCCCTGTTGTGGTGATATTTACAGAGTTGAGTGGGTACAGGTGGAAACAAGCAAATAATCATGTAGCTAAAAGACACCCCACCCCACCCCACCCCACCACTCCCAGCACGTTATTCCGTAGGAACAGACAAATAGTGGAAGGAGGGACGTCAGGAAATAGTATTGCTTTGAAGCCCATAACTCCATTCTGGAGAAAAGAAGCATCACAGTGTTATTCCACATCCTCAGATATAAAGGGAAAAAACATAATAACTTCTCGATAGCCTGGATCTCCACTGCCCTATACTAGCTCTCCCCCTTCGCCCGCCCACACCCCTGCCTCATCCACCATACACCCACTTCTCCTGCCTCAATCTTTGGTTTCAAAGGAAGCGAATCAGCCAGAAGGACAGAAGGTTATGCATTAGTACTGGTCATTGCTCAAAGAGTGAGCGTTATAAATAATAAAGGCTTGTGAAGGACACAAGGGCTGTGGGATGCATCTCTGGTTCACGCCACACAAGTCAAAGACAAGACTGTAATTTCTATTCCGAAAATGTGACCCTCGCAGCTTCAATTACATCTCAACAACACCAACCGTGTCCGTGCCAGGAGATGTGATGCCTCTTTGTTAGCTCTACATGAAAGGCTTATTGATATTGGTTATGGAGCGCATACTAGACATGCACATTTTTTTGAAAATTATTCCTCAACTTAAAGAAAGTGTGCAACTAAAATAGATGCATATGGAAATTCAATTTATTTTCTCCACTGATGCCCACCTATAGAAGTTGTCATGAGCTTTTCTTTGGAATTTTTTATAGTCCAGGCAAAAATAATCTTAATTTTATACATGCAAACAATGGGGAGAATTATATTGTCTGTCATTTTTGAAGTTCTACGTGTTGCTCAAAGTCATTTCTGCATAAACAAGCATCCGTGAAACCTGATGACCTTTGCTGCTGTTTGTGAGGAAAACAAGAAGTCTGCCTCGTGCTCATCCTCCCCTCCCTGTCCTCTTTGCCACGCAGTGATTGTGTTGCTGTAGCCATGGGCACTGCGGGCACATTAGCAAATGTATTACACCTGCTTTATAGGCATGCATTAAGCTTGTTTTCAAGTTTGCGCAGACAGCTGAAATCCCTATAATGAGATCCACCTCCTGGGGAGAGACTTGTTCCCCCTCGGTCTCCTTTATCCACTCTTATTTACTCAGCGTGGCCCATTCAGCACTGGGTTTGCGCCACTTTATTACTTAACCTCACCACACAACATTACGAGGCTCTTTGCATCAGCAAGCAGTGTATCCCACCATGCATCCTGCTCACTAAGCTGATTACACAAAAATAATAAGAACTCGAGCCTCAAGCAGTGTGTGTTTGTGCGTGTCTCTTTGTGTGATTAGATATGTGCATGAAAGAGAATTTTGCATGAGACACAGTAGTTTTGTCTTCTGCCTACAATATATGACTAATACCAAGTACGTTAATATGAAAGAAATTAGTGTTGTTTAGTATTTTTGCAGGAAGAGGAAACGATACAAAAGAAAATGTTAGTTCAAAGATTTAATTAAAGGGTTTTTTGGCATTCTTTCATGAACAGCACACTCAAATATCTAACAAATAGAAGTAAGCACACTAACATTTGAGTTTCAGAATATCTAATGTGCTCAATTATAAGCTGAGTACCAGATAAAAACGCAGGTGGAATTAGAAATTTAAACACAACATCTTCAAACTGCTGATGCACTAAATGGAAAATGGTTGATGAAAGTTTTACAAATTTGTTTAAAACCACATTTAAGTAGAAGCACTGCAACTTTTCTATGCAATGCACATGTTAAATAGTCCAGAAGACATTAATTTCACTAATCCAGTGTGCAATCGAATTTCAGACGAAACCTAATGAGCCAGAAAAAAACATAAAAGCAACATGCAGCATTACAGCAGACGTACCATCCGGAGTGGACTTTCTGTTCTGAATGACCTCCAATACCAGGAATCAATGAAGATTCATTTTGCTCTTTTTGGGAAGGGGGGTCTCGAGGTGACCTTTGTGAAAATGTTCCACCATTTTGGCAGAATCCGTATAAGTGCAGACCATTTCATGTAGACAGTAAGTGTATGAAATGAGTGCTCCTGTCGTTCCAGCCTGGCTCTCTTTGACAGCATGATGATAGAAGCGTCACATCCTTGGGAGAGTAAATGCAAACTGACAAGAGATGAGTCTTTGGTTGCTGAATATAATACGGAATTGTGCTCTGAGTGTCTTATTATCTTGTCTGTTGATGTCTGAAAGGGGGAGATTTGCTTGAGAAGAGAAGACAGAAACTGTACGCATCCAACACCATCTCGTTCTTTGAAAAAAAAATTGCTTGCCCTACTAACCACAGCTTTCCCACCTAATGTCCACTTCTACTTGGAATAAATACAAGGCAGCAGGATGTTTGTGGTGCCTCATAGCCCCTGTTACCTGAAGTGGAAGACTATTTGCACAGGCAAGCTTTTAGGAGGAGAACGACCCTTTCACCACTGCAGTAAGCATGTGGTGGGTGTAGAAGGTGGACAATTTACTGTAGACAAACATGACCGCTACTGTCATTGTCTCCCACTGACTTCTCCTTCTCATACTGGCACAAAATCTTATAAACAGTATTAAGGCACCAACACTAAAGTCATGCATTAGCTCTGCGGGGAAGGAAACTTGTGCTAGGCTCTCTAAATATAAAAACAAATATATGGCACATGTAATCGCAGCTCAATGCAGACACGCAGCGATGTCGATGTTCAGAAGTGTGACAGCAAAAATGGTTAAAAGTATTTGTGATCATGAGTCTAAAAGGTTCGTGTGGATGTAAATTTCCAGAAAAAACACATTTGGGACACATTTTCTCCATAAAAACCCAACTGACAAGAGATCTTGTGCAACTTTATATATTTTCTGGGAGCCTATAACGTTTTAGCTGCTGGTTGTCCTCAGCAAAAAACTTACAGACTAACATGAAAACTGTTTTAATCCTGAATCAAAAGATGCACTTTCAGGCAGGTAATAAATACTATTCTAACTGTATTTAAAGGCATTTTTTTTCTGTCTGCATGATACTCAAATTCTAGTGGAGTAAATTAGGTCTCAATGTGATTTGCATTTCCTTGAAACTATTAGTGTGCTGTTTTTTTTGTGAGTGTGATAAGCATGTTGGTTTGTGTGCATCTGTCAGTCACAAAACTGGAGCATTCTATCGGGAAGACTTTTCAAAGTAAGAGGCATAAAACAGAACAAAGTGCTAATTTTTCTTTCTTCTGAATATGAGGAATCAAAGTATACCTTCATCCCTTGCTTCTTCTCCACAATCCCAGAAAAGGGCAAGAATGTAAATATTGTGGTTTCTGCATGGTGCTGAACCACATACAGAAAACCACTGAATAATGTAAAGCGTTGTTTAAAGGCTTGTTTGAGGGTTGCTCTCATATCAGTGGCATTCAGGCTGATAATAGAATGGTGAATTGCGAACTTAATACAATCTCTTTGCAGCCATGTGAGCTCACAGCAAACACAAAAACAAGCAAATGCAACTTAGTTAACAACAATAACAAATCCAACAAAGGAAACAAATCTAAAGATAACAACTATTATCCAAAATGTTTGTTTATATAAATTATTTATTCATTCATAGGGTTAAAATAGCTTTAACTGCACTACTAATGTGCTACACTCACTTAGCTTTGAAGGAGCTTCATTTAACTCATGCAGGTAATATAATCCATCAACTGCAGTTAAAACAGAAAAATGCCCATCATGTCCACTATATCGTCAACAAAATACGAAACAAAACAATCTGTGCAACAAAGAGACAACTGTCCTAATTCGTCGTAAGTACAAAAATTTGAGAGACCAGTCACTACCACCACACCTTTCCTTTTAATTTGGAGGCTTTTAAAGACAGAAAGAAAGATGCTGAGTCTCTCTTCTTCATCCCCCCCCCACTCTGTCTCCTCCCTATCTCCCCCTGCAGAAGACACGACGGTGCCACGTCTCTTCGCCATTCCCTGACAGGTCATGTGTTCAGCCGAACCTGCTGCTGGCGCAGCCCAGGGCTCTGCCACCGGCCAGAGAGAAACCATCCCCCAAAATTCACAAGTTACACAAGAGCGGCTCCGACCAGCTACAGTATGACGACAGACCATCAGCAAACGCCAAGCAGAAAATTTAGACTAAAATTTTTAATCTCATGCACCCAGTAATTACTGGAAGCACATTTGTTATGCTAAAATTAATGGCTTTAAATATAAACAACTATAAAAGCAATTAATGACATTTAAGTGTACGTGCATGAGAGAGAGAAAAGAGAAACAAAAAGAAGAAAGTGAGAGGCAGGAGAGAAGCCAGATAAAAACTGATCAGAAAGGAAGAAAGAGGGAGAGAGTTGATGCTTATTAAACCAAATTGCAACACTTTTGAGACAAATCCTGCAGTATGCAGTCCTTGTTTAGAAGACTAGCCTCAGGTTATTCTTGAAATGAGGATTTAAAAGACAGCTGAACTCTCACTGATTAGGTTTGAGAGTAATATTTGGCTTTCCCTCCTCCAAATTCTAAGTTTATTTTGTTCACAAATGTTTGGCAAGCTCAGTCCATAGTCACTTTACTGTACTTTCTGCCACTTCTCAGGCAACACACACACAGAGTCAGACAGAGAGTAACATATAGTTATATTCAATTAACAATTCTTATTAAATCCTAACAAACCAAAAAAAATGCACAGTTTGCTGCATTAGAAATTCATAACCATCAAATAGCAATTATATACCAAAATCCAGGACTCACAAACACACATTCAGTAGGGAAACACACACAAATACACACAGTTTAACTTTCAGAAATGGGAAAAAAGACAAACAGACCATCACAAGCTGAGGAGGCACCAAAATTTGTATAGAAATTCAGAACAAACATCTAAAGCCATTAGAGAAGGATGTTGTCACTTGTCATCTTCCGTCCACATCAAAAAATGAATAACATGATAGTAATACTAAAACTTCAAAAAAAAGGTTAAATGATAAGCAAATCAGCTTTTTAAATCCTTCAAATTTGTCTTTAACGACATTTTGAATTTAAAATCTACAATTGAAATTAAATAAGAAGAAACTCAGAAATGATTTGGTATGTGGAGATGGGTACATTTGAAAAATAATAAGGATTAGAGCACATAACTTCCCTAAAATTTAATACATAAATTCAAATTTAATTCATGCTCTGATTCATACATTGCATTCAAGCTCTCTGTTACAGAATAAACATGTTAAATCCACAGTTACTGGACAGTGCAATTTGATGTAAATACAGATATTCACTTTGTCTCTATAATGAAAGCATCTGAAGAAGAAAAAAGTTTCAAGCTAGATTCACTTTTTAATTAGAAATCATAATTAGGAAATTTGCTAAATGATTTTTTTTGTGTCATTATGCTTATTGATTCATAACGAGCCCCAGTGATTGAATTTGTCCACATGACTGAAACAGCTAATAATAAAAGAAACACACTTATCTAGACATAACCAAAATAGCGTCAACACTTCATTAATGAGATAACTGCAAAAATAATGGGCATGCTGATACAGAAATTGTCTAATTTAGTACATAATTTGCAAATCAAAGAACTAAATATAAATAGAAAAAAACCATCAGCAAGACTCCAGAAGGAATATTATCATATCTGATGTTCTGAAGACTAATACATTTTCTACAACATGTAGGTTTTAATTTCACTCAGCAGTAATTTCTGACTTAATAGCATTATGTTCAATTAATTTAATTGATATTTAAATGACAATTAGAGCAGTTCCTCCATTTGAATTAAGGAAAACTGCATGATATTACTAAACACTATGAAGGCTGTGACGATGGAGTTTAAAAAAAATATCCTCCCAGGTAAAATCTGATTTTTTTTATAGGTCAGTGAAACTTTTTATTAGATTTTATATAAAGGAGTCTCTGCAAAGCTGATGCCCCAAAATATGCAAAAGTAACAAAGTGGTCAAACTATTTTAAAAATGTGGACGTATTTAGAACCGACTGTGCAATAAAAATGAAGTGCATTTCAGTTACTTGTAGTACTGACAGTACACTTCAAACTGACACAAACTGTCTCCTGTGTGAATGAATGTGAAGACTTTCAAACTAAAATGTTACCGCTAGCAGATCTAATCCTAAAAGTGCCAAACACTGACTTGCTCATGTCTACACTTAGTTTGTTGCCTGACACCGCTGACACCTGTCCCAGCACTGGAAGCCCTCTGCTTGCACCTCACCGCTGCCTAACCCAGACCTCAACCAGCCAGCAGCTTTGTGAAGGGAAAAGGCACAGGATGTGAGGTGTGATCGGACTTACCGTAAAGCTTGCTGGGAGTGCCCTCTCTGTCCGTGGCCTCGGAGGGCAGGAGCAGGGGCTCGTCGTTCAGATCGCTGTCTGGGGTGGCCGCTTTGTCGTCCGCCCGGAGTTCTGCCGCGCTCATGTCGCTGCGCAGGGAGAGCAGCGGCTTGCTCAGCTGCCCTGTAATCATCGGATCCTGGAGGGAGCTGGGAGCCCAGGTGGGAAACAGGGAGGAGGAAGGAAGAAAAAAAAGAGAAAATGCCCCTGGTTAGATGTGCTTCGGCGTCTCACCCTCACCGGCTCCTTCTCTATGTCTCCACTCACTCTCTCTCTCTCTACCCGGCTTCTCCTTTCTATCGCTCACTCATCACTCTCCCTCTCTCTCCTGCTCCCTCCCTCTCCAGCTCTCTCTTTTATCTGAGGCTGGTGCTACCCCGCTGATACTGCCGGCTGCTGCCTGGTGAAGAACTGTTACGGATCGCGTGGCTTTACCATTATACCCTGCAGCCCTAAAACGGTGATACATCCATCTCCAAGGGCTCATTACTACCTGACATGTGCCTCATCTTCAGCAAACACTAAGCTGACAGCAGTCTACAAAGAGGTCCATCGGCTGTGTGCTGATAAATAAATGAAATAAATCTAATTCTACATCTGAGAGAAAGATATGAGGGGAAAATACACACCACTGATTATGTCAATTTTCCCATAGCTGGGGACACAAAATGAGATCAAAGGTGACATATTGCAGCACAGTGTGAGACAACGTGAACTTAAGGCCTGATTTAAACAAAAGATGAAGTTGCCGACGTTCCCAAATTTTTATCCCAATTATTTGCATTTTTTTGTCAGCACTTAAAAACAAGCAGGAAGAGCATCTACATGACAAGATTAAGAGTATTATCTTGGAATAAAGTAAATTCAGAGGAATAAACTAAAACATCATGATGCAAAAACTAGAACTTTTTTTCCCCCAATGCTTGCACACAATAATTCATTTCTTTTTTTTTACTTTGAGAATAATAAGAAGAAACTTTTTTAAAGAACTGCTGGGGAAAAAAAAAAAACTTCTCTTACCTAGACAAAGCTCCAGAAGAAATAGAGAAAAAAAAAGTCTTCAGAAAGTCCAAATGTTGAAATCAATCAAACAGCAGCTACAACATGCCACCACAGCACAGCTAGTTCATGCTTTCTGAACCAGAAGCAGCCTCCTCAACCTTGCTGTATCTGAATGGCCACCACAGGTTCAAGCCTGAGGTTGCTTCCTAAGACAAGCCCTGGAGATGTCACCTCCTCCTCCTTCCCCCTCTCTCTCTCTTGTTCATACACTCTCTCCCTCCCGCTCTCACTCCCTCTGTCTCTTCCCCCTTGTGTCTTCTGAATGGAAAGCTCCTCAGACAGTGTTCACCCCACCTCAGGCTCTGAGACGCAGATCAGCAGGACTACAGCCCTCTTTCTTATTTATGAATCGAGTCCAACCTAAATATGTCTGAGCAAAAGACAGGTAACCAGCTCTTACAGGCACAGAAAGAAAGAAGAAAAAAAGAGTCTTATCTGGCCTCTGCACCCATCATCATCAGCAGCCCCCCCACCTCCACGTCTATCGGGGTGGTCGATGAATTCCTACCCAGAGGGGCCTTTTTAATGTGCTCATCACGGGAATCTGCCCACTTTGATATGACACATGATAATCTATGAAAATGTTAATCAATAGAGTAGTTTAAGCTGTCGTTAAAAAGCGTGAGCCGACTGGTCAATACTCATATCCCTGGTAACAATGTCACTAGTCATCAGGGCTTCATTTGTGGAGCACTTAAATGTGGGACACTGCGCATCAATGCACCTCTCTGCCCGCCGAGGTAAACACATTTTCCCCTCTGTCTGAGCTTGGCCACACTCTGCATGCATTTGGGTCCACCCCCGCCTCCCACCTCCTCTCCTTTGAGTTGCTTGATAGGTCCACTGGAGGGCAAAATTAATACCTAATTGAATCTTGCAGTCATCAAAATAATCAATAGTTTTTTATTATTTATTCTTCACAGTCTGTTGACTGTTTGAAAGCTCAGAGGGACAGCGGAGAGCACAGGCAGCCCCTGAAATTTCTACCGTTTCACAATGTAATTTTCACTGGGGCATGAGAGTTTGCAAGACCTATAAAAAATGAGAGCAGTGGTTTTTGTCAGGGAGGTGGGGGAAAAAAATAAAGGAAAAATGGGAATCTTTGCCCCAGCAGCAACGATGAAAAATAGAATAAACAAGCTACTGACACTTTAGAGAAGGGCAGGGTCCTTTCTGTCCATCCCTCCATCTTTTTCCCTTTCCCCTTTTCTCCTTATTTCATCATATCAGGAGCGTGGCGGTACCTCTCTAATGTTGGCATTTCTCTTCCTGACAGACTCCAAACAAGTGCTGGGAATGAGATCAGAGCTCTAATCTTCCCCTGGCCTCTGAGTCTCCAGGATAAGGGGGCAACACATCTCTCACCATCTTACGCTGCTGTTAATTACTTCCAAACAGCCAGCTTTGCCTTTTCTGCAATCGTGCCACCAAATTGGATGTTTTTATTAATTTAAGCCGAGGGAGTGATGTAATTACACATAATGGGATAACTCTAATCTTATTGTAAAAATACATAATAAAAAGGGATATTTAGGAAATTACCATAAGAAATGACATTACTGGTTCTAAGCAGTGGATGTGTAACGGATTAGCTTCATTTTTTTTTTTTAAAGTAACCCTCAGACACCCCTGATTAAAGCAACTAACGGGAGCTTGTGAAAGTCTGTGTGGAAGAAGGCTGGCGGCAGCAGACATGGGGGAGAAGGTTTGTCTCATTTCTTCTCTGTTCACTCAGTCTGGCCACGGCTCAGGAACAGGTTGCTGAAACAAGAAAAAGCACTTGATGCCCCCCCACCCGCCTCTGCCTCCCACTCTGCAAATACCCCCAGTAGCCGGAGAATCAGTGGTTAGCAGAGAGTCCCGAGCGTCATCAGATATCCATGCGAAGAGCTGGTGGTCTGAGCAGGGCTGTCCCACTGTGACGGACACTAGGTGAGTGGTTTCAGTTTGTGACCCAACACTCAATGCTTTGCACGTTATTAAATGGAGAAAAAATAAACACTTATTATAACTGTCATTACTAGCAAATCTTATTCCCAATCAGCTCTGGTATTGATACCAGTATTAACTGCTATTATATATCTATATTCCAATTCTATATAATGTGAGCAGACAGTAAGACAAAATATATGTACATCACAAAAAAATGTAAGCTCTTCACTGTTCTGTGTGAATGAGAAAGTATTAAATACATTCACTAATCTAGTTTAAGAATTTATTAGTAGAATGAGTGAAATTAAATGGAGAAGAGTAGTTAAAGATTGAAGATAACAGCAAGAAGATAGAAGAGGGTAAAGACAGTACAGAAGTAGAGCTGCTAGAGTTAATCATTATTCAATTAGTGAATCATAAAATTAATCAGCAACTATTTGGAGTGTTTATTCATGATTTTAATTAAGCAGAGATGATAAAAATTTGCAGGTTGGTTCCAGCTTTTCAAATGTAAGAATTTGTTTCTTTCTGTACTTATATATATGAAATTGAATATGTTTGGGATTTGGACTGACGTGAAAAAACAGGCAAGTTGAAAACTACATTGTGCTGTGGGATATTTAAAGCATTTTCCTCTGTTTTCTGACATTTAATGAACAAAACTATTGATTGTTTAATTGAAGAAATAACTGGAAGGTAATAAAAATAATTCTAATTATAGATTCAAGAGCACTACATCTCACAAACAAAACTCTAAAAAGTGACATCAGAATGACTTCAAAGAGTTAATCAATATATAACTTAGTTTTTCCACATCTTCTTCTATATCATTATCAGCTAGTGTAATATTCTGCAGCTGCCCGTTTTCCTTTTTACATTGCATTGTGAACTAACAGTCAAAACAACACACTCAAGTGTTTTTTAGTATGCAGAGACTTTTGCAATGATGTTCTCACTCCCCAGTGAGAACGGACTGCATATTCAAAACCTGCTCAGAATAAGAATTAAGTTTGGAATTAAGACACAGTTTGTGCTTTTTAGGATTTCTGTAACACACCAGTGACATTTTCAGGACGTTTTTTGTGGCTCCCACATGCACACCAGTGACCCTGAACCAGAACAGTCTAGTCTGAAAAACCTACGACAGAACGAGGCTTATAATTTACCCAAAAGACAGAATTCTCTTTCAGGCTTTCTGTGTTCTTCAACATTAATGCAATGTCAAATCATGTAATGGTTTTGTCAGGTTACGTGACTTTTTGGGGCTGCAAATGTATTCCAGTCTACAACGAATGAGTGAACTAGTTACTAAAAGCAAGTAAACACTGTCATTAGGTGAATAGTTTTTTTCAGTTAGAACCAAATAAGGTACTATTTCTGGTAATATGCAAATGTTATTAACTGGACATGCAAGGACACAGATAATGATAAATAATAATACTGAATTAAAGCCATTAGACATTTGCTTTAATTGCTTCAGTAAGAGGGACAAAATATATCTCCTTCTACATCACTCTTTCATTTAGGTTTCCAGGAATAATTTGAACAACGGGCACAACTAGGTTAATTATTGCTAAATGTAGTGGTGCTTCATACATTTGTGTCTTCTGAAGTGCAATGTTGATTTGAACACTGAAAATAACTGAAAAATGGAAGAAATGCAACTTTTTTAAGAACATTACATAGATACATATTGACTTTGTGCATATGGAGCTAATGTATTAATAAGAAGTAACAAGAAACTTAAGTTAGAAGCATTAATTATATTATACTTATATATGTATGCATTGTATTACTTTGCAGCAAATCTGAGATGTCTAATGTGGTTTGGTAGATGATGATTTGTCTCCCCCTTAGGGTTATTAACCAAACTGTCCCCTCTTATATCTTAAAGCAAATGAAACCTTGAACGTTTGAGTGACAATTTCAACATAGCACATTTATGCATGCAAATGCCTATGTCTGCTGTTGATATTTTTTGTGATTTATTCATAAAAAATGCAGGTTTGCATTATTTTAATTGCAAAATTACTTGCAAATCTACTTGTTTTGTATGCATTCCTTTGCAAATAGTAGACCAGCAGTGTACATAGTGAAGACTTGAGATGATTTTTTTCATTCCATGCTCGTTAATATGATCAACAGTTATCCCTCCGTACTCCGCTAAAGCTAAAATGCTCCCCAGTGGATGGTTGGTGGGTCAGTGGAGGCTGAGGGCTATCAAAGCAGTGTATTAAAAGGAGCTCTTTGAAGCTTGTAAACCAGGGTGCCCAGCAGGTCCACAACAGACAGACGCCTCTGATTGGTCAGGTGTGTGCGCGTGTGTTTTTTGCTGGATCGATCCACCGAGCTGACATTCTGGAGCATCAAAGCTTTCAGTGCACTAATCTGACTCCTCCTATGAGGGCAAGGGTTGTTTTTATTATTTTCCTTTTTTGTCTAAGAAATGCCCATACCTTGGAGGAGGTCATGCATGCTTATGATACGAGAGTGGGCAATCCATGTGTTTTAATGCTTTGAAAGGCAGTGAAAGCATATTGAAATCACGCTTGGACACTGTATTTATCAACTAATAAATAATGCAACACTATAGAGAGAGATGGGGAAAGGAGCAGAGAATCACAGGGCCATCCATTGGACATACCACTGGCAGCAGAGTAGTGACACTGCAGAGATTCACACACCGCTGCTGCTCAAAGTCGGTTTCCCTTCACACTGTCTCTGGAGACCTGCGCCACATACACACTCATGAAAGGTGTGAAAATCTGATTTCCCAAAAAGGATCGGTAATTCTCTGTGAGGGTGGAAGCCGCAATCAATAAATCATTGCTAAGCAGATTGTAAAGAAAAAAAAATTATTCCCCCTTGGTATCAGTGCATTAGGATTCTCCTGAGGATGGATGAGGCAAGACGGGGGTGTGAGACAATCTCAATAAAGAAGAGGCAAATCATACCGTTGGCATTCATCTGGACTCTGGCAAGCAGCTGTCAGCAGAGTGACGAAGGACCACAGGAGTCGACCAATATCAGAAGCTTGATTTAGCCACCATGTTCAGGAATGTCTGCAAATATGGAAAACCAACGACCTAATTGTAACTTTAAGTGTTATTGGAACATGCATTAAAAATCATTTAAGGTGTTTTTTATGTCGAACGTTCTGTTTGGTTGTATTTGTCTTAAATAAAAGGATTTCTTTTTGTTAAGGAATGCATGGGTGATGGGTCCAGAAAAGCATGCAAGAGCCATTCACGGGTGGAAAGAACTGCAATTAATCAAGTGTGGTACTGCACAATTGTCTTTTATGCTACTTTACCCATCTACCGCAGTATATTTTAGATGAAAATAATGTGCATTTTGCTCTAGAACATTTATCTGACAGCAAACGTTAATTAACCAAGATAAAAGGGCCCATTCTGCACAATATGCACTTTTAAGTTTTGCTAATAATGCTTGTAATAATGCTGTTTTGTTCCTCACACAATCAAAGAACACATATATAATGCAATACTGCTGTTTTACTCAGTGGGGGAGGTATTAAACAAAGCCATGTAAAATACTCCTTTTTAAAGTAGAGGTTTTGCTTTTATAAAATCTACTAAAGTAAATGTTTGAAAGTGTTATATTTTTATTATTATTATTGGTTTCTTGATGTCTGTTGTCGGTTTGAACTATTTCGTATACGGCTAGAGGGTCAAGTCAAATATTGTATTTTAATAGGTTATTATATGTTTTGTATGAAAATGTTAATTAGCAAATATACTGGTGGTAAATTCACAACATTCCTCCTTAAAATGCAGGAGAAAAGATGTATAAAGTTTAATAAAATTGAAACACTTCATTAGCACTATCTATACTTGAGTGAATATATTGAATTAGCTACTTTTACACCACTTTGATTTAATTCTAGCACCAATAAACCGTTTTATCCCTTTGGGGAAAGTTTAGAGGACATTAGTCTTCCTTTAATTTATAGTATTTGGCACCTGTTCAAACTGTTGAAGTTGGTGTAATAAAATGTCTGTGAAGCTGTGATTTGTGGCTATACCTACCTGCTCTTGATGCAGTTAAAATTTTGTCAGCTTCCAGCGAAGAAATGGACATTTTCTTCAAAAACTTGCTGTCTGAAACACAGAATATAAATAAGTTTAAACCGACTAAAAACGAACTTCAGATGAGTGCGGACTTTATACAGACAAAAAATATGACAATTGAAAACACATTTTAGTTTTCACCTGCTTTTTTGTTAATTGCTGTCTCCATCTTTCGTTTCGACCGTTGGCGTCTCCCCTCCATCTGAATGACTCCAATACCCACAATGCCTTGCAGCGTTGGTTCAGTCATGTGATTTAACTTATGACCGCAGCAGCCTTCGACATCAACAATTCTTTTTTTTGCAACGTTTTAGTGGACATTTTTGGCACAGAAAACACCTCGAGGGGATATTTAACATGTATTTTCTTCACACATGTTGAAATATTACAACTACTCTCTTCGGATATACCGCTAACTAATATAATAATGGCGGAAGTGGAGGAGGAGGTAAGCTCAACATGCTAAAGCTAGCTGGCTGATTCTGATGTTTTATGCATAACTGCATCAAAATACACCATAAATCTTTACAGGAATGTTGTCAGCTGCGTTTTGATATTATCTGGTTTGTTATCTGGTATTTCTCTAGCGTGGAGGGCGTAAATCTGGGATGTCACAGCTTGACAGTGATGCTATATCTACATTTACTCTCTAAAGAAATGTAGTATTTTAAATTTAAATGCACCAACCTCCAAATGTAAACGTTGGTGTCTTGCTTTAATGAAAACTCAACATGTCTCTTCATTCAGGGAAGGAAACCAAGTGAGGAATTCACAGATGAGTCTGAGGTAAGAACCGCAGCAGCTGTATCATTTTGTGCAGCCTTTTTTTTCCCTCCTGAAAAGACGCGTGTTTGGATGAGTTTATATCCGTAAAGGCAAGCTTATAAAGAGGCACAACAATAAGGAAAAACTAGACCTAAAAATGTCATGCAGTTGCACCACTATGTTGATGTAGAAATGCATCAACAGCAACATATTGTCAGTGTCAGGGGTGTGCATAGTTCTGTCAAGCATGAGTGATTTTTGGACTCAAATAAAGCTTCCTGCTTACTGAAAGGACTGTAATACATAGCCAGCCTTTATCAGCACAGCTTGATCCCTGAAGGATCTTTGTCAGGTTTTGAGAGGTGTCAAACACTCATGAATTACAGATAGCTCTCCAGATCCATCAATAGTATGACTGAACTTTGGCATGTTACAGTACACCTGTGCTTCTGAGAATCACACGTGGGCTAAATAAAATATAACATTACACATCAGTCTGGCAGGAAGGGGGATTTGTCTTTATAGGAAGCAGAGTGGAATGAAATATAAGGGATAGGCTGCGTTGGACGCCTGCACCTCTCTCAAGAAAACAGTTAAGAGCGAGCTGAAGGAAAGCAGAAAAAAATCCAAGTTTGTAAATAGAAAGAGCTCCTACATCTTGTTTTCTCTCCGTGCGCCATGTGTTCAGCACTGTAGGACAAAGACACTCACAGGAAAACAGCATTACAGAATGTGGGACTGTGTGTCTCCTGCAAGTGGCTGCAAACAGCTGATTATTTGCTTAGAATATTGCAATATACTGTAGCTGGCTTGGGCTGCACAGTGGCGTAGTGGTTAGCACTTTCGCCTTGCAGCGAGAAGGTCCCTGGTTCGCGTCCCGGCTTTCCCGGGATCTTTCTGCATGGAGTTTGCATGTTCTCCCTGTGCATGCGTGGGTTCTCTCCGGGTACTCCGGCTTCCTCCCACAGTCCAAAAATATGCTGAGGTTAATTGATTACTCTAAATTGCCCGTAGGTGTGAATGTGTGAGTGCTTGTTTGTCTTTGTATGTAGCCCTGCGACAGACTGGCGACCTGTCTAGGGTGTCCCCTGCCTTCGCCCGAGTCAGCTGGGATAGGCTCCAGCACCCCCCGCGACCCTAATGAGGATTAAGCGGTGTATAGATAATGGATGGATGGATGGAGCTGGCTTCATGTCTGCTACGGTTGCAGGTGGACAGCAGTGTAGCAGGATAAAGGCAGCAAGGCCCTGTTTGCTGCACACTCTGTCGCACACAAGGAATGAGCAGGGTAATAATTTGTCATAATTGTGGATTTTGATAAACCAAGGCATACTCCTCCCCACTTTTGCAATTTAGCCAGACCAGTCTGATTTTTGAGAACAAAATACAGTAATAAGCCTGATCTGTGAGTGTTTTTGCTTGCTCTTATTTTGATGCCTAGCCAAGGGAAGATATTTCACTTTTAACTGTGGGATACCAAGAATCAAACCCTGAGAAACAATAAATTAAAGCAGTATATTAGTAGACCTATTGCACTGATTTTTCTCAATTAATGCCTGGAACAATATATTTAAATTCATATTGGAGAGTGCAAGAAGGATCATGAGTAAAACTTTAACAGGTTTCTCTTGTGAAATTACATTTTCCAGGCAATTTTAAATTCTTTCTCACCCTCTGAACCCCAAAACCTCCCATCAAGTTTGTGTTTTCTTTAAGAAAATCACCAAAATTACACAATTTATCAGAGCCAGAAACTGTAAAAACAGAAAAAAAAATTTCTGTCAAACGTTTTGTTGAACATGTTCCGTTCAAAAATGTCCCAAAAAAAAAACTGTATTCCTAAGCACAGGCGAGAAGCTGTGACTGATTTATCTGAAACCAACAGTCCTGTGAAAAATATTCTTCTAAGGTGAATTGAAAGGTTTGTTTACACAGAGCAAATGGGAGGGATTGAGAGAAAAAAATAACATATAATTGATCAATAAAATAAATGCACCACGGCTCAAAAATGGTATACAGAGGATCAGCTTGACAAGAAGTTTTTGAAAGATACATACAGCATGGGGAAATATTGTTAAAAAGAGTTGGCGTGCAGAGTAGCATGAAAAATGTTTAGATTTTATAACTTAAAATAAAATACAGGCTTATTAGTTAACCTTTCTGTAGGATGTGGAGATCACATATTTATCCCCAACATTGGTAACACCTGTAGGTGCTTGGAAAAATCTTGTACAAGTAGAGTCCAAGTTTTTCATTTTTCCTGTAAAATGAATAATCAAACAAACTCAACCTTCACTTTTGTCTTTTTTGAATTAATATTTTTTAGCATTGTAACAGTTTCACAAAGCACAAAAGACATTTTACCTGGTTGTGCTGGGTCCATAGAGGTGCAGGATTTTATGTTCCAGTGAAAAATTAGCCCACAGTGAATGACAATGTAATAGGAGCAAAAAAAAAAAAACACATGTAAACTTCCTTGGGGTTCAGAGAGTTATAGAAAGAAGAATAACTGGTTTCTTTTGTCCAAATTCACTCACATAATCTGCTCATAAGATGCTCCAAAAACATATACAGATGACAAATGGGGGGATTTATCCTTAAATCTACCATGTTACATCTCAACTATTAATAGTCACAGACAATCTGAGTAAAATAAGAAAGCAAAGGGTAAATTATAAGAAATCCAGTCATAAAATATACTTTCCCAAAACGCTCATAAAGGGGGATAAATCAAGAGCTTTAAGTCACAGAGACATTTCTGCAGCTCTACTAGAAGCAGCAACGCCACTAATTTAAAGCACATCTTTTTGGTGCTTTTATAATTCTCTAAAATCTCCTCAGGTGTATTAACTGTGAAGGCTGTAGCATACACATCATTTTCATACGTGCTGTGTATACTGTAGAAACATCTGCATTACTTCTGTTTCTCTTGTGTTTGAGACAGATGATGTTGGTGCCAGGGTGACTCATTGTTTTCCTAATATTGAAAGGGACTTGCCTTCTTTTCTCATCCTAAATGTCTGGGACTAGTGCAGTCCTCGGTGTGCATTTAAAGCAGTATTTTATGCACAAGGAAAAGCTCAACCTGTTGTATTTTAACTGCCAACAGGCAAAGAAAATGGCACAAATGGTTACAGCACAAAGGCCAGCTCAGTAGTTGACAAAACAAAGAGCAACTTACAAGAGATGGCAAAAGTTTTAAAATGGGTAGTTTCTCTCTGGGGATGAAGTTTTCCTTTGTTGTTTGATACGCCTTTGAAACCCGTGACAAATGCCCTCGCATCAGAAATCTCACAACCAGAATACACAGGAAATAGCCTAGATATAGCGTTGTTGAGTGGGAAAGGATTGTTTTTGAAAATAACATTTTTTCCACGCTATTGTCCCCCACCTCCAACCCAGTAGCACATAATGGCAGACAATGTTTTGAGTTGATTCACCCTCTGGGCAGCCACAGACTGTGCAGCATTGGTTATAAACTGAATTATGAGTAATATTCAGGCTGTGACTGGCCGCAAATGTTGACTCACGCTGGAAAGTGTAACATAGTAGAATACCTTAAGTTTGTTTTATGAAAAGACTGAATTCATGTATTTTCACTGGGGATGAACAGCCTCATGAAGAGATGAACATTTGTTTTATCCTGCATTTCAAACAAGCGCATATATCTGCTTATACACACATTTATATGTATTCTCACCAGCCTCCCAGAATGAATTACCTGCATATCGGTTATTGGGGCCTGGCTATTGACTGTTATGCTCTTTTAGCTCCAGTAGTGTTGTATGTGCATATGCAAATGGATAAGGAAGAGGAAATTAACAGACAAATATGTATTTTGATCATTTTGCAAACAAATTATGTGTAGTTTCAGATTCTCAAATGTGATAATTTTATGTTTTTCCTTATCTAATATAATACTAAACATAATATATTTGTTTTTTTGCTAAAAAAAAATGCAATCTAAAGAAATCTTGTCAACTTTCTGGATATCAAACTGGGGATTTATTTATTTATTACATTTTTTCTCATGTAATGGACAAAATGATCCCTCAAGACAAAAACAATAAGCTGTTTACTCTGATCAGCCCCAAATGGATCTTTAACCTTGTTCCAGTTAAATTTAGTTAAATGTTATCTGATATCCCATATTCTGTCTAGAATGTGCAAAAAAAAAAAAAGAGCAAGAATCATTTTCCAGCGTTTTAAGAATTAGGTTAATGTTAGCAACAAATACTTGAAATGAGAAGTAATTTGTTTATCAGCCGTTGTTACTTTTTGATTGTGGTGATAAGATCGTGGAATGTAACGGTTTTGCAAAATTATGCTTGTAAATGTTTGATTATTATGATTACAATCTATTTTTTGTCACAGATAATTGCAATGAACGTAAAGTCCTCTTAAGTCACTGAATATGATTTTGCATACGTTTTTATAATGGTATAAGAAAAATATTCTTATTAATGCTTCAGTTTTGCTTTTTAACCATTTTGCTCTTGAGACACGATTATTTGAAGCTTATTTTAAGTGTGATGGACTTAAAGGTGCCCTGCGGAGTTTTTTTTTTTTTTTTTTTTTAAACAACCAAATGCTATATTTGCATATTATTAGTGCTGCACAATTCATCTTGACTGCAATTCTGGCTTCCTGCAAAGAAATGGATGCAGTGCTCTTAAATGTGAAAAGTACAATAAACGTATTTGGCCCCTGATAGCAGTGAATAATTGTGATCTGCTATTAATCAAAAGAATTGCGATTATCATTTTGGGAATAATTGCACAGCCCTATTCACATATTTCCCCCCCCCCAAAAAACCAAAACTGTTGGCTGTTTTTTAAAATCATGTGTTGTTTGCGTTGACATTCACTAGCTAGCATTTGTCTATTTCACTGCCTTTGCTGGTGCATTACTACATTTTTGTGCGTACTACCACCACCAGGAGGGAAAAATAGTCATCGCTGTGCTCACGTTTCTACACATCTGTGTGCTTGACTGCTTGCATATATGAAACATACAAAACAGGACCAAAAATGTAAAAAAAAAAAAAAAAAAAACTGCTCTGAAGAGTCACTAGAGGTCAAAAGCTCAACAGGGTGCCTTTAAACTGAGTTGCTTTGGGAGCACATGAAGTTATTTCACCTTCTTGTAAAACTTTCCACTTTTTTTTTTTTTTTTAAATCAAAGATCACGTTTGAAGACAGAGCACCACTCGAGGTGAACATTTTGCAAATTTCAGTTCACTGCATGGCTTTCTAAAAGCATTGGCAGCTGCAAAGTTTGTGAGGTGACACTTTTGTGATGAATACCTTTAAGAGAACGTTACATCTCAGCGGACTGCTTTCTCCACCAGGAGGAGGACAGCGAGGAGGAGCCCAAGCTGAAGTATGAGAGGCTCTCCAATGGGGTGACAGAAATCCTCCAGAACGATGCAGCCAGCTGTATGACCGTCCATGACAAGGTAGACGTTATAATCCGCCGCCCACAAGGGCATTTCAGCTGCAAGTCCACCCATCTCAACAAGAGATTTCACATTGTTTATGAACACATTGGAGAGATGTCATCTTCAAAGTTGGTTTCCATTCTTTCTGCTCAATCTGTAAAGGCAGGCCATTCTTTTCTCACCTTTGCCTGCTTTTCCTCTCAGGGAGGTGCATCAGAAGACACCAGGCACCATTGTCTTCTCCCCTTCTTATTCCCACTCTTACATATTTTCGCTCCTCTCCTCTGTTTGTCGAATGTAGATATTTTTAAGAGCGCCACTCTCAGCGAGATGGTTAATCGTCGTGGCACCAGCAGCACACTTGCACGCTTGGGCAGAGCAAAAAGTCATACCCGGTTATGTCTCCTCACCTGATGTTTTATTAACCACTATTGATTTTCATTTATTTATTTTTACTTTGAGGATTTGGTCCCTTTCTTTTTTTTAACCGTGCCACAGACTGCTTTGCTGAAACGCTAAATTTGATGTGACTGTCTTTCTTCCTGGGATTTCTTTGCTTATGTACCTTCTGCCATGCAGCTACCTGTGTGTGGTCACAGCAGGCCCCCCTCCACCGTGGCAAACTCCCACCACCTTAAAGCCACAGACGGCACACATTGCCTTATGTTGCCTCATATTTTAAGTGTCTGAATCGGAATTTCATTTGAACAATTCCATTCTGATAAATCCCTTTAAAAGTCGCTCCGCCTCACAAGGTTGAACCCTTTATTTATTTATTTTTGGTTATTTTATTTGGGGAGATTGCAGGGGCTCTGTCTGACATGCTCAGCTGTGCCTGTAAATATAAGCATTTCATTATAGACTGCACTGAAGCATGGTGGGCTCGCCGCACATCCACATGCTGGTCGAGGAGGGAGGGGGATTAGGAGGAGGGCATGGAGCAGGGGCTGGGGTGGAAGAACACACACTTAATCTAATGCCAAAAGCCCCCAGTTTCTATAATTTTTTTGTCCCGGCGGACCCACGTACACATCCACACGTGCACTTCTGCTGAAGCACAAATCACAGAAACCAGTTGCTGCTCAGTAGAAATAATAGCTCTATGGTGGGCAGGGAGGTGATTGGGTTGCATGGGAAGAAGTCAGATGTACAGTGCATTTATTATGCTTAAGCATTTTAATTTGAGGAGGAAAAAAATGCCATTTCACACTGTCTGCTTTAATAAATAGGGCTTTTCCACCCCTTGCAATTTCACAGTATTGCCTCCAAGCCCACCCAATCCCCACTCTGCCCATGTCACTGCAGCTCCAGGAAATATTTTTTATCCTCTCCCACAGCCTGCTTAAACACAGGAGTTATTTTTTCCTTAAAATCTCAAACTGGTTGTCTTCTGCTTCAGTTTACATTGCATTTCTCTCCTCTCAGTTTCTTGCCTTAGGTACCCATTTTGGAAAGGTGTTTCTGCTGGACATCCAAGGAAATGTAACTCAGAAGTTTGAGATTGTGAGTACATTAAAATGATTAGATTTTTCATGCCCATTTTTAGACATGTTAGCTCTATGAACAGCATTTTCAGGCTGTCACGGATCCACTACTCTGGTTCAGACTGAAATATATCAACAACTATTGGATGGTTTTGCCATGAAATTTGGTTCAGACATTCAGGGTCCACAGAAGATGAACTAACTTGCTGTCATCTGTTAGAAATTTTAGTTTTGCTTGAGTTTATAATCAAATTCCTATAGAACAAATGATATGCTGTTTTCTCTGCTGTTGTGCTAATTATAAATAACACAGGAAGCTGGTTATTTTAACAACAGACCAGTCAGTGGGCATAGATAGATAGATAGATAGATAGATAGATAGATAGATAGATAGATAGATAGATAGATAGATAGATAGATAGATAGATAGATAGATAGATAGATAGATGGATAGATAGATTGATTGATTGATTGATTGATTAAACCTTTATTGATCCCGCAGCAGGGAAATTTTTGGTGTTTCAGCAGCGAAGACAAGAAATTGTGCAAGAAAAGAAAATTATTCATGTTTTTACAAAATAGAACTATACCAACTGATGATCCAAGCTCAAGAACTATTGAGGAATAAAGCGCAGACAAATTAGCAAGCTGTTTGCGATGTGCACACTACTGTTTGCAAAGTTTATGCTTCAGCCATCTGTTTTAACAAAATGCCGCCGCACTGATAAATTCTTAGGCATAGTGTCAGTTACTTTTTTCTGTAAATGGTAAATAAATTAGACCCAGCAGTCTCCGTTGGGTGGGATGAGTTTAAAGTTGGAAAACACAGGTTTCTAACATAGGTTAGAGAGTGCATTGCAGGTGTTTGCAGGTTGTCCTGCCAGCAAAAAGTAACAGATTAATCGTGGAAGGCTGTTGATGCAGCACTTTAGTCCTCCGTCGAACCAATGAGAATTTGATCAGATAAGCTTTTAGTAGGACTGTAGACTCCAGTTCTACAAACCACTCGGAAGTCGTCCCACTTAAACATACCGAGTCTAAACAAGATTGGCCTATAAAACACTTTAAACATCACAATTTTTATTGCAGGATGCAAACCTCCTTCTGCTTTTATTAGCTTCCTAAAAAATCACCAAGGACAGACCTCAGTGTCCACAATGAGCTAAAGCCCTGCACACAAAATACTGCAGTTTGGATCCCAGGGGGAAGCAAAAGGGGATATTTTGGGATTTCAGGGAGAACCATAAAGCAAGATTTCACGCAAATACTACACATGTAGGATCCATAGCCAGAAATGATGTTACATAATTTGGTTTAGTGACGCTGTTTACTTTCTCTGTACATTTTTGCTCACTTTGTCTGTAGACAATAAACTCCCAACAGTAATTTATTTTGCAAGTCTAAAACAAATCCGTAATCAGGCCTGATTTGGTCACAAATGAGCGGTTTTACATCACATTAGTGGACCTGCACTTGTGCTTCTGACTGCAGTGTTCCTACTGAGCACGTTGATTCAAGTGCTTCACAGCTCTGGAACATGTTGATGGTTATCAGTCGTTGCCTGAAAGAAACAAGGTAGTTGTTTCACTGTACAGAAGAGGATTTGTATTGAAATGAACAGGTCAGAAGGACTTCATATGATCGGCAAATAGGTGATAAACAACTTTTTTTTCCTTTCCTCTACACAGAGGCACCGTCTCCACTTCAGGGATGTTTTTAAAGCAACATTTCCTGTAATTTATGCCATTTGGTTGATCCTTTTATCTTAAGAGCCCTAAATTTGAAAGCATCAGCAGTGGAAGGACCCATAACGTTCTCAGTATTAATGCACTTTCTATGCATCAACACATATGGAGCCATGCATCTATTACATACTCGCAGTTTTTTGCCTTTTGCTTTTCCTGGCATTTCACTTAGTTGGAGTAAAATGTCAGCCAGCAACATTTGGCCGGCCACAATGATATTCCCCCCACCTCTAAAATAAGATGCTGTGATATTGTGTCTCCACAGAGTTCAGTGAAGATCAACCAGATCAGTCTGGATGAAAGTGGAGAGCATGTGGGCATCTGCTCCGAGGATGGGAAGGTGAGATCTCCCCGCTCATCACTGCTGGTCACTGATCCTTGGACCAATCAGTGTTTTTCATCTTCCATAATTCCTCTAAAACTCATCTTATCAGCCTTCAACTTTATGCTAATGATTTGGAACTTGAGGTGTTTGGGGAGTGAATTTTTAGAAGCCACTTCTTCCACAATCAGAGCATTAACCTGGAGTTTTATCTCCACCATATCTACACATAAAGCCATACTTTTTTCATGATGCGGGAATTTATAAAAAGCTTGTAACAATTTTGAAGAGTAGGGGGGAAGGATTGCACTCAGATCCGTCGAGCTGTCAGTCAGCCATCAGCCGTCTATGGATACCCTCTCCATGTTCTCCACCTTGCTGTTATCTTGTCTCTTCTCATCATTACCACCATCCTTCATGGATTTTGCAGTCAAGATATGCTCTCTGATATCGCCCTCCCCCCTACTTCCAGCACTCTGGTGGCAAAAACAAGATCTTGTCGCACAAAAAGTGGAGCAGACAATTAAAATCAATGCTACAGCAATTGTTTGCCCTCACCAATTCAGTCGGCTTTTAATCCTTTGAAATCTAACTTAATCCCTAATCACTGATGCGGCTCGAGAAGAGAGATAGCATCAGAGTTTTATATTATTCCCACATCTTAAAAGTATTTCTGTTTTCAGGGCTTCGGATAAAGGAAAAGTGGGTGTCATGTACTTTAATGGTACATTAGAGTCTTACTGTAGCCGACTGAGGCTGTGGTCAAGTCTAAGATTAGGACTTCTGTTCTAAACCCTGCAGGGTTCAGAGAATCAGCTTGTCCACTAATTGGTGACCCAGCGGAGAAGTAGGGAGCCAATCAAAGTGTTTTCTGGCCACACTTCCCCCGCCGGCCTCCGATAGTTGCAGAGGCAGCAATTAAAGGAGAAATTTTGAGTTATTCACCTTTCTGCTGCTGTCTCTGTTTCAGGTTCAAGTGTTCGGCCTCTATACGAGAGAGGGCTTCCACGAGAACTTTGACTGTCCCGTCAAAGTAAGTTTTTTCTGCTCATTTATAGAGTTTTATCGTACGTGTGTGTAGAGAAAAGCTTAATTCACTCTCTTGAACCTTTTTGTGCAGGTGGTTGCGTTACACCCTCAGTTCACCAGATCAAATTACAAACAGTTTGTCACGGGAGGAAACAAGGTAGGTTTGTATTTGTGCATTCATTATGTGTCAGATTTTTTTTACATTTCCTGCCACGGCGATTCATCCTGATTGTGTCCGGGTAAAACTGAATCCTGCGAGCTGTCTCACTTTGGCTCGGCTGAAGGCGATGCACAGGCCTTTGTCTGGTGTGAAAGGCTCTTACTTTTCTGTCTCTTTGCTGGAGTGCTCTCGGGAGAGCTGCCCATTTTCACAAAGTGCTGTTCGCTCAACAGTGTTTGAAAGGCAATGCTTCACAAGCACAGCAAATAGATGTCATTATCAAGAGGGTACATAGTCTTTGGATTTCCGGGCGCATACAGTGATCTCTTTCCTGGAAGTTGTCTCTGGTAGATATGTCATTGCGGAAGGTGAAAAGTATTTTAGACATCAGATTTGTCATTTTGTTTTTCAGAAGTAGAACCAGCTGCCTATTACAGCGCGCCTACCACACTACGATAAACCGCACTGATGTGGCGTCATTGCACAGCCGTCTATAAATAAAGAATACTGACATTTATACAACAGGGGTGAGGGGAAACTTTTTCCATGAAACTCCATTGTTAGTGCCATTTTCGTTCAATTGGTGCTGATTCCTCTCAGCTCCAAGTTGTGAAGGCCTCCACAAGGTGCCTGTGATGAAAATCAATAAGCCTCAACGGGAGCCACATCCTGTCAAAGGAAATTCAATTTTGTCTCCCCAGTTCTTTTGTCATATCATCTCTTTGTAGAGCAAACTGTTTATTAACATAGCCCAACTGCTGAATTAAAGAGGCCATACAACCTTCTCAGGGCCTCCTTGGTAATGTTATGCACTTTTTGGGCGCTTTTTTGTATCAGTTTATGTAGTGAGGACAGTAACAATGTAGGGAATGTGAATGACAGGCTTTGTCCTCTGCAGAGTGTACAGTACAAGGCCTGGACGTTAAACTGCTATTGATGAAGTCACTCTTTAGCGCATCAATGCCACATTGCATTCTGATTAAAACACACACAACAGCCTCCATACCGCTGTTGAAAGGCAAGAGAGTCAAACTATAACATGAACACATACTTTAAATACTTCTGAATTTTACACCACTTACATTGTCAAATAAATGGTGTGTATCCAAAAGAGGCTGTAACCATTATGACGGGAGTGAGGAGGATTTATGAAATCATGCTTGAAACGCAACACACTTTCAACTCTTCCTTTATGGTTTCTTACACCATCTCTGACTCGCAAATCACGTCAACCGAGTGGATCTTTAAAATGACTTCTTCCACCAGTGAATGTGAAGCTAATGTGAAGTCAAATGAACAATCTGTCTTCATTTTCTTTGAGCCGAAATGCTCTAAAGTGGAATTAAGTCTCCGTTTAAGGGTGTAAATTAGGTTCATTATTAGCAGTTTAAGTTAAATCTGCTGCTTCTGCTTCTAAAAGCTTGATCCTGTGCAATGTGCTGTTCATCTACTGCCCTCTGTAGGTGAAGCTGAGCCGCTGCACTCTTATTTACTTCACATACACATGGTGCTAAATGGTGCCCTGATTTCTTCCTCCAAGCTTCTCCTGTATGAAAGAAACTGGCTGAATCGCTGGAAGACGTCGGTTCTACACGAAGGCGAGGGAACGATCACCAACATCCAGTGGAGAGCCAACCTGATCGCATGGGCCAACAATGTGGTAAGAGGCCCTGTGGCAACTACACAACTTCAGTCACACCGTTTGTACAATGTGAAGATGCTCATGTTATCCTCCTCTCGTCTTCAGGGAGTTAAAATCTATGACATCAGCACCAAGCAGCGGATCACCAACGTGTTGAGGGATAACGTCAGTCTGAGGCCCGACATGTATCCATGCAGTCTGTGCTGGAAGGACAACACCACCCTCATCGTAGGCTGGGGTACTTCCATTAAGGTTCGCTTTGTTTCTTGCTCATTTGGCGAATTATTACAAGCACTGTGACTGTTTTTTGGTGTAATTTTCTCGTTTTTTCCATCAGATTTGTGTCGTGAAAGAGCGAAATCCTACTGAAATGAGGGATCTGCCCAGCCGCTATGTGGAAATAAGTAAGAAACACAGTAATCATCATGATTTGGATTGTATTATTACATTTATGATCTTCCAAATATTATAAATGTAGAGGAATTTATATACATGTAACATGATAGGACATGATTACAAATAAGTACATTTACTCAAGTACAATTTTATGTATGTTGCTGAAATATTTTCATGTTGTACTTCAATTCCACTATATTTTGGATTTATTTGTACTCAAGTACAGTTATCTTAAAAGATTTCCATTAATACACAAATCAACAAATAAATTATGCTATGTTATTAATGTATTTTAACCCAGCAGTGCATAAAGTTATTAAAGTGATGTATGAAATATTAAATCAATCATTTTAATCAAGTAATAAAATATGTGTGTTTCTATAATGGGCAAGACTGCATAATGAGTACTTTAACTTAAAATATATTTTGATACTAATACTTCTGTACTTTTACTTAAGTAGGATTTTGACTGCAGACTGCAGTTTCTAAAGCACATTTTTTATGCATTTGTTCTTAAGTGTTTCTGTCATGACACTTTTTTTTAGATTTTTGAGGCAAATATTGCACTTTATCCTCCACTACATTTATTTTTAAAGCTTTAGTTGCTAATTATTTTGCACAATCACATTATTATTATGTAAATCAGCTAATAAACTGTGAAATTATTATTCTAGATTGGCTGTCTAGAAGTTTATAAAGCAAAATTATCTCCACCTGTAACATTGCAGAGATTTATGAATCTATTAGAATATATATGATTCTAAAGTGGGTCACTGTCCAATTCTTTTACTTTACATATTTAAAACGTATTTTGATGCTAATTCTTAATTTGAACATTGTAGTGTTGCTACTTTTATTGTGAGGATGCCATATTCAGCTGTCAAACTCTATTATATAAAGTTAAAGTTGCTGTCAGACTCAGAACAAAGCTGCTTTTCTCGGCTCCTAAAAAGAAAATATTGTAAAGACGCCACATCAAAACACATTTTTACAAAACTGTGTTAAGAATCCAACAGATAACTGGAATAAATACACCATAAATAGAGATGATTTGATTCAGTTTGTCTTTCTGGTTCACTTTCACACGTATTTTCCTGAAAAGTTTCCCTTCACACACAGATAACAGTGATTCGGTGAAGCTGCTATAAAGTCAACAGATGTGTGATACAAAGCAAAGAATCGATATAATTAAATCCTGTCACCTTAAACCCCCTCAGCTCTCTTTATAGCTTCACTCATGCTTTCACCTGTGAAGTATTTCAAAGGTGTTTCTGTTTCTTTCAGTGTCCGCGTTTGAAACTGAGTTTTTCATCAGCGGTTTGGCTCCGCTGGCAGATCAGCTGGTCACCTTGTTCTTTGTGAAGGAGAACTCCGATCAAATGGTAACTGTGATGCTTCAACGTGTATATTTAGAGGAGATACAAGTACAATAAAGTGAGTTATCACCCATCATGTGTTCAGGATGAGGAGTTTCGTGCGCGGCCTCGTCTGGACATCATCCAGCCTCTTCCTGAGAGCTGCGAGGAGATTTCTTCGGACGCGCTGACGGTGCGCTACTTCCAAGACAACGAGTGCAGGGACTACCGCCTCGGTGAGACCATAAAACCCGCCCTGGCAGAAATGTCACGCAGCCTTTTACTGCGTCCTGATTTCATTATGCATCGACTATCAAATGTCAGGCGTAATGCGCAGCACGCAGAGCCATAAATGTATTTTCATTAACAGAGCATGCAGAGGGAGAGTCGCTCTTCTACATCATCAGTCCCAAAGACATCGTTGTGGCCAAAGAGCGCGACCAGGATGACCATATTGATTGGCTGCTTGAAAAGAAGAAATATGAGGTTTGTGTTGTCGAACGTTACGGATGCTGCTAAAGGTTGCGGTCTGCGATGTCGGGGTTTAATTCTGTGGTTTAACTGTGGCAGGAGGCGCTGATGGCTGCAGAGATCAGCTTCAAAAACATTAAGAGACACGATGTCCAGAAGATTGGAATGGCTTACATCAATCACTTGGTGGAGAAGGGAGACTATGACAGTGCTGCAAGGTGGGTTTTTATTTCTTTTTAAATGTTCTGCAGATACAGACACAGTGAGAATGTATGTATGAAGTATTTTAAAAAATATATGCCATGTTGGTTGGGTCCATATGACAGAAACTTTTCAAGCTATTTTCACATCATCTGTACAAAATCAGGGCATAAAATTATAGCAAGCACATTTCTTTATACTAGTATAGCACTTTGTCAAACATACGCAGGTATTTCAAAGTGTTTTAGAGGTAAATGTGAAATAATTAAATAAAAGATGTAAAAAATGAATTTAATAAAACATGTTATAAAAATTTACATAATAAGTTAATAAAAAACAGTGCAGACAAGCTGAATAAAGTGCACACAGAGTTATGGAATAACAAAAAACTACAAATTTTAGATTAATTTTATCTCAGCTTAACATGGCTGCTGAATGGAAAAGAGGATATGAGTGAAAAGAGTGATCTGTAATTCAGACCCAAGGACATAACCTTTTCCACTGATAGAGGCAGTGTTCTACACACTGGGAAAATTATTCCTCATGGTCAGTTTACTCCATTTTTCCAGAGGTTTAAGCAGTAAGTGGGCCTTTAGGTATTTTTAAAACTGATTTTGTTTATTAACTGCTTTGTTAAAGGTGAAAAATAAACTTGAATACTCATTTTCGTAACTTTTTACACTGAATGATATGTGATCATGGGTTGGAGGAGTTATACTAATTAAAGATAAATTCAGCAAAACTATTTCAATACATTCAGACATTCTCACAGTCCGCTAGCTAATTAAAGGAAATAAATCTGGCACGTAGTGAGTATCTAAATATGCTAACTAAATAAATGTCAACATTAGATAAATAGTCACATTTTTCCAGAATCACAGACACCATCTTTAACCTGATTTTGACTTTTACAGCAACAAGCTTGTCCACTGTTATGTAAGTGTAAAATCAAGATCTTCTCTTTGCCGTTTAAATGATTTAATACTTTTTTCAACACAGGAAGTGCCAAAAGGTTCTTGGGAAAAACATGGAACTGTGGGAGAATGAAGTGTACAGGTTTAAGACCATCGGACAGCTGAAGGTAAGCCGGAGTGTCTGTGTTTCCTTAATGGCCTTATTATGAAGTGACTATGAAACTGCAATAAAAAGTTTAGCCTTCTCTTTGCAAAGTTGTGTCTCTCGTCGATATATTTCCTGCTCTCTCTGTAATTACAGGCCATCAGTCAGTATTTGCCAAGAGGAGACCTGCGTCTGAGACCAGCCATCTATGAAATGATCCTGCATGAGTTTCTGAAAACAGACTATGAGGTATGTTGTCGTCTTGTAATCTCCTTTAACAAATCCTTTAATAACCGATTGTTTGATGAACACCGGCATACATTTTAGAAGGGATATGTCCCCTTGAATATTTAGGAAATGCCCCCCCCCCCCCCAAAAAAAACATGATAGAAGCCTTTATTTGTCACATATACATTGGAGCACTGTGAGATTCTTTTTTTTTCTTCATAAAACCCTTCGTAAAAAATTGTATCGGCTCTGAAACTTGAACTTCGACCTTAAGATTAGTATCCAAGAGCCTCAAACTATGAGCCACCACTGCTCCAACTGTGAGACACTGAAAAAACGCTCTATCTTTTAATCATTGTGCCTGAATTTTGTGTTTTTGTTTGCATAAATAAAGACATTTCCACCATAAATTGATGCAAGAAAGGCACAAATTGGTCATAAAAATTCACCAGAATGCAGAAAATGAAGTGTTTGATGCTCAAAGGTTTTGGGAGGAGGACAAAAAAAAAATCTTGTTTCTTATGGGATTTCCATTCTTAAAATTTTATTTTGCTAAACTAAACCATGACTTACCATTCAAAACTTTTCCAATACTTTTTGTCCATCTCTGAAGGACAACTTATCAAAATTATAAATTCAGCAGGTTGTTCACTGATCACAAGGTTCGATAGCTGGCCCTTCTGCATGCCGAAGTGTCCTTGGGCACGACACTGAACACTTATTTACGACTTTATTCTATTAAACTATTGTTTTAAAAGAATATTTTTCTTGGTATTTTCTTATTCCACAGCCTTGTGTAAGAGTCATTTTGCATTTCACTGCACAAAGTGTGTAAATATGTGACAAATAAACACACTTTAATCCTGAATCTTATAACACCAAGTTAGAAAAGCACCATATATGTACAAATCATATACCATTCCTGCTGCTTCATGTGTCCGCTGTAATGTCTAAACAAAGTCCAGCTGATAATTTGTCCGTTTTTCTCTCTTTTCACAGGGTTTTGCCACTCTGATCCGGGAATGGCCTGGGGAGCTTTATAACAACATGGCCATTGTCCAGGCTGTCAATGATCACCTGAAGAGGGATCCTACCAACAGCACGCTGCTCACCACACTGGCTGAGCTGTGAGTGAGCTCAACATGTACATTAGTTCACATCACAAGATTCCTTTTGATATTACAACAAAATAGCAAAAGTTTTTTCATCCTATGCATCATTTTAGAGACATTTTTATGGAAGTCAGGTTGTCTTATTTGGTGTTTTTGTGACACTGAGACTGTGTTGTTGCTCTTTCAGATACACATACGACCAGCGCTACGACAGAGCTTTAGAAATCTACCTGAGACTGAGGCACAAAGATGTTTACCAGCTGATCCACAAGCACAACCTTTTCTCCTCCATAGAGGACAAGATCGTCCTCCTCATGGACTTTGACAAAGAGGTGAAAATCAGTCACATTAATTTGTATCATAATCAGACCTCCTACTGTAGGGGTGTCAAACATGCGGCCTGCAGGCCCAAAGAGGGTCCCACCAGAGGGTCCAATCAGGTCCGTGGGACAACTTTGCAAAGAATAAAATTATAGAATTACAGAGAAGACATTAACTGCAAATTGTAAATTTGTGAAACTATAAATTTAAAATAATTTCTAGACCATGACAAGTTGTTTTGATCATAAAAGTAGAATGCTAGATTGCTCATGGTTCTTTTGTCATTTTGTGCCTTGTTTTTGTAATATTTTGTTTTGTGTTGGGTATTTTTTGGCTTTTTTTCTGATTTTTGTTGTTTGTCCCATGTTTTTGTTGTTTTGTTCCTCGTTTTGTGTTTCCTTTTTGTCTCGCTTGTGTTTTTTGTCTTGTTTCTGTCATCTTGTATTTGACTTTATTCGTTGTTTTTGTCTCGTTTTTGACGTTTTGTGTCTTTTTTCTCTCGCTTGTGTCGTTTGTCCATTTTTTTGTCGCCTTGTGTCTCGTTTTTGTAATATTTTGTCTTGTTTTTGTTGTTTTTTTGTCTTTTTTTGTCTGTCTTTTGTCATTTTGATCATAAAGTAAAATACTATATCATTCAGTTTCAGATGCCTATGACTACATGTTTTGTGCCTTTGTGGATCCACTGTGATCTGGAAGTTGTAATGTGTAAATAATAAACTGAGTCATAATATTGTTGAAATTGAACCTATTTTTCTTTAAAAAATTCAGGTTGTTCATGATGTTTTGCAAAAAGATAATTCCTTACATGCGAACATTTTCAGAATGTACTTTTTTGCACTAAACCAAAGAGAAAAACTTGGATTTGTTGTTATTTATAGGTTATTATGCTGTGATTTTACTGGTCCGGCCCACTTGAGATCAAATTGGGCTGAATGTGGCCCCTGAACTAAGATGAGTTTGACACCCCTGTCCTACTGTATATTCTGTTTGTAAGTAAACTACTGTATGAATTTGTGTTGTCAGAAAGCTGTTGACATGCTCCTCGACAACGAAGACAAGATATCGGTGAGTTCACACGACTCTCTTCAGTCTTTTCATGATCTTTCTGATGAACTTTAAGTGCACTGATCCTTGTGTTTCTTCTCTCCGCTAACAGACAGACAGAGTGGTGGAAGAACTAGCAGACAGGCCTGAGCTTCTGCATGTGGTGAGTTTAAATTCAAACACCTCAGCTCACAATATTGAACTGATCCCACAGCGAGTTTGACCAACCTTTCTCCCCCTGCAGTACCTCCATAAACTGTTCAAGAGGGACCACCACAAAGGCCAGAAGTACCACGAGAGGCAGATCGGCCTGTACGCTGAGTACGACCGACCGAATCTCCTCCCTTTCCTCAGAGACAGCACGCACTGCCCTCTTGAGAAGGTACACGTCATCCCATCACACATTAAAGTCTGCTGAATGTGGAAAACGTGAATAATCTGGTGTTGCTTCTCTGTCTTCTCACTCAGGCTCTTGAGATCTGTCAGCAGAGGAACTTTGTAGAGGAGACTGTGTTCCTGCTCAGTAAGTGTTAATTAAGGTTTTGTATGTCTGGTGTCTGAAATAAGGAAACTAATCCAGCATGTTGCTCCCAGGCAGGATGGGGAACTGCAGACGAGCCCTGCAGATGATCATGGAGGAGCTGGAGGACGTGGACAAGGCCATAGAATTTGCTAAAGAGCAGGACGATGCAGAGCTGTGGGAGGATCTCATCTCTTATTCTATCGACAAACCACGTATGACACCACGTCTCCTACTGTCTCACTTACACTTAACCTCTGTCCTTTTATCTGTAATTATCACTTCATGCCTTCTCTCTTTGTGTTTCTGCTTTGTTGTTGATTCTAGCTTTCATCACGGGGCTCCTCAATAACATCGGTACTCATGTTGATCCCATTCTGCTCATCCATCGCATAAAGGAAGGCATGGAGATCCCAAACCTCAGAGATTCACTCGTGAAAATCCTCCAGGATTACAACCTACAGGTTAGAAGAGCTTCTCCCTTTCCCTCTCTGAAACCAAAAACCCAGCAGCAGGTTTGAAAGGAATGTTATCTTTAGAAAATAAACAAAATTACACAATTCATCAGAGCCAGAAACTGTCAAATCAGAGAGAATCATTGGATTTTGAACTTTTTGAAAGTCCTCAAATTAGTCATCTGATGTGTTTTTCACGGGAAAACAGAAGCTCAAAATTGTGATAGTTCATTAAAATTATTTTATTCATATTTCATTTGTTAAAAAATATCAAAAATAAACCATCTGCAGTAGCTAGATTCTGTAAAAACTAAAAAACTCTGCACCTTTCTGCACAACCGTGAAGCCATAATAGACTCAGCTGTGATCAACAGTCATGTAACAAAAATTCTGGGACTTTTTGACTGAACTGCAGGTTGTGTTTACACACAGCAGAGAAGCCAAGTCGAATATGTAAGTGGGAAAATATCTATAGTTTGAGGCACTATTTGTAACATCTATGGACAGGTCTGTACAGTTTTTGTAAAATAAATAATCAACAAAATTCAAAGTTTTACCTTTTTTTTATGATTTATGGCATTATAAATGTGTCATAGAGTGCAGGAGATATTGTTTTGTTCTCCATAGAGGTGCAGGACCTTACATTGCTGTGAAAAGTGAGTATATAGTGAGTAAAAATGTGACCCACAGAACTGTTTCATAGGATTAAAGTTCTTAAAATGCAGAAATAATTTGCGTCTAAACGGTGGCTCTTGTCTCCCTTACAATTTATTATTAAGAGCTATAAAAACTGTTCTGCTATTAGCATACCTGCTACATCGATCTAATGAAAGAAAAAAATAAGTAAAGAGGTTAAAAGTGTGTGAAAAGGTTCAGGTATAGTCTTTGTTTATTAACTGGATTTTGTTGTCTCGTTTCTAAGATTCTTTTGAGGGAAGGATGCAAGAAGATCCTGGTGGCCGACTCCTTGTCCCTCCTCCAGAAGATGCATCGAACTCAGATGAGAGGAGTCCGAGTCGATGGTGGGTTTAGTGTTTTTGCTGTTAATGAAGAAGCGCTGGAGGTGAATCATACCAAACCAAACTCCTGAACATGTTTCTGCTTTTCTTTTCAGAGGAGAACATTTGCGAGTCGTGTCACGCTACAATATTACCCTCAGGTAGGTCATTTATGTCGGTGGATCAAACTGTTTTAACGTTGTTTTGCATTTAAAAGCTGCTTGTTGTAAACATTTGCTATCACACCCGTGTTCCAGATATGGCTAAACCCTTCAGTGTGGTGGTGTTTCACTGCAGACACATGTTTCACAAGGAATGTTTGCCATCTTCAGGAACAGTAAGTGACATCTGAAAACATATCTGCAAGTAAAATCTGCAAGTGACTTTGTGAAGTTTAAAAATTGCAGAGAAGACATTAACTGCAGATTGTAAATTTGTAAAACTATACATTTAAAATAGTTTCTAGACCCTGACAATTTTTTTTTCATAAAGTAATATACTAGATTCCTCATTGTTCTTTTGTCATTTTGTGTCTCATTTTTGTAATATTTTGTCTTGTTTTTTTGTCTTTTCTTGTCATTTGTGTAACATTTTTTGTCATTTTGTGTTTCCTTTTTGTCTCACTTGTGTTTTTTGTCCTATTTTTGTCATTTTGTGTTTTGCTTCATTCATTGTTTTGTGGATCTTTTTTGTCGTTTTGTTTCTCGGGTTTGTCATTTTTTGTCTCGTTTGTACGTTTTTTTGTCGCTTTGTAACTTTTTTGTCACTTTTTAAATTTGTTTCATGTCGTTTGCCTAATGTTTTGTCATTTTGTTTCTTGCTTTTGTTGGTTCTGTCATTTTTGTAATATTTTGTCTTTTGTTGTTTTTTTTGTCTTTTTTACAGTAAAATACTCTATTGTTCAGTTCCAGATACCTGTGACTAAAGGTTTTGTGCCTAAATTGGGTTGAATGTGGCCCCTGAACTAAAATTAATTTGACACCCCTGCTCTATAGTAAAGCTTTTTCCTCTTTCCCGTCTCAGATTCCTGGGGTGCAGTTTTGTAACATCTGCAGCGCGAAGAGACGAGGACCTGGAAGTGGAATCCTTGAGATGAAAAAGTGAAAAGGATTCGTGCACTCTCACTGTTACTATGGATGCTTTATGTCTCATTTTCCCCCGGCTTCTCTGGTGCAATGATCAAAGAACATCACTTTCCTCCAGTCGCTAATCTGTACACTGGCAAAAAAATGCTAAATATTTCCATTGGACTGTCTCTGTATATTTTAATCTAACAAATGTAAAGTGCTGTGCTTGCTCTGCTCTTCAGTAATGTAACTTGGTGATGAAATGTCTGAAAAATAAAAGTGTGTAAAAACAGTCTTTGGTTTGTGTCGTAAATTGCACGTTTAACTAAAAATGAATCAGTAAAAATGGACACAGAGAATTTAGTCAAAAGTTAGACAGTTTAATGGCCAACATCTTTGGCATGAAATGCAGAGGCCAGCCAATATTTTAATCAAGATGCTGAGAAAGCTTTGAGAAATGTACATTATTGTATATTTTATCATCAAATACTTAATTTAATAATTCCAAAAAGAAAAACCCTGATGTTTTGTACTTTACTACAGTGTCTGTATTTGAGAATAAACTCACATTGATCAAAAAACATATTTAGAAGGTTGTCAGTAGAGAAAAACAGCAGTTGACCAACTTATTAATTGATATTATTAGAATATTCAATCAAACTCCTTATAATTGAGTTGGTACACAAACATAAAATTGCTGAAGCCACGTTAGACAAACACATTAACAGACTAAAAGTTGGCAAATTTGATGAAATTTGCAAATATACTGATGGTTTCTAAGATATTTAATGATTTTGTTTCTTCAATAATAACGATATGAATAAAAACACTACTAAATAAGCTGGTAATGGAGGTGAAATCATTCTGAAAATAATGGAAAGTTCACATCATATATCCACTATATTTTGGAGGATGATATTCTACTTTGTACTAAACTACATTTATTTACTAGCTGTGGCTAGTTTAGTGACTTTTTATTAATATTAAATATAAATCAATGAATAAATGATGCTATTCAATTAAGATTATGGTACCCAGTCATATATAAAGTAATCAAATTAGCTCCAGCTGCAACATTAAAGTGATCAATGAATCAATACTTATATAGCGATACAGTATATATGATTCTAAAACACATTATTCTGCATTATAAATTTTTAAACTTTTGGCACTGGAGGCTAATACTTCTGTTTTTTGTTTGCTTGTTTGTTTTTCCGTAAATAGAATTTAAATGTGGGGCTTTTACTTGTAACAGTATTTTTACACTGTAGTATCACCACTTTTACTTCAGATATTTGGTTCCTATAAAGTACTAAAAATACTGTGAAGATGCCATATTAAAACACACCTGTACAAATGTTTAAAAACTTCGACATATGAATGCCACAGCTGCATCATAAAAGAATGATTTTTAGTGCCATTTTTAACACCAGAGTGGATATCTGGCTGACACGAAGACCTCCACATGTTGTGATTGTTAATAAATCTGATTATTGAAATTCACAAGAAGCCTGTTTCTTTAAGTGAGTTTACAAAACGAGTTGAGCCTATTTCAGTAAGTCTGACTTCTTGGTTCCATAAAGCAGTAAATTTCAATATAATCTAAGGATAGTTCTTTTGTAAACCGATACTAGGAAACAAACCTGTTCCGGGCTAAGTGTGAGACTAATCCTGAGCTGTTGGTTAACCAGAGCGTCCTGTCACACATTTCCAGAGGAGATATCTCCAGAGTTTGAACCTATGTAACTCTGGCCTGATTGCATCAACTTAAGCAAACCTGTACGGAACCACTACAGCCTCAAGTGATTTGTTAATTTCCTTCAAGTCAGATGTTGGACTTTAATCCTCTGAACCCCAAAACCTGCTGACAAGTAATAAGGGGTGTTATCTTTAAAAAACAATCACACCATTTGTCAGAGCCAGAAACTGTAAAAACAGAGAGAACAAGAAAGAGTCCCACAAGGCTGTCCATTCCCCCATATGGCATTGTCAGAAATGCAGCATTTTTATTTATTTTTTTTTTTTGAGACCTGTGCTTGTATCCATGGTGGCAGAGTTTCCACAGAGGTGCAGGACAATATTATTGCAGTGAAAAATAAGCCCACAGTGAATAAAAATGTGAGAGGAGCAAAGAAACACCAGCTTTAGACTCAGAAAATTAGTTAAGTGCACTTTATGGAACAGTTTAGAATTTCACAATCACGTTGAATTTTGATTTGTGCGTAATTATGTGTGAAATTAGCGTTTTATATGATTTACTTTTAAGGATAGAGCTGTTTTTTTTGTTGTCATTTTGCCTGTAAGTTATTAATTTTTAACATTAAACATTCCAGTAATGTCTAATAGTGCGTTTTGTGTATCACAAGAGATGAAATATAATTAAAACATGTCTGTATATAGAAATTTATATAAAATTAAAAAAAAAAAAAAAAAAAAAACTACAACCCTGCTCTTCAGTGCGCCTGCGTCACATCCGCAGCTTCCCTCCGGAAGTACAGTTATTTTTTATTCACAGGAGAAAAAAAAAACAGCTGCTGTTGGGAAAGAAAACATCAAAGTGAGTTTGATTGCTGGGCGTCGTGTCTTTACCTGTTCCCTGACATTAGTACGGTACAGTCCGCTGTGTTAAACCACCGCTCCGTCTGTCCGGCTGCTGTTTAGCTTCACTTCGCTTCGCTCATTTGTTGCGAGTTGCTGCTGCTGCTAACGTTAGCTCCCATCACTGAGCACTCCAGCTAGCAGGCTAGCCGCTCTCTGCTAGCTAACTGACCATTTCTGACTGACTGCTCAACTCCTGCCGACAACAGTCTCTGTCGGACCATCTGTAAGGCCGTTAGTGTAGGATACGGGAGTAAATGTAGCTCGTACATTGTGTCAATCGCTAGCCAGCTAGTTTAACTGCGATTTCTCAGTGTTTATGTACAACGTTAGCCAGCCTTGTTGCTTGCAGAAAAAAACAGGTAACAGTTAATGCACTTGGGCAGTGATTATAGAGCTATAATCCAACTCCTACAGTAATTTATTTAGTATCAATACACGTGTGATGTTTGTGGTGGTGTTTGAAGACAGGCTTTCTGTTCAGCAGGACTTCCCATTTTATTACTCCACCAACAAGAGAAACTACAAGATGCTTGGCAGAAATGTGAATCTTAGCCAGTTATGTTCAATAGCAAGGCTGGACTGTATCAGACAAACTCAGCTGTGAGATTATCTGTATCTGTCGTATGAAAAAAATGCAGGAATTTTCACCAGATGACTTTAATAACTCTACTCAATTATTCAACAAAGGTGGGGCTGATTTATAGGGAACTGCATCTGCTTGGAAAATAAAAAAAAAAAAAACTGTAAAGAAAGCTGATATAAGGCTTTTGGAACCTTTCTCATATGTGGTAATAATGGCAAAAGCATCCAAAATAGTTTCTCTTTTCAGATGGCATTCAGATCTGGCTTTGTGGTGCAGATTCTAACAGACAATTGAGTTGAGTTGTGATGTGTAATATACGACACTGTTTTGGTCAGTGTCGTTCTTTCTATAGCTGAGATATTTCCAGACAACTTATATTGCGTCCTTTTTTTTGCAACCAAATCTACCTTTTCAGCGCGTCTCTCCTGGTTCTCGCTTATTTCGCTGCACACGTGGAGCCTGCATGTCAACAAACTCTGTGTCATGTGACAAACAGATTTCTCTTGTAGATAGAAAATGAAAACCATGAAGGTTTTCTTTTTAGATGAAGCAGCAAAAATGAAAATTTATTCCTCATACATACAAATAATATATTGCATAGCTCAATGGAATACTAACCGTAAGATTAAGTTGCATGTGTTGTGTCTTCTTGTCCTCATCATGTTTTTGTGTCATGTTTTCACAGAATGCCGGCCCCAAAGAGAGGATCAGCTCCTCATGATTCTCAGCCCAAGTTAAGGAAGTTGGATGACGATGGAGAAGCGCTGCCATCCAAAACTGCACCAGCTACCAATCAGTCCCCCAAAACAGGAAATATGCGAGAAAAGACAGCAGCCCCACGGACTAAGAAAAAACTGTCGGTAGAAGGGGTACATAAACCAGCCAAGTCATCCACACAGAGTTCTCCTCCAAAAGATTCCAGCAAAACCATTTCTGACCCTCCTGTCAAAAAAGCCAAGCTCCTAAAAACCACAAGTGCCTCCTGTGGAGAAGCTCCCTCACAGAGAGCGAACTCCAAAGCTTCCCTGAAGCGAACAGCCTCCACAGAGTCTGATGACGAGTTAAGTAGTGACGGTAGTAAGGTTGACTTCTTTAGAGAGAGGGATGACGAAGACAAGGCGCGCTGTGTAAGGAAATATTCTAATCGAGTCAAAGCCAAACGTAAAGCTGAAGAGTCGACTTCTGACCCACAGGAGAGTTTACTTGCCACATCTATGGATCCCGTACAGATGGACCACAATTATGGTCGATTCTCAGATTCAGCATCTGTTCAAAACGTGGATGATGCTAATCGGACTGAGCAAAAAGAATGTGCGGCGTCTCTCACTGAACGAGAGAGACGAGAAATTGCAGACATCGCACCACAAGAGGTGTCACAGGAAACCTCAGTGTCTGTAACAGGGAGCACTAATGTTAGCATCAAATGTGGGTCTGCAGCTGAAGAAAGTAAACAAAAGGAATTACAAAAGTTAGACAGCCAAAAGCTCCAAGATAAAGAAACACCAGCGTCATCTAGACAAACGTTAGACTTTGTCACTGCAGCAGCTCCAGAACTCTCTGTCACATCTGAGGAAAATGAAAAGAAGGATGAAGCAGAGTCCATTAAAGCCCAAAAGGATGTAGATAACGAAGCACAAGTAGAAACACTTTGTTCTGTTGCTGGAGAGGTGAGTCCAAGCTGTGAAGGTGAAGAACAGGCAGATGGAAGAACAGACTCAGCGTGCAGATCAGAAAGTCAGACAGACCTGAGCACTCAAACTAAAACAAATGAGTCCACAGAGTTTGTGTCTGAAGATAATATGCCGAATACAAGAGTCTCTGCCGCCCATAGTAATGCTATGCTGCATGAAGCGCCATCAAAGGAAACAAACTCGGCACCAGAACAGTTCCTGATAGAAAGTAGTAATCCAGAGAGTCAGACTTGTGAAAATGTAACAACGGCAGATTCGGTTGGCAGTTCGGAGACTCAAACAGACCTCAGTGTCAAAATTCAAGTGACTTTCAAAGAGGAATCCAAATCTGTACACAAGCAGGACCAAGTTCCAGATACAGTCACCAGCTCATGTGATAATGTCAACAAAACAGTTAGAAATCCAGAAGAAAAGCTTGAGGAAAGTGACAGGAAAAGAGTTTGTCCCGGAGCCTTGGTCCAGCTACAGCTGAGCTCTGGCTCTCCTGATTGTGAGGTTGTTCATGAGCAAAATCAAAGAGAGGTCCTTTCTGCATGTGCCACACTTCCAGAGGGTCAAATAGCACCAAGAGTGGAAATACACAATCAGGAGAACCACAAACTTTATACCAACACGGCAGAAATAACTGCAGAATCTAAAGAAAATTCAAGCAGAGAAAAAGAAAAGGACGTGAGCATCCAGTGTGCCAAAATGGATATACAGGCTTCAGTGACATCTGAGGAGATTTCAGATCCAGCTGTTGCAGTGGAAACACAGCGCCAGAAAGGAGAGGATGTTAGCGAACCTGCCACAAACGTATCTACAAATTTTCACGAGGATCACGTGGGTGAACGTTGTAAAATGGTGGAAAACACTGTGAACTTTGAATGTGGTGGTGGAGCTGAGAGTCAAAACGAAATAGAAACACGGACTATAGTGACATCAGACATTTCTAATCCAGGACCTACTTTAGAAAGGCAAAAGCAGGACAACCAGACAGTCAGTGAACCTACCACAGTAGTCATATCTACCGAGATTCATGATCACGTTACAGCTGATACATCTGAAAACATGGAAACCTTAAAGTTTGTTAGTAGACCTGAGAGCAAAATGGAAATGCACACTGGAACAGCTTTGGAGTTTTCTAATCCAGCAGCTAAAGTGGAAGTACAAAGCCAAGAGAGAGAAGAAGTCAGTGAACTCACCACAGAGCTACCTGCTCAGAAAGTTCAGGAGAGCAATGAAGATGCTGAACATGTTGCTGCTGCAGAGAAACAAATAGACGTTAATATACAGACTGCAGCCACATCAGAGGACGTCTGTAGCAGTGCACCGGTAGTGGAAACACATGGACAGACGAGTCAGGTGGTCAGTGAACCTACCACAGGTGTATCAAGGGAATTTCATGAGGATCATAAGGCTGAAAATTTCAAGAGTGTTGAAAGTGACAACAAGGTGAACTTGGAATCTTTGACTGTTGAAGTGGAAAAGCAGAGACCATCAACGGTGGAGGTTTCCCCTTCAGTGGAGATACAAGAAAATCAAACAGAAGTGGTGATAACTACAATATCAGCACCTGCTGTGGAAATACAAACTACAGACGGCATATCCAAAGAGGTTCTCCAAGACCTAATGATTGAAAATTGTCAAAATGTGAAGAATGAAGACAGGATGCGTGTCGAATGTGCTCCCGTACAAGAAAATCAAATCCAAATGGAAATGCAGGTTACATCAACGTCAGAAATTTCTAAAGTAGCGCCTTCAGTGGACATGAAAAGTGAGAAAAGACAAAATGAAGTGGATATGGAGGCGGCGTCGACATCAGCGGAGGTTGCTCATGTGGTACCTGCAGTGGAAATACAAAACCAGGAGGAACAGGATGTCAGAAAACATGCTGCAGGCACATATACACAATCTGTAACTGTAGAGAAAATAGAGATGTCTATCCAGAACAGTCAAGAAGTCATTTCTGACATACCTGACGAAGGATTAAGAATTCCCACAAATGACTGTAAAGAATTTAACAATGTTGTGTTCACAGAATTTGTCAGTGAAGCTGAGAGTCCAGTGAAAATGGAAACACAGACAGAGGAGATAACAAAGCCAACAACTACAGTAGTAGCAGAAAACCGGGAGGGAGGTCAGGAGGTCAGAGAACTCAGCGCAGACACTGAAGTACAAAAAGATTTCATCAACGCTGAGGGTGAAGATGACAAGGTTCGTGCTGGATGTGTGAGCGCTGCAGAGAATCAATCAAAAATGGCTGTGCAGACAACAGTAACACCGGGGGAGATTTCTGATCTGAAGTCCGAAGGGGAAATACAAAACCGGAGAAGCCAGGAGGTCAGCGAAGTCAATAATGTTGGAAGAGATTTAATTGGTTCAAGTTGTGAGAGTGAGCAAAATGAAGACGGGGCTGCTTCTGAATGCGTTAATGTTTCTGAGATTCAAAGTAAGATGGAAACTACTGCAGCGCCAGAGGAGAGCTCTAATCCAGCAGCTGTAGCAGAACAGCAAAACCACGTGACAGGAGAAATCAGCAAACACACTGTGGTCTCAGCAAATGAAATTCAGAAATGCTCGCCAAATGCTGATTTGGAGAAAAAAGAAAATGACAGACGGACAGAGCCTGCTGCTGAGGATGAACAAGTGCATATGGATGCAATAAGTGGATCAATAGAAAGGGCAGATTCTGCATTAGAAGAGGAGACGGCAAGGCAAGTGATTAATGAGGTCAAGGCTGACAAATCCGTCAGGAATATTGAAGAAGGAGCTGAAAGCAATGAAGTAATCGTTTTTGTTTGCGGCCAACCAGATGACAATGATATTGTAATTCAGGCAGCAGAAGAGCAGATTAAGACGGTTAATCAGTCAGTGGCTGAGCTTCATGAAAACCAGATAGTGTATGAGCCCATTAGTAGTCCGGAGAGTATTGATGGAAGAGAGATTTCTGCAGCAGCAGAGAGACATGATGGCATTTCTATACTGGACATACAGAGCTCAGAGCCCCAGCACATAGAACAGAATGCATCAAACTTTTCTGAAAATGCAGACGATGGAGCAAGTGTCGACCCACAGCTGGATAACGAGGGAGAGCTTTGTATCTCAGGCAGCCAAGAAGTAGTTGAAATGGAAGTAGAAACTGTGAGCATGCCAGAGAGTTCTGTTCCTGCACAGTTGGAGCAGAATAACACGACAGTGGATGTGAAACAAGTCGCAGTGATCAGCTCCAGCGATGACGTCAGCCTGCCAGATGGTCGGTCAGAAGAAGTCGACGAAAAAAGTGAGAGGAACGGCTTTCCAGAGTGTGTCAGTGCCACGGAGTTTTCTGAACAGGTGCAGGAGGATGCCGGAGTTCAGGAGGTTGCAGATGTCACGGTGACAACAACTACAGCCGCCGCTGAAGCCGAGATGCCAGATAGTGCATCTGAAGAGTATGTGATCTTAGAGCCGGTCCCAGAGAGCGAAATTCACTTTGATATCGTCACTCAAGCTGCAGCCGAGTCGGGTCTGTCGGCCTCGCTGTCAGAGGAGGTCAGTCCAGACAGTGTGCTGGTGGGTGAAGTGGAAAATGAGAAGATTTTAATTGGTTCCCAACAAATTGTATCTCTGCAGGCAGAAGTGCAGCCGTGTGAGACAACTGATGGGGTCACAGATGCTGCAGTGACCAGTTCAGGTGAGGTATCACACCTGGAGACGGCCTCAAACATTTCACCTTTAGAGGGAGATTTTCAGAATATTGAAAATTCTTATCAGCAAACATCATCTGGCATTATGGACATTAATACCTCAGAGGTTGAGGTGACTAACTCACATGCTCAAGGCACAAGTGAAGCCAGTGATGAAGTGGTGATAGAGAATGCTGAGAGTAATTTTCACCTACAAGAAGTGCAGATTCTGGAGGATATAGAGATCGGTCGTGAGATTGTAGTGGCAGAGGAGGAGAATGAGGAAGACAGTGACGTCACAATCATAGAGAAACCACAGCAAACACCTGAGGCAGGCCCTCCGAAAAAGTCTGAGGAAAAGGTGAATGAGAAAATGAAAGATGGCACTAGTGGGGCCAGCATGAAGCAGAACAGCACAGCTGAAAAGACTGAAGAGGAAAAAAAGGGACAGGAGGTGGAAAAACCCAAGAAACAAGAAATGAACACGCAGGCGAGAACCAAAGCTCGTCTAGCAGCTCTGGCTGAGCAAAAGGCTGCAGCGTCTAAGAGAACAGCAAACAGGCAGCAGTTGAACCTCTTAGCCCTGTGTCAGGAAATCGCAGAGGACATTGCCACAGACAGCATGCTGCTGAAGAGGATAGAGGAAGAGAAACAAGCAGCAGCGGCAGCAGTGGCAGCAGCCAAGAGTGAAGCCAGCAAGAAGGAGCGTCCACCTGTTAGCACGCAGGACGAAGACACGGTTAATGTCGCAACTCCTGCTGGACCAGAAGGCAGCTCTGCTTCGGTGACCCACACTGAGGAGGCACCTGCTGCTGCAGCTCAGCCCTCGACGGCCGAAACAGCCGAAGCCAAACCTCCTGCTGAGGCTCAAAAGAGACGTTTCTTCATCACGCAGGTTTCAGTGCCCCTGAAAGCCCACGAGAAGAAGAAGCTGACTCGATATCAAAGGCTTCGACAGGTTGAGCTGCAGAGAGAGAAAATGTCTTGGGCGCGTGTGAAGAAGCTGAAGTCTGACCAAGCAAATCAGATGTTCTCAGACATGGATTGGCAATCGCCCCTGTCTGCTGCCTCTTTGTTCCCAGTCAGTCCTGTTACCACGACTCCTCCGCCTGCAGCTAGTCCATCAAAAACAGCCCCGCCAAGTCCTGCCTCAAGCAGCAAACCTGCTACACCCAAGGCGGATGTTCCCAAGGCTGAGATGGACAACACAGAAACTTCCAAAACAGAAACCCCCAAAACCGAACCCATTAAACCCGAAGCTACTAAAGCTGAACCCACCAAAACTCAAACTGCCAAAACCGAAGCCTCTAAAACGGAACCTCCTAGTACTGAGAACCGTCGATCAACAAGGCAGAGCAAGGCTCAGACTTGTAAAGCAGCAGCTGCTCCTGGACCTGCTCCTAAAGTGACCAGATCGTCAGCCAAGAGGACCCTCCCTGCAGTTCCTCCTCCTATGCCCAACGGGCTTAATGCTCAGAAACAGAAGTCTGAGGTTGAGTACAAACCGTACAGACCCAGACCCAAGTACTCCTTTGATGATTTTGAACTAGACGATGATCCGTTACCAGTTGCTCCGACAAAACCGAATCCACAAGCAGCACCCAAACAACTGCCCCGACCCGGCCTTCAGGCCAGCCCTGCAGCTCAGTCTAAACTATCAAAACCCGCAGTTTCATCACAGCCCTCCATCCAGGCCAAACTCAAAGCTCAGACCACACCTGCTGCACAGATCCCAGCTCAGTCCAAGCCCACCGCTGCAGCTCAGTTAAAACCAGCGGCCCTCCAGTCAAAAGCCCCGACTACAGCCGCAGCTTCATCGAAACCCGCCTCCTCAGCTCAGTCGAAGCCTCCTGCCTCTGCTGCACCACAGTCTAAAGCTGCCTCAGCTGCAGGTCAGCCCAAACCTGCTGCTCCTGCTGCCTCTCCCCAGTTAGAGACGGCTGGTGCAAGTGTTGCACAGTTGAAGCAGTCGACTCCAGCAGCAGCTCAGCTTTCTGTTTCTACCACTTCAGACACGAAACCTGCTGCTCTTAAGGCTGATGCTGCTCCAGTGCCTCAGAAACCCACAAATCTCCCATCAGGGGAAGAAGGCAAATGCAAGGTAAGTCAGAAATAAATTTCATAATGTGTGCCACAGACAGTTTTTAGATGTTGTTTATCGCCTCTGCCTTTTCTACACAGACTGCAGCTGATCCACTTTCATCAGCCTCTTCCATTCCCCCTGAGGAAAACTCCAAAGTGACTGATGACACGCAGCAGGGTGAAGAAAAGCCTGCAGGTTTGTGTTTTTTGTAATGTGTCGTTGTTGCATTGCTAAATGAAAGACTGAGTCAAATTTCAGGAAATTGTCCAGTAAGCATTTATTCTTATTTGCACTGACCTATAAAAAGTGGGACTGATAGTTTTGTAGCATGTGTTTATTTTACAGTTAACCCTCTGAACTACAAGCAGTTTCAGGGCATTTTTTGCTCACTGTGGGCTCATTTTTCCACTTCAATATTAAGTCCTGCACCTCTATGGAAACAAATCAACCTTAAATAGAATTAGAGAGAGCCCAAAAATGTATTTTGTGCAGCATAACCAATTTAGAATCATAAAAGGGGAAAAAAAGAGCTGAATTTCTTTAAATATTCATTTTACAAAAAATTTAAAAAACAAGGGACTTAGATGTGCAGTGGTCCTTCGCCATTTCGCAGTTCACTTTTCGCTGTCTAATTGTATTGCCGATTTTTAAATAGCATTTGGAATCGCAGAATTTTGCAATGTATAGGTACTTTTATACATTTATTATTGTGGCAAGCAGCATTAAAGAACGATGCTGAAGAAAGGATATCTGCCTTTTACGCACTCTGCAACTAACAGATGCTTTTATTTTGGCACACAAAGAGAGCAACGTTACAGAAAATGTGGCAGGAAGTCATCAAACCCACTACACTTCACACTCACAGTCCTGACAACATAACACTTAACCAAACTAACTAGTCTGACTAAACCACAAAAACACAATAAAACACAAACACTAATAACACTGGAACACTAACATAAACCACAATAATGACATTTAAAACCCCAACATCCCAAACTACTAGCTGTGCGATCGCTACATTATTTTAATTATTTTTGCGGTAAAATAAGCATTTTCTAGCCTAAAAAAATTGCAAACAATATCAAAAATATATAAAAAAATAGTCATTAAAATATATTAAAAGAATATTTAATCGAATATTTGTGTGGGGAGGGTTATAAAGCCTTAAAATATATCTAAATAATAAAATAAATATGGTTGCTATTTTGCGGATTTTCGTCTATCATGGGTCTGGAACGTAACCTCCGCGATAGACGAGAGATCACAGGTGTGACAAATACTGGAGAAAAATCGTGATTCTGCATACTATAAAGGTTTTACTATTTATATTTTTATTGTATTTATCTGCTTTGTGTAAACAGCCTGCAGTTCAGCTGAAAAGTCACAGAATTTTTCTCACATGGCTGTTAGTGGCAGCTGAGTTAATAATGGCTGAATGGTTGCACTGAAGAGCACTTTTTTTTGCTTTTTGCAAAATCTTGTGAGAGTTTTTTTTTTTTTTGACAAATTTTTCAACGACAAATGTAGCTTGAAGTGATTTTGGTGAAATGAGTAGTTCACAGCCTGTTTTAACAGTTTTTTAAAATATAACAATGGGTGTTATTTTGGCATTTTTTAAGGATAAATTGCCAACAGACTTTTAATTTGATGTCTTCAGTAAATTACCAACACGTTTTAAGTTATTTTGTCCTTTTTTTGTCAAATACCTTCCTACAAATGGTGCTGCTGGTGTAAAAATGTTCTTTCCTTCCAGTCACTGCTGTTGATCCTTCTCCGGAGAACATGGCAGAAACAATCGAAACAGCGCAGAAGACTTTGGAAAAGCCTTGTCAAGAGTAAGAAGCTTCTCTTTAGCCGTCTGACGTGTTTTTCCATTTAGCGATTGGAACCTGTAGTAATCTGACGTCTGTTTTTATCACAGCGGAGCAGCAAAGCCTCAAGATGGCGGGACTCCTCTCTCTGATGCTTGTCTGCAAAAAGAAGTCAAGAAGCTAAAGGAGGCCGACAAAGACGGCACCCAAACTATTATTGTGAGTGAATTGGTTGATCTCCACCTCAGTCATTTTAAATCCAGTGTTGCTAGATTTGAATTTCAGTCTGATCCAATAAACATTTGGTCATCGGAAGCTAAATAGTTCATCTGAAGGACATATCAGGATGTAAGAAGTGATCTGTTGCCTCTTCGTCTCACAGGATGCAGGACAGAAGCATTTCGGAGCAGTGGCCTGCAGCGTGTGTGGGATGCTCTACTCTGCTGCCAACCCCGAGGACGAATCTCAGCATTTACTCTTTCACAACCAGTTCATCAGCGCTGTCAAATATGTGGTGAGAAGAAACTGCATGCTTATAGTTTGTCTGCTCTCTTTGTATCGGCTCATTAAGGCAGTAAACACCGATGCCTTCACGCACGGTGCTTCAGTAAAACGTACACTGGAGGTGCGTTCACACCGAGCATGTGCTGTTAATTTATTTCAACAGCCGAGTGCTTCGGTGATGTTAAGAATGAGCTTAAATTGCATACTAATTAAGGCACCTGAAAATGTGAGGCTTGGCCCTCGTCTGAGCAGACTGCTCTGTGGGAAGCGAGACGGTTTCCTGAACCGATAACAGGAATAAAATGTGCCGCAGAGGCTGCAGGTATTAGGTGAGATTCATCCTGAATATTCCCTGTTGAGCACATTTCCTTACAAACTTAAAAAACACAAGCGAGACAAAAGGAAACACAAAAGGACAAAAACGAGAAACAAAGTGACAAAAACAAGAGACAACCAAAACCAGACAAAAAAAGAGCCAAAAAATAACCAAAACAACACAAAATATTACAAAAATGAGGCATAAAAGAACTATGAGCAATCTAGTATTTTACTTTATGATCAAAACAACTTGTCATGGTCTAGAAATTATATAAAATTTACAGTTTTACAAATTTACAATTTACAAGTAATGTCTTCTCTGTAATTTTTACACTTTACAGTCGGGCCAGATTGGACCCTCTGGAGGGCCGCTTTTGGGCTGCAGGCCGCATGTTTGACACCCGTGGTTTAGAGCAAATGAGTAACATGAATTCCTCACTAGGGCAATAAAATGCTCCCTTCTGTATTTCTCTTTTGTAAATAAACATTTCTTACCTTCTTTTTCAGGGATGGAAAAAAGAGAGGATTCTGGGAGAGTATCCTGATGGCAAGATCATTCTTGTGCTGCCAGATGATCCCAAGTATGCCTTGAAGAAGGTACGTTCACAGAGAACAAGCATTTCAGAAGTTAAATATCACATATATCGCAATATTTGAAGCTGCCATGAGCATATTGTTAGATTGTCCGTGCGATCGCTGCTCCTCAGGTGGAGGAGATCAGGGAGATGGTGGACAATGACCTGGGCTTCCAGCAGGTGGAGACCAAGTGTCCCTCTCAGACCAAAACCTTCCTGTTCATCTCCAATGACAAGAAAGTGGCCGGGTGTCTCATAGCAGAGCACATACAAGAGGTAGGAGGCTGCAGATGTGTGTTAACCCTCCTGTTGTCCTCATTTACGGGCACCAAAAAATATTGTTTCCTTGTCTGAAAAAAATCCCAAAAATCAGAAAAAAAATTCCCCAAATTTCTGAAAATTTGCAAAACCTTCAGGGAGAAAATTCCAATAAATCAGTAAAACTTCCAATATTTTCTTTAAGAACATTCACAAAAAAAATCAACCAAAATCCAGCATCTTAAGAAACATTTTTAACATTTCTTTTTTCCCACCAAAAAATGTTGAAAATGTGGACATCAGAAGTTTCACTGTGAAAATATTTTTTTTCCCACATTTTCAAACTTTAAAACAGGACGACACGAGGGTTAATGATGTAAAATCACATGTATAAATAGTAGACTGGGCTGCATACTGAGGATTGTGGGTTCTCACAGGGCTACAGGGTGATAGAGGAGCCGGCACCGGAGGGCTCAGAGGGGGAGAAGGTGATGTTCGAGCGTCAGAGAGCTTGGTGCTGCTCCACAACGCCAGAACCGGCCATCTGCGGCATCAGTCGCATCTGGGTGGTCAGCATGATGCGACGCCTGGGCATCGCCTCGCGCATGATCGAATGCCTCAGGTCAGTTCGTCTACAAACCGCTAAGCTCTCACTACACCCGCCGGGAACGAGTTCATGAACCGTGTCTGTTTTTCTGCGCAGGAATAACTTCATCTACGGTTCGTACCTGAGCAAAGACGAGATCGCGTTCTCGGACCCCACCCCCGACGGGAAACTCTTCGCCACACATTATTTCGGCACGTCTCAGTTTTTGGTTTATAACTTTGTGAGTGGAACACGCTCGTCCCAACCCAAAACGGTATGACGGCCTTCAGGAAAACTTAATGACGGATTCATCTGAGACGCTCGCTGACCAGTGGGAGCCGCCCTCACCAAACACTGAATCTTCATGTGTGTAAAAAAAAAAAAACAACAAAAACTGTAAATTACTCCTTGGAGAGGTTACACATTGGTTTAAATCTCAGGATGAAAACAACAAGGTGTTGTTGAAAAATGTTATTAATTCACCCTTTAATCCCTCCCTGCATAGTATTTTGAAAAGAAAAAAATAGACTATTTTCTTTATACATTTTTAAGTAAACAATTGGTTTTATTAGACGTATAGCCTTTACATGCATGACCTGACAGCAATAGAAACAGCATTTCATGGTTTTAACTTTTAACTCCCTGAGAAGCATAACATCAGTTTTAAAAAACGGTTCTTTTAGAGTTTGTCCTCGTGCTGTTTTAATGTTTTTACGCCTCTGACGTGTAGTAAACTTTGCTACATTGAGGGTTCATCTCTTTACTGTTGACGGTGACGCTGCCTTCGTCTCTAGTTGTGTTCAAGCGATGATGCTGAAAGCGCACAACTGCACAATTTCTACCGAGCGGTTAACTCCCCCCGCCCCCCACATTTAGTCCCATTGATCACAGTGTCATGTTTTTGTTGTAATATTTCAAATTAACCACGGGAAACAGGAGTCATTTGGAGAGATGTGGTTTAGAACTGTAGCTTGGGCATTAATCATGTGCTCTAATTTTCTTAGATCACTTCGCCTGAAATGTTTTTTCCGAGCCGAGCCATATATACTGCACACCGTTTAGCAGGGCATTGTAGCCTATACTGTATGAGTGGTGTCTTAAAATTTCACCGAGGCTGTCTTTTGCTTTGTTTGTGCCTGAACGAATCATGTCTGACTTAAAATGTTGATTTATTTTCTTTACTTTTTAGCCCACGTGCTCCTCTAAGCAGCGTGTGGCTTTTTTATTCTGTTAGCGTAGAGTATCATCCTCCTATTCCTTAGTAACGATGATTAAAATGTATATCAAATTATCATGTAGATTTATGCATACTATAACAAGATTTATAATGAAAGATGAGCAGAGGTCGTACGTGTTAAATGAGTGAATATCAACTGCCTTTATGATTGAAAACAGGTGATCAACATGTCTCCAACACACAGATTAACAGTGTCATTGTAATCCATCCCTTATTTTCTTCTTCCTCCTTGTTCGAGCAGTCGCTTTTAGAAAGATGTGTTGTGTAAGAAAAAGAAATTTGATTTATACGAAGCTGTTATGTAAATATTTATTTAAATAAACAATTTAAAACACTTGTTTTTTACACTGCAGGTGAGTTGTACTGATGACCGATGCCATCTAGTGGTCGATGTGTGTGTTTTGATGTGAAATTCAGCGTTAGTTTTAAATTGTGGGAATTGTCTGGGGTCCGTGTACGGATCTGGTAATTGGATTTTCCGTTCTGAAACGGGTATTGAAAAACAAAAAACGAGTGGTTATTTGATTTTCGTTTTAAAATACAAAAATTAAAATTGAAATACAAGGCGTTTTTCCTTTTCATGATCAAAAAGGGATATAGGATTTTTTTGAAAATGCTTTGATTTTCGTTTTATATTTAGAATAACAAGAAAGTAAAATCAGTAAGAGACACAAACGAAAAAAGGTCCGTTTTTTCATTTTCTGAGACCGGAAGTGGTCATCAGCAAGTGTGGAGCCAAACAGAGTACGGTGCATAGACTGTATATACTTTTTTTCGTTAGTTTTCATGGTCAAAATGAGAGATCAGGTGGCCGATCTTAAAATAAATCAATATTGATTTTCTTATACAGCATTAAAGTTTTGCGAAGTGAGGGGGCGGGGCTACTTGATTGTCAGTCCGGTCTGGAATGATTGACAGGTCCTATGGAGGAGACAGCTGAGACTCTGTTCTCCTCGTTTGGATTAATTCTGATATAATAACTGTTGGTTTATTTATCGGTGCAGCAGCAGAACATTTTCCACAGACAGTTTTCCTGCCCGTTGGCTTGTTTTAACCAGTTTTCTACCTTCGGCTGATTCTACCATCAGACACTGAAAGGACTCTGATAGTTTGGTAAGTAAATGTTTATTTTCGTATCGGTGCCGCTTTTAATGCACTTTATATGGAACTTTAGTGTCAGATATAATGTGTGCCATGCACTCCAGATGTTGGTGGAGTTTATTTCAGTGTGTGTTGACCAGAGAAGAGAGTTAGCATAGTAAATATTAGCTTTAATGTTAGCGATGCTAACCGAGCTAGCTACTTAGTCGGAGCCCGATTAAAGCTAACGTAGTATCAAGCTAATGTGTTGAGTTTCATGTAAACAGCTGGTGTGTTGTGTTCCTGTAATGTGGTTCATTAAGTTCATAAAAGTGTGGCTGGTTGACATTAATGTAACGTTCAGGAAACTTAAATGTGATTTAAACAGTAACGTTAACGTTCTAGTTGTCAGTAATCAGCTTTAGTTTGACACTAAAACAGACTCTGATTGTTTTAAATATCAGTTTCATTAATTTGTTGAAAATTGTCTCATTTGTTGTTGTGATTTTGCTGCTGATTCATGAAAAGCAGATGATCCGTGTTGAAGATACGTTTAGTTCTAGTATCAGAAGTACAAGAAGGAAAATGGAAGTTTAGTTCTGCTACGTCAAAGATTTCAGGAATAAAATAACTAAATGAGTCTTTATGCCTCAAACTTTATTTTTACAATAAAGAAATAATGAAATAATCACAGATAATAAAAATATAAATAGCAGAGAAAATCTGAGAGAATAATTTCCTGAAAAGTCTGTGAAGGAAAAGCAGCTTTTTTATTCTGAAAGATCACAATCAGCTCCAACATCTGCATCTAACAGCATCAAGTCAACCAGAAAGAAAAGAAAAAAGAAAATGACTTCTTTCTGATCGCATCTGTTCCGCTGCTCACAGTCTGCTGCTGATCACATTCTTCACATTTACAGTCCACTTTTAAAAGTTCAGCAGAGAGGTGCTCTGCTTTGGAGTGTGACGATGTCATTGGTGATGTGGAGAGTGAAGTTTCCGTTTCACCCACAGCGTGCTTTAGGGCAGCCGGGTCGGACTTGATGTTTGAAATACTGACCGACAGCTCAGATTTAACTGTCTGTAGTTCTGTTTTGACTTTCACTCAAAACCGCCAGGAGCTGGGTCTTTAAAATAACTGCCGTCTCGTTACAGAGTGAAAGTAGCAGTTCCTCCTTAAGGTCAGAGATTGCAGCATCTGAGGGCCTCTTCAAAAGAAGACGTAGTTGATGAAGGCGTTCTGGAGCAGGACCAGAAAGACCACGACCAAGCAGCCTTGAGATCTTATGCAGCGTCTCCCTCAGGTGGGTGTCAACGGTGTTCACAGTCAGGTCTGTGGTAATCCTGTCAAAAAACAAAACAGAAAAAAATCTAGATTATAAATCAACATGTAACCAAAGCACTCTGTGTATAATGCCATAGTATAGGATGTAGTTCAGAAAATGTCAAAGTATAGTATGCTTTACTCAAGAATAACATAGTATGGCCTGTAGTTCATAGTATAGCATGTCAGCAAAAAAACCCAACTGATTATTATGTGGTTCAAAAAGTGCAAAATGATAGGATGTTGCCTAAAATAGTCATGTATGATATGTGGTTCAAAAAATGTCATCGTGCAGTATATTGTCAAAATAGTGTTATTCAAGAAAACATCAGAGTATATGTCATCTAAAAAATGCCATAGAATAATATTTCATTGCAAAAGTAAAAGTACAGTAATTTTTAAAACCGTTCAAATTCTTATAATATGTTGCTAAAACAGCAAAACAAACAAAAAAAACTAAAACAAAAAAAAGTCATAGTAATATGTCAATTAAAAAAGCCTATAGTATAGTGTGTCGCCCAACAAACGTCATAGCATAGCATGTTGCTCTAAAAACATCATAGTATAACATGTCGCTCTAAAAACGTCATAGTATAGCCTTTGGTCCACAAAACCTTGTTTTGTCCTGGCTGTCTGAAGTAGGTGAGGAGCAACACAAAAACAGTCCAAACGCTGGTTTCCAGAGGGTTAGACGAGAATTTATTTGAAAGAGTAAGTTTACAACAACACAACATGTGAAGGGGTTAAAAGCAAATGGGTGTTAGTAAAATAAAAATAAATAAACAGAACTAAAAGTGAACTTCATGTTGACATTGATGGGCATTCCAACCAGGAACAAAGTAAAAGATAATAAATACGGAAAAAAAAACTCTTCCTGTTCACCTCTTAAGACCCAAAAACACACCGCAGTAGCACCCTAAACTAAAACTACCAATGGGTTCCCTGTTTTCCTTTCTGAACAATTCACAGGTCCCTCTCTATCTCCCCACACATCCACCAACCACTGGAACACATCTCCAAAGTTCTGCCAGGCCAGCTCAGCTTCCCCTCAGAAGAAGTGCCGCCACCTGCCAGATGAAGGAGCCTTTTGAGAGGCAGCTGACATCGTGATTGGACTGTACTTTGGTCTGTTCCAATCCAGCTTCAGCTCCAGAGACGGCAGGCGGGACGAGTCAACGGAGGCCTGGTGGACGAAGGCATGAAGCTGAGTACAATCCAGAAAACAACAGAGGAGGAGCGCAAACAGAGTAGCATGGTATGTCTCTTAGAAAATATCATAGTATAGACTTTGGTATGAAAAAACAGCATAATATACATCGTATATTGTACAAGTAACAAGTCAAAGGAAAGAGACGTACATTGTAGAATTGTAGTAATTGTGGGCTGACTGATTTACTGATTATCAGTATGTTACTTTTTACTGATTTAAGGTAATAAATACATTTAAAAATGGCGCTACTTTGGCTCTGAACCTTTATCTACCTGTGGTCGCTCTGTCTTCTGGAGTGATTTGATTGGTTATATATCACAAATAAAACTCCTTTAACTTAACGTCTGTAAACAATACAAAAACGTATCAACAACGTTTTCTGTTAGCATTTGTGTTCTTCTCAGTTTAACTCCAAGATTTTAAATACTCTCATTAACTGCAAATGAATATCTACTCCAAATGTCTCACTAATAATCATTATCAGCCTTAAAAACCCACAAAACACCCCTCTACACTCGACCACACTTAGTACAGTCCGGTTCCCCCTTCTATAAATCTGCTTGGAATCGTCCACTTCCTGTTTGTCAAAGTGGCCTTCTACCTGGACAGGTTTTGTTGGAGCTCATGCAACAAACATTTTGGGTAACTGCACTTTAATATGGATGGATGACACTGAATTAGAGTCTGTTTTAATGAGACTGAGTTAAGATGTGTAGCTCTATCATTAAATAGTAAATTATTTCTCAGAATTCACAGAGAAAAGTCTGAAATGTTAGCTAGGTTAGCGTCCCACATGTTCTTTGGCTCAGCTAAAGCTAACTCTCTCCAGCTTCTGGATCTCTTGAGTTGCTTGTTGTTAAAATATCTTGCCAGAGGTGCTGAAGCTCAGAAAGTCTGAGATGTTTGTTCAAAATAAGCTCATTCTCAAGTCTTATCTGAACTGTCTTCTTTTGTTTGAACTTTCCCTAAACTTAGGAGTTAATGAAAGAGCAGCACATCCAGACTCAGTCTCATTTATGTAGAGATTAAACTTCAGTGTCATTCATTGATGTTAAAGTGCAGTTTTTCAAATGTTTGTTGCACATGCTCCTGACCAAAGCAGTCCAGGTGGAAGACGATGTGAAGAGAAAGCTCCAGAGGATGAATATCACACATTTACGTTGGAAATAAATGTCCTTTAATTAGACATTGTCATGCAAAAGTTGGATTTCCCTTTAATGATGTTCAAATCTTTGAGTGTTTTGTTGATGTTGGTTTCTAAAGGTTTTTTGACACTCGGCCCCAAAGATTAAAACCTTCTACGGCTCACAAGCTGCAACAATTCACACATTATCAACTATCTTTCTGACTAAACTAAGATAAAAAGTGAAAAACTGTCTGATTCCTGCATCATGAATGTAAATCTTTTTGGTTTTTATGACAGTAAACTGAATATATTTGGGCTTGACATTTTATGAACCAAAACAAGAAATGAATTACTGGAGAAAACAATCAACAGATTAATGGACAAAGAAATGTGTTTTCCAACATATATGTCTGAATTACTCCAACATTACAAGATACATACAATTTTAATTCAATTTTATTTATATAACGCCAATTACAGGTCAAATTGTCTCAGGACACTTTATTTTTAGATTTTTTTGTCATTTAAAATATGACAAAGTAAGAAATTTAAACCTCTTGACTAATCCAATTTATTATTTAGTTTTTAAGAGACTGACAAAACTTTCTCCACTAAAACTAATAAACATGAGGTCAAATAGAAGGAACAGTTTTAAATACTACAATCCCATGATGACGAGAATAAAGTTTGTCAACAAAAACTAAATCTGCTGGTGGATTCCATGAAAGTCCTAATAAATAATAATAAAATGTGATACTAAAGATTTGTGGTGCTAAAAATCTCCAAGTAAAGATATCAAGTTGAACATCTGGATGGAGGTTGATAAAAATTGATCTCCCTTCATTTCTCTGGAGTCGACTCCATGGATTTCATGGATGGTGGTGAAAGACCTGCTCTTCTAGTCGTCTTCCTTCTAGTCGCTGTAAAAAGTCAGTCCATCCTGGCCGACTTCAACACCTCTTCATGACAACTTGTTCTGCCTCCGACCTGGTGGAAACTCCAGAAACTCGGGAAAACCTGTCGAGACTCGAAGAACTCGTGGAGACTCGAAGAACTCGTCGGGCGGGGGAAGGTGTGGTGGGCGGTGGGGGAGTAGAGGGGGGAGGCCGCCACCCACCTCCCCGCCTACTCTCCGCCCTGACTCCACCCAGACTCCGCCTTGTCTCCACCCATGTGGTGACTTCAGCAACTACGATGACAAAGGGACGACGAAATTATGTTATTTTATCTGATCTGTAGCTCAGTGAGTTAAGGATTTGCCTATGGAGCTGCAGGTCGCTGGTTCAAGACCAGACACTTCTTAAATTTTCTCAAAATCCTGACAAAGACAAAGAAAGAAAACTGCCACTGGCGGGTCTCGAACCTGCGACCCTCCACTTGGGAGTCCTCTTCTTATCCTCCTGAGCTACTCGCTCAGATACAAATTCTTCTTTTTTTTGCGCATTTATCATCTATTTTTTGTCGTTTGAGTTTTTTTTTTAACTCGGGTCTCAACTCGACCGTTTTTCTCAGGAGGTTGGACTTCAGCCTTTGTGCTGGAGGGTGGAACCCTCAGTTCCAAGACTTTCCAAAGCCTCCACACCTCCCGAGTCCTCAGGACCTGAGCTTTCACACAGTCTAAGGGCTGAAATTTTCTAAGTCCCACAGTAGTTCTCTGTTAGATTGAACTTTCACACAGTCCAAGGACTGATATCTTCTAAGTTCCTGAGTAGTTCTCTGTTAGTTTGAACCTTCAGACAGTCTGAGGACTGAAAACCTTAAAGTTCTTGAGTAGTTCTCTGTTAGTTTGAACCTTCAGACAGTCTGAGGGCTGAAGTTTTAAAAGTTTCTCAGTACTTCTCTGTTACTTTGAACCTTCAGACAGTCTGAGGACTGAAGTTTTAAAAGTTTCTCAGTACTTCTCTGTTAGTTTGAACTTTCTGGTTAACAGAAGCCTTAAAACTTGTGACCATGAGTCTTGATTTCACATTTAGACCATCCATCTGAGTTCTTCTGAGACCTTCACCTGTGGGTTTTTTAGAAATCCTCAACAAACTTTGATTCTCTTCACTGAACATTAAAGTTTGTGGAGATCAGAAGGTAACATTAGTTTGATCGATGCCTTCAACTACTAGTAGACTTTATCCGGAAATCAGTTTTCTGAAATGAGCTCTTAGTAAATCTGTCTACAATCAAACCAAGAACATAGAAAGAGGAAATGTTTGAAGAAACAACTCGATGTTTTCATTTCAGACTAGAAAACACTTTAAGAACTTTATCTGTTTTTGCTCTTTTTGATTGTTTTATTGTCTCTTCTGTTTAATTTGATCTTCTAAAGTCTAACTGGTGTCTTTTCAAATGTTTTGTCTTTAGTTTGATTCTTCTTAAATGTTTAGTTTTGCTCTTTTCTCATCTTATATTCTTTTCTAATGTCTGATTTGATTTCCAAATGTTTTGTCTTTTTAATGTTTAATTGTTGTTTTTTCAAATGTTTTGTTGGCTTGTTTGAAAATTTTTTTTCTTTCCCAATATTTAATTTTTCGATTAAATCTTTAAGGTTTTTGTTTTTAAATGTTTTACCACCTTTTAATGTTTAATTTTCTTTTTAAATACTCCATTGTATTTTCTGTTGAATTCCTATTTGAAGTTTTATTGTCTTTAAGATTTAATTTTCTAATTAAACATGAAATTTTTTAATTAAATGTTTTGTCTTTTTAAAGGTTTAACAATCTAATCTAATGTTTTGTATTTTTTTAAATGTTTAATATCATTCTTGTTTAAAAAGTATTTTTTAAAGGTTTAACAATCGTACATGTTTTGTATCGTGTTGAATTATCTCATTCAATATTTTGTCAGTTTAATAAAAGTAAACTTTAAATACAATTAAATATTATTAAACTGACAAAATATTGAATGAGATAATTCAATACGATACAAAACATGTACGTGTGACATTAAACAAAATTTTCAAAATTACAATATTCAAAATTACAGAGAACATGTTTTAGATAATTACACATTTAAAAAATACTGTTTAAACCAGAATGATATTAAACATTTAAAAAAACACAAAACATTAAATTAGATTGTTAAACCTTTAAAAAATATTTCTAAACAAGAACAATAATAAACATTTTAAAAACTACAAAACATATTTTAGATAATTACACATTTAAGAAACACTTTTTAAACAATTTTTTTACACTTTTTTTGTGTTAATTTTTCCCCCTTTCGTTTAATTGCTTTTTTACTGTAGTTTATTTCTTTAATCTTCTGTTTCTGTCAAGATTTTAACCCCAACCTTAAAAATGAAACAAACCCTTATATCACAATGAAAATACTTCTGTTGTCACAATCATGAGTTAGTCAATTATTCAGTTTATGAATTAACTTTATTTGTTTAGCACCGTTTACACAGATGACAAAACTAAACAAGCAAAAAGAAAAAACTATGCTAAAACTATGATTAAAACTCAAAACCATTAAAAAAAAAAAAAAAAGATTTAACATGGTAATAAAATCTGTTGTGTCCAGGGGATGGAGGGACTTTATTGAAGTCTTCTTGGGCTCACATGGGAAATCATTTAAAATATAAACTTGATATTCAGTCTAAGGAAACTGCAGAGTGACAGAAGAACCAACAATATCTCCTGTTTTCTCCTTTAATGAGTCGACTCTTCTTGTGCTTTCAGACCAAAGAACTACAGACTCTTCACAACCTGCTCAAACTCTTGGTACAGGACCTCACCACACGGGTCAAGAAGGTTTCCTTCTCCTCATTTCTACTCTGAAGCTCACCTTCTCCTGCTCAAACTGCTGACAAATGTTTCTGCTGCTCTAAAGTCTGCTCTCCAGAACTTCCTAAAAACTCTCAAAGTCTCTTCTGCTGCAGGCTGCTTTGTAGAACTGTTGCAGAAAACCTCACTAAACCACATGGAGGGGCCTCAAGATAGTCGTCCAAATGAAACCATACAAAAACCAAACTAGAACAACCCAAACGCTAAAGTCTCCTGCAGCCTACCAGAGAACCTCTGAGAACAGAGAATCAGGACAGGAACTCTTACCTTCTGGACAACCAAGAATACAGAATGTGTCTGACCAAAAACCTCTAAAGACTCACTACAGCCAAGATAAAGACACAACTCAGCTGCACCAAATCCACTAATCACTGCACACATTAGCACCATGTGCTAACTGTGGCTAAAGAACCTCATTTACCAAGACAACTATCCAGTACAAAGCCCTAAAACACACCAAGAAACACATTAAAGACGATTTTACTGCTGGAAGCTGCAAGCCAACGCCTAAAGCACAAACAAAAGCAATGGAGCCAAACCCGGTTCACTGGTGAAGAGAAGCAGAGGAAATGTTTGTCTGCAGCTAAATAAAGCAGGAAGACAGTGAGCTGCTCAGGTGTTCCTGATAACACCAAGCAGCCACCTGGACAGCCAATAGGAACACAGCTTACTGGAAGTCCAGAGGGCTGGCTTAGTGAAGTAAAGACCTTTTTCTGTTTTTGCTCTTTTTGATTGTTTTATTGTCTCTTCTGTTCAATTTGATCTTCTAAAGTTTAACTGGTGTCTTTTCAAATGTTTTGTCTTTAGTTTGATTCTTCTTAAACGTTTAGTTTTGCTCATTTCTCATCTTATATTCTTTTCTAATGTCTGATTTGATTTCCAAATGTTTTGTCTTTTTAATGTTTAATTGTTTTTTCAAATGTTTTATTGGCTTGTTTGAAATTGTTTTTTCTTTCCCAATATTTAATTTTTCGATTAAATCTTTAAGGTTTTTGTTTTTAAATGTTTTACCACCTTTTAATGTTTAATTTTCTTTTTAAATGCTCCATTGTATTTTCTGTTGAATTCCTATTTGAAGTTTTATTGTCTTTAAGATTTAATTTTCTAAATAAACATGTAATTATTTAATTAAATGTTTTGTCTTTTTAAAGGTTTAACAATCTAATCTAATGTTTTGTATTTTTTTAAATGTTTAATATCATTCTTGTTTAAAAAGTATTTTTTAAAGGTTTAAAAAACTAATCTAATGTTTTGTATTTTTTTAAATGTTTAATATCATTCTTGTTTAAAAAGTTTTTTTTTTTTTTTTTTGGCCCTATTGGATAGGCGCAGTGAGAGAGAGACAGGAAACAGGGGAGAAGAGTCTGGGGAAAACATGCAGCAAAGGGCCGTGAGCGGGAATCGAACCCAGGCCAGCTGCATCAGGGACCAGCCCCTGTACATGGGTCGCCCGCTCAACGCGTTGAGCTATACGGACACTCCTAAAAAGTATTTTTTAAAGGTTTAACAATCTAATCTAATGTTTTGTATTTTTTTAAATGTTTAATATCATTCTGGTTTAAACAGTGTTTTTTCAATGTGTAATTATCTGAAACATGTTCTCTGTAATTTTGAATAATGTTATTTTAAAAATTTTGTTTAATGTCACACGTACATGTTTTGTATCGTGTTGAATTATCTCATTCGATATTTTGTCAGTTTAATAAAAGTAAACTTTAAATACAATTAAATATTATTAAACTGACAAAATATCGAATGAGATAATTCAACACGATACAAAACATGTACGTGTGACATTAAACAAAATTTTTAAAATAACATTATTCAAAATTACAGAGAACATGTTTCAGATAATTACACATTGAAAAAACACTGTTTAAACCAGAATGATATTAAACATTTAAAAAAATACAAAACATTAGATTAGATTGTTAAACCTTGAAAAAATACTTTTTAAACAAGAATGATATTAAACATATAAAAAAATACAAAACATTAGATTAGATTGTTAAACCTTTAAAAAAATACTTTTTAAACAAGAATGATATTAAACATATAAAAAATACAAAACATTAGATTAGATTGTTAAACCTTTAAAAAATACTTTTTAAACAAGAATGATATTAAACATTTAAAAAAATACAAAACATTAGATTAGATTGTTAAACCTTGAAAAAATACTTTTTAAACAAGAATGATATTAAACATATAAAAAAATACAAAACATTAGATTAGATTGTTAAACCTTTAAAAAATAAATACTTTTTAAACAAGAATGATATTAAACATTTAAAAAAATACAAAACATTAGATTAGATTGTTAAGCCTTTAAAAAATACTGTTTAAACCAGAATGATATTAAACATATAAAAAAAACATTAGATTAGATTGTTAAACCTTGAAAAAATACTTTTTAAACAAGAATGATATTAAACATTAAAAAAAATACAAAACATTAGATTAGATTGTTAAACCTTGAAAAAATACTTTTTAAACCAGAATGATATTAAACATATAAAAAAATACAAAACATTAGATTAGATTGTTAAACCTTGAAAAAATACTTTTTAAACCAGAATGATATTAAACATATAAAAAAATACAAAACATTAGATTAGATTGTTAAACCTTGAAAATATACTTTTTAAACAAGAATGATATTAAACATATAAAAAAATACAAAACATTAGATTAGATTGTTAAACCTTGAAAAAATACTTTTTAAACAAGAATGATATTAAACATATAAAAAAATACAAAACATTAGATTAGATTGTTAAACCTTTAAAAAATAAATACTTTTTAAACAAGAATGATATTAAACATATAACAAAATACAAAACATTAGATTAGATTGTTAAACCTTTAAAAAATACTGTTTAAACCAGAATGATATTAAACATATAAAAAAATACAAAACATTAGATTAGATTGTTAAACCTTGAAAATATACTTTTTAAACAAGAATGATATTAAACATATAAAAAAATACAAAACATTAGATTAGATTGTTAAACCTTTAAAAAATACTTTTTAAACAAGAATGATATTAAACATTTAAAAAAATACAAAACATTAGATTAGATTGTTAAACCTTTAAAAAATACTTTTTAAACAAGAATGATATTAAACATTTAAAAAAATACAAAACATTAGATTAGATTGTTAAACCTTTAAAAAATACTGTTTAAACCAGAATGATATTAAACATATAAAAAAATACAAAACATTAGATTAGATTGTTAAACCTTGAAAATATACTTTTTAAACAAGAATGATATTAAACATTTAAAAAAATACAAAACATTAGATTAGATTGTTAAACCTTGAAAATATACTTTTTAAACAAGAATGATATTAAACATATAAAAAAATACAAAACATTAGATTAGATTGTTAAACCTTTAAAAAATACTGTTTAAACAAGAATGATATTAAACATTTAAAAAAATACAAAACATTAGATTAGATTGTTAAACCTTGAAAATATACTTTTTAAACAAGAATGATATTAAACATATAAAAAAATACAAAACATTAGATTAGATTGTTAAACCTTGAAAATATACTTTTTAAACAAGAATGATATTAAACATATAAAAAAATACAAAACATTAGATTAGATTGTTAAACCTTTAAAAAATACTTTTTAAACAAGAATGATAAACATTTAAAAAAATACAAAACATTAGATTAGATTGTTAAACCTTTAAAAAATACTGTTTAAACCAGAATGATATTAAACATATAAAAAAATACAAAACATTAGATTAGATTGTTAAACCTTGAAAAAATACTTTTTAAACAAGAATGATATTAAACATATAAAAAAATACAAAACATTAGATTAGATTGTTAAACCTTTAAAAAATAAATACTTTTTAAACAAGAATGATATTAAACATTTAAAAAAATACAAAACATTAGATTAGATTGTTAAACCTTTAAAAAATACTGTTTAAACCAGAATGATATTAAACATATAAAAAAATACAAAACATTAGATTAGATTGTTAAACCTTGAAAAAATACTTTTTAAACAAGAATGATATTAAACATATAAAAAAATACAAAACATTAGATTAGATTGTTAAACCTTTAAAAAATACTTTTTAAACAAGAATGATAAACATTTAAAACAATACAAAACATTAGATTAGATTGTTAAACCTTTAAAAAACACTGTTTAAACCAGAATATTAAACATTTAAAAAAATACAAAACATTAGATTAGATTGTTAAACCTTTAAAAAATACTTTTTAAACAAGAATGATATTAAACATTTAAAAAATACAAAACATTAGATTAGATTGTTAAAACTTGAAAAAATACTTTTTAAACAAGAATGATAAACATTTAAAACAATACAAAACATTAGATTAGATTGTTAAACCTTTAAAAAATACTTTTTAAACAAGAATGATATTAAACATTTAAAAAAATACAAAACATTAGATTAGATTGTTAAACCTTTAAAAAATACTGTTTAAACAAGAATGATATTAAACATTTAAAAAAATACAAAACATTAGATTAGATTGTTAAACCTTGAAAATATACTTTTTAAACAAGAATGATATTAAACATATAAAAAAATACAAAACATTAGATTAGATTGTTAAACCTTGAAAATATACTTTTTAAACAAGAATGATATTAAACATATAAAAAAATACAAAACATTAGATTAGATTGTTAAACCTTTAAAAAATACTTTTTAAACAAGAATGATATTAAACATTTAAAAAAATACAAAACATTAGATTAGATTGTTAAACCTTTAAAAAATACTGTTTAAACCAGAATGATATTAAACATATAAAAAAATACAAAACATTAGATTAGATTGTTAAACCTTGAAAAAATACTTTTTAAACAAGAATGATATTAAACATATAAAAAAATACAAAACATTAGATTAGATTGTTAAACCTTTAAAAAATAAATACTTTTTAAACAAGAATGATATTAAACATTTAAAAAAATACAAAACATTAGATTAGATTGTTAAACCTTTAAAAAATACTGTTTAAACCAGAATGATATTAAACATATAAAAAAATACAAAACATTAGATTAGATTGTTAAACCTTGAAAAAATACTTTTTAAACAAGAATGATATTAAACATATAAAAAAATACAAAACATTAGATTAGATTGTTAAACCTTTAAAAAATACTTTTTAAACAAGAATGATAAACATTTAAAACAATACAAAACATTAGATTAGATTGTTAAACCTTTAAAAAACACTGTTTAAACCAGAATATTAAACATTTAAAAAAATACAAAACATTAGATTAGATTGTTAAACCTTTAAAAAATACTTTTTAAACAAGAATGATATTAAACATTTAAAAAATACAAAACATTAGATTAGATTGTTAAAACTTGAAAAAATACTTTTTAAACAAGAATGATAAACATTTAAAACAATACAAAACATTAGATTAGATTGTTAAACCTTTAAAAAATACTTTTTAAACAAGAATGATATTAAACATATAAAAAAATACAAAACATTAGATTAGATTGTTAAACCTTGAAAAAATACTTTTTAAACAAGAATGATATTAAACATATAAAAAAATACAAAACATTAGATTAGATTGTTAAACCTTTAAAAAATAAATACTTTTTAAACAAGAATGATATTAAACATTTAAAAAAATACAAAACATTAGATTAGATTGTTAAACCTTTAAAAAATAAATACTTTTTAAACAAGAATGATATTAAACATTTAAAAAAATACAAAACATTAGATTAGATTGTTAAACCTTTAAAAAATACTGTTTAAACCAGAATGATATTAAACATATAAAAAAATACAAAACATTAGATTAGATTGTTAAACCTTGAAAAAATACTTTTTAAACAAGAATGATATTAAACATATA